>NC_042992.1:13144432-13449432 GCF_901001165.1 Salmo trutta
GGTTGTATTTACAATGGTGTTTGTTCTTCACTGGTTGACCTTTTCTTGTGGCAAAAGGTCACAAATCTTGGTGCTGTGAGGGCACACTGTGCTATTTCACCCAGTAGATATGGGAGTTTATCAAAATTGGGTTTGTTTTCAAATTCTTTGTGGGTCTATGTAATCTGAGGGAAATATGTGTCTCTAATATGGTCATACATTTGGCAGGAGGTTAGGAAGTGCAGCTCAGTTTTCACCTCATTTTGTGGGCAGTGTGCACAAGCCTGTATTCTCTTGAGAGCCAGGTCTGCCTACGGCGGCCTCTCTCAATAGCAAGGCTATGCTCTATGAGTCTGTACAAAGTCAAAGCTTTCCTTAATTTTGGGTCAGTCACAGTGGTCAGGTATTCTAGTTTGCTCAGTTTTTTTTGTATCAATGTATCAAGTAATTATATATTTTTTCTCATGATTTGGTTGGGTGTAATTGTGTCGCTGTCCTGGGCCTCTGTTTGTGTTTGTGAACAGAGCCCCATAACCAGCTTACTTAGGAGACTCTTCTCCAGGTTTATCTCTCTGTAGGTGATGGCTTTGTTATGGAAGGTTTGGGAATCATTCCGTTTAGGTGGTTGTAGAATTCAATGACTCTTTTCTGGATTTTGATCATTAGTGGGTATCTGGCTTATTCTGCTTTGCATGCAGTATTTGGTGTTTTTTTGTTGTACAGAGTCTCAATTTGGTGTTTGTCCAATTTTGTGAATTATTGGTTTGTGACTGGATCCCAGACCTCACAACCATAAAGGGAAATGTGTTCTATAACTGATTAAAGTATTTTTAGCCAGATCCTAATTCATATGTCGAATTTTGTGTTCCTTTTGATGGCATAGAATGCCCTTCTTGCCTTGTCTCTCAGATCGTTCACAGCTTTGTGGAAGTTACCTGTGGCGCTGATGTTTACGCCAAAGTTTGAATCATTTTTTGTGTGCTCAAGGGTGGATATTCCTAAACTACCCCCAGGGGTATGCGCAATGCTGTCGGGGGTACACCAAATAAAAATGTGATTTACATTTATTTTTTTACTCAGCAAAAAAATAAACGTCCTCTCACTGTCAACTGTGTTAATTTTCAGCAAACTTAACATGTGTAAATATTTGTATGAACATAACAAGAATCAACAACTGAGACATAAGCTGAACAAGTTCCACAGACATGTGACTAACATAAATGGAATAATGTGTCCCTGAACAAAGGGGGGGTCAAAATCAAAAGTAACAGTCAGTATCTGGTGTGGCCACCAGCTGCATTAAATACTGCAGGGCATCTCCTCCTCATGGACTGCACCAGATTTTCCAGTACTTGCAGTGAGATGTTACCCCACTCTTCCCCCAAGGCACCTGCAAGTTCCCTGACATTTCTGGGGGGAATGGCCTTAGCCCTCACCCTCCGATCCAACAGGTCCCAGATGTGCTCAATGGGATTGAGATCCGGGCTCTTCGCTGGCCATGACAGAACACTGACATTCCTGTCTTGCAGGAAATCACGCACAGAATGAGCAGTATGGCTGGTGGCATTGTCATGCTGGAGGGTCATGTCAGGATGAGCCTGCAGGAAGGGTACCACATGAGGGAGGAGGATGTCTTCCCTGTAACACAGTGTTCAGAATGCCTGCAATGACAACAAGCTCAGTCCAATGATGCTGTGACACACCGCCCCAGACCATGACGGACCCTCCTCCTCCAAATCGATCCCACTCCAGAGTACAGGCCTCGGTGTAACGCTCATTCCTTCGACGATAAACGCGAATCCGACCATCACCCCTGGTGAGACAAACCGCGATTCATCCGTGAAGAGCACTTTTTGCCAGTCCTGTCTGGTCCAGCGACGGTGGGTTTGTGCCCATAGGCGACGTTGTTGCCGGTGATGTCTGGTGAGGACCTGCCTTACAACAGGCCTACAAACCCTCAGTCCAGCCACTCTCAGCCTTTTGCGGACAGTCTGAGCACTGATGGAGGGATTGTGCGCTCCTGGTGTAACTCGGGCAGTTGCTGTTCCCATCCTGTACCTGTGCCGCAGGTGTGATGTTCGGATGTACCGATCCTGTGCAGGTGTTGTTACGCGTGATCTGCCACTGCGAGGATGATCAGCTGTCCGTCCTGTCTCCCTGTAGCGCTGTCTTAGGCATTTCAGTACGGACATTGCAATTTATTGCCCTGGCCACATCTGCAGTCCTCATGCTTCCTTGCAGAATGCCTAAGGCGCGTTCACGCAGATGAGCAGGGACCCTGGGCATCTTTCTTTTGGTGTTTTTCAGAGTCAGTAGAAAGGCCTCTTTAATGTCCTAAGTTTTCATAACTGTGACATAAATTGTCTACCGTCTGTAAGCTGTTAGTGTCTTAACGACAGTTCCACCAGTGCAAGTTCATTCATTGTTTATGGTTCATTGAACAAGCATGGGAAACAGTGTGAAGGTATTTGGATTTTTTTTACGAATTATCTTTGAAAGGCAGGGTACCATATATCAGGGCAGGGTATATATACTGCTCAAAAAAATAAAGGGAACACTTAAACAACACATCCTAGATCTGAATGAAAGAAATAATCTTATTAAATACTTTTTTCTTTACATAGTTGAATGTGCTGACAACAAAATCACACAAAAATAATCAATGGAAATCCAATTTATCAACCCATGGAGGTCTGGATTTGGAGTCACACTCAAAATTAAAGTGGAAAACCACACTACAGGCTGATCCAACTTTGATGTAATGTCCTTAAAACAAGTCAAAATGAGGTTCAGTAGTGTGTGTGGCCTCCACGTGCCTGTATGACCTCCCTACAACGCCTGGGCATGCTCCTGATGAGGTGGCGGATGGTCTCCTGAGGGATCTCCTCCCAGACCTGGACTAAAGCATCCGCCAACTCCTGGACAGTCTGTGGTGCAACGTGGCGTTGGTGGATGGAGCGAGACATGATGTCCCTGATGTGCTCAATTGGATTCAGGTCTGGGGAACGGGCGGGCCAGTCCATAGCATCAATGCCTTCCTCTTGCAGGAACTGCTGACACACTCCAGCCACATGAGGTCTAGCATTGTCTTGCATTAGGAGGAACCCAGGGCCAACCGCACCAGCATATGGTCTCACAAGGGGTCTGAGGATCTCATCTCGGTACCTAATGGCAGTCAGGCTACCTCTGGCGAGCACATGTAGGGCTGTGCGGCCCCCCAAAGAAATGCCACCCCACACCATGACTGACCCACCGCCAAACCGGTCATGCTGGAGGATGTTGCAGACAGCAGAACGTTCTCCACGGCGTCTCCAGACTCTGTCACGTCTGTCACGTGCTCAGTGTGAACCTGCTTTCATCTGTGAAGAGCACAGGGCGCCAGTGGCGAATTTGCCAATCTTGGTGTTCTCTGGCAAATGCCAAACGTCCTGCACGGTGTTGGGCTGTAAGCACAACCCCCACCTGTGGACGTCGGGCCCTCATACCACCCTCATGGAGTCTTTTTCTGACTGTTTGAGCAGACACATGCACATTTGTGGCCTGCTGGAGGTCATTTTGCAGGGCTCTGGCAGTGCTCCTCCTGCTCTTCTTTGCACAAAGGCGGAGGTAGCGGTCCTGCTGCAGGGTTGTTGCCCTCCTACGGCCTCCTCCACGTCTCCTGATGTACTGGCCTGTCTCCTGGTAGCGCCTCATGCTCTGGACACTACGCTGACAGACACAGCAAACCTTCTTGCCACAGCTCGCATTGATGTGCCATCCTGGATGAGCTGCACTACCTGAGCCACTTGTGTGGGTTGTAGACGCCGTCTCATGCTACCACTAGAGTGAAAGCACCGCCAGCATTCAAAAGTAACCAAAACATCAGCCAGGAAGCATAGGAACTGAGAAGTGGTCTGTGGTCCCCACCTGCAGAACCACTCCTTTATTGGGGGTGTCTTGCTAATTGCCTATAATTTCCACCTGTTGTCTATTCCATTTGCACAACAGCATGTGAAATTTATTGTCAATCAGTGTTGCTTCCTAAGTGGACAGTTTGATTTCACAGAAGTGTGATTGACTTGGAGTTACATTGTGTTGTTTAAGTGTTCCCTTTATTTTTTTGAGCAGTGTATATCTTTTTATTTTTGTAATTTTTTCACATTTTAAACAGTCCATTTATGTTTTCCAATGGGGCTATACATTTGGGTGAGGTTTTTTTCTTGCCTGTGTAGTCTCGTTTCACTACCAAATATACAGTTAAACCATCTAGTGTTCTGTGAAATAACAACACAATGCAGGTAGCCTAGTCAAGTAATTATCATCCAAAGTGGCAGGTAGCCTAGTGGTTAGAGCGTTGGGCCAGTCACTGAAAGGTTGCTGAGATGGAATCCCTGAGCTGAGAAGGTAAAAAAAAAGAAAAAAAACATTTGTCTGTCCCTGAACAAGGCAGTTAACCCACTGCTTCCTAGTAGGTTGTCATTGTAAACAAGGATGTGTTCTTAACTGACTTGCCTAGTTAAATAAAGGTTACATTAACTATTACTCGTCCACTAACGGTCCGTATGTAGCTACGGCTCATTCTGTTTGCTCGAAAATTGTTTAAAAAAGTGAGGCCTGCGTCCATAGAGACACATACCAGCTCTGCTGGTAGTACTGCTACTGCCCACAATAAGTTGGGTGAATTTTGGCCCATTCCTCCTGACAGAACTGGTGTAACTGAGTCAGGTTTGTAGGCCTCCTTGCTCGCACACGCTTTTCAGTTCTGCACAAAAATGTTCTATAGGATTGAGGTCAGGGCTTTGTGATGGACACTCCAATACCTTGACTTTGTTGTCCTTAAGCCATTTTGCCACAACTTTGGAAGTATGCTTGGGGTCATTGTCCATTTGGAAGACCCACTTGCGTCCAAGCTTTAACTTCCTGACTGATGTCTTGAGATGTTGCTTCAATATATCCACATAATTTCCATCCTCGTGATGCCATCTATTTTGTGAAGTGCACCATTCCCTCCTGCAGCGAAGCACCCCCACAACATGATGCTGCCACCCCCGTGCTTCACAGTTGGGATGGTGTTCTTCGGCTTGCAAGCCTCCCCCTTTCTCCTCCAAACATAACGATGGTCATTATGTCCAAACAGTTCTATTTTTGTTCCATCAGGCCAGAGGACATTTCTCCAAAAAGTATGATCTTTGTTCCCATGTGCAGTTGCAAACCGTAGTCTGGCTTTTTTATGGCGGTTTTGGAGCAGTGGCTTCTTCCATGCTGAGCGGCCTTTCAGGTTATGTCGATATAGAACTCGTTTTACTGTGGATATACAGTGGGGGGAAAAGTATTTGATCCCCTGCTGATTTTGTACGTTTGCCCACTGACAAAGAAAGTATCAGTCTATAATTTTAATGGTAGGTTTATTTGAACAATGAGAGACAGAATAACAACAAAAATATCCATAAAACCACATGTCAAAAATGTTATAAATTGATTTGCATTTTAATGGAGGAAAATTAGTATTTAACCCCCTCTCAATCAGAAAGCTTTCTGGCTCCCAGGTGTCTTTTATACAGGTAACGAGCTGAGATTAGGAGCACACTCTTAAAGGGAGTGCTCCTAACCGCAGCTTGTTACCTGTAAAAAAGACACCTGTCCACAGAAGCAATCAATCAATCAGATTCCAAACTCTCCACCATGGCCAAGACCAAAGAGCTCTCCAAGGATGTCAGGGACAAGATTGGAGACCTACACAAGGCTGGAATGGGCTACAAGACCATCGGCAAGCAGCTTGGTGAGAAGGTGACAACATTTGGTGTGATTATTCGCAAATGGAATAAACACAAAAGAACTGTCAATATCCCTCGGCCTGGGGCTCCATGCAAGAGTTCACCTCGTGGAGTTACAATGATCATGAGAACGGTGATGAATCAGCCCAGAACTACACGGGAGGATCTTGTCAATGATCTCAAGGCAGCTGGGACCATAGTCACCAAGAAAACAATTGGTAACACACTATGCCGTGAAGAACTGAAATCCTGCAGCGCCCACAAGGTCCCCTTGCTCAAGAATACATATACAGGCCCGTCTGAAGTCTGCCAATGAACATCTGAATGACTCAGAGGACAACTGGTGAAAGTGTTGTGGTCAGATGAGACCAAAATTTAGCTCTTTGACATCAACTCAACTCGCCGTGTTTGGAGGAGGAGGAATGCTGCCTATGACCCCAAGAACACCATCTCCACCGTCAAACATGGAGGTGGAAATATTATGCTTTGGGGGTGTTTTCTGCTAAGGGGACAGGACAACTTCACCGCATCAAAGGGACGATGGACGGGGCCATGTTCCGTCAAATCTTGGGTGAAAACCTCCTTCCCTCAGCCAGGGCATTGAAAATGGGTCGTGGATGGGTATTCCAGCATGACAATGACCCAAAACACACGGCCAAGGCAATAAAGGAGTGGCTCAAGAAGAAGCACATTAAGGTCCTGGAGTGGTCTTGCCAGTCTCCAGACCTTAATCCCATAGAAAATCTGTGGAGGGAGCTGAAGGTTCGATTTGCCAAACGTCAGCCTCGAAACCTTAATGACTTGGAGAAGATCTGCAAAGAGGAGTGGGACAAAATCCCTCCTGAGATGTGTGCAAACCTGGTGGCCAACTACAAGAAACGTCTGACCTCTGTGATTGCCAACAAGGGTTTTGCCACCAACTACTAAGTCATGTTTTGCAGAGGGGTCAAATACTTATTTCCCTCATTAAAATGCAAATCATTTTATAACATTTTTGACATGCGTTTTTCTGGATTTTTTTGTTGTTATTCTGTCTCTCACTGTTCAAATAAACCTACTATTAAAATTATAGACTGATCATTTCTTTGTAAGTGGGCAAACGTACAAAATCAGCAGGGGATCAAATACTTTTTTCCCCCACTGTAGATACTTTGTACTTGTCTCCTCCAGCATCTTAACAAGGTCCTTTCATGTTGTTCTGGGATTGATTTGCACTTTTCCTACCAAAGTACGTTCATCTCTAGGAGACAGAATGCGTCTCCTTCCTGAGCGGTATGACGGCTGCATGGTCCCATGGTGTTTATACTTGCATACCATTGTTTGTATAGATGAACGTGGTACCTTCCGGCATTTGGAAATTGCTCCCAAGGATGAACCAGACTTGTGGAGGTCTACAATTGTTTTTCTGAGGTCTTGGCTGATTTCTTTTGATTTTCCCATGATGTAAAGCAAAGAGGCAATGAGTTTGAAGGTAGGCCTTGAAATACATCCACAGGTACACCTCCAATTGACTCAAAAGATGTCAATTAGCCTATCAGAAGCTTCTAAAACCATGACATCATTTTCTGGAATTTTCCAAGCTGTTTAAAGGCACAGTCAACTTAGTGTATGTAAACTTCTGACCCACTGGAATTGTGATACAGTGAATAAGTGAAATAATTTGTCTGTAAACAATTGTTTGAAAAATGTATTGTGTCATGCACAAGGTAGATGTCCTAACCGACTTGCCAAAACTATAGTTTGTTAACAAGAAATTTATGGAGTGGTTGAAAAACGAGTTTTAATGACTCCAGCCTAAGTGTATGTAACCTTCCGACTTCAACTGTATGTGCAAAAGTACTATCCCACAACTCAATGAAACCTTCACTCTTGCGCAGACATTTAGAAACAAAACATGCCAATTTTAAAAATAAGCCAGAAGAGTTTTTTGACCGTTAATTCAGACGACTTTTGAGTAGTAAGACACGTATAAAAGCAAAAGATACCATTAATAAGAAAGGGTTAGAAGCGTCTTATATGGTGAGCTACCGAGTGGCTAGGACAGGCAAGCCCCATGCTATTGTGGATGACTTAATTACTCCTGCTGCCGTGGATATGGCTGAGACAATGCTGGGGGAAAAGGCCAAAAAAACTATACAGACAACGTCTTTCTCATTCAACACTGTTTCACAACGCATCAGTGACATGGTAGGAGATTTTTTAAAACAATTACTGCTTCGCATGCAAGCCAGTCAATTCTATGCGTTACAGCTGGAAGAGTCAACAGACGTGGCGAGCCTGGCACAGCTCCTGGTATATGTCCGTTACGTTTATGGGGGGTCAATTAAGGAAGACATCCTCTTCTGCAAACCACTGGAAACCAGGACAACAGGAGAGGATATTTTTAATGTACTGGACAGCTTTGTGACATCAAATGGACTTTGGTGGTCAAGATGTGTTGATATCTGTTCTGATGGCGCAAAGGCCATGACAGGGAGACATAGTGAAGTGGTGACGTGCGTGCAAGCAGTTGCTCCTGACGCCACTTGGGTACACTGCAGCATCCACCGAGAGGCTCTTGCTGCTAAAGGAATGCCTGACAGCTTGAAAGACGTTTTGGACACTACAGTGAAAATGGTTAACTTTGTTAAAACATGGCCCCTGAACTCTCGTGTATTTTCTGTACTGTGCAATGATATGGGCAGCGGCCATGTAACGCTTTTACAACAATACAGAATTGCACTGGTTATCAAGGGACAAAGTATTGACACGTCTTTTAAAATTGAGAGACGAGCTTAAAGTTTTCTTTACTGACCATAATATTCACTTGTCTGACTGCTTGCATGATGACGAGTTTCTCACACGACTGGCCGATCTGGGTGATGTTTATTCTCGCCTGAATGATCTGAATCTAGGATTACAGGGACTCTCCACAACTATATTCAATGTGCGGGACAAAATTGAGGCTATGATTAAGAAGTTGGAGCTCTTCTCTGTCTGCAATAACAAGGACAACACACAGGTCTTTCCATCATTGTATGATTTTTGTTTGCAAATTAACTCAAGCTTACGGACAATGTCAAATGTGATATAGCAAAGCACCTGAGTGAGTTGGGTGCGCAATTACGCAGGTACTTTCCTGCAATGGATGACACAAACAACTGGAATCATTATCCCTTTCATACCCGGCCTCCAGTCCACTTACCGATATCTGAACAACAGAGCCTCGTCGAAATTGCAACAAGCAGTTCTGTGAAAATGTAATTTAATTTAATCATTCTTATGTTTAATACATGTATCATATAGTGTGTGTGTGGCAGGCTTACAATGATGGAAAAAACTACATTTGAGAGTGTGCTGACCCTGGTGCTAGAGGGGGTATGCAGGTGGAGGTTGAATGTTTGAAGGGGTACGGAACTATAAAAAGTTTGGGAACCACTGCTCTAGGGTAATGGTGTCTAGATGGAATTCGTATTTGTGGTCCTGGCAACTGGACCTTTTTTGGAGCACCATTATTTTTTTTAGGTTGAAGTACTTATGCTTTGTTTGTCAGTTAGGGTGTGCAGGGTGAATATGTGGTCTGTCGTACGGTAATTTGGTAAAAAGCCAATTTGTCATTTGTTCAGTACATTGTTTTCACTGAAGAAATGTACGAGTCTGCTGTTAATGATAATGCAGAGGATTTTCCCAAGGTTGCTGTTGACGCATATCCCACGGTAGTTATTGGGGTCAAATTTGTCTCCACTTTTGTCGGTTGGGGTGATCAGTCCTTGGTTCCAAATATTGGGAAAATGCCAGAGCTGAGGATGATAATAAAATATTTAAGTAGAGCCAATTGAAATTTGTGGTCTGCATATTTTATCATTTAATTTAGGATACCATCAACCCCATAGGCCTTTTTGGGTTGGAGGGTTTGTATTTTGTCCTGTAGTTCATTCAATGTAATTGGAGAATCCAGTGGTGTCACGCCCTGACCTTAGAGAGTCTGTTTTATTCTCTATTTGGTTAGGTCAGGGTGTGACTTGGGTGGGTAAATCTGTGTTTATATTTCTTTGTTGGCCTAGTATGGTTCCCAATCAGAGGCAGCTGTTTATCGTTGTCTCTGATTGGGGATCATACTTAGTCAGCCCTTATTCCCACCTGAGATTGTGGGATCTTGTTTTTGCATTTTCTTGTTTTGTTGGTGTTCATTATTAAAGTTAATGATGTACACCTACCATGCTGCAACTTGGTCTCCTCATTCAAACGACGAGCGTAACAGAAGATCCCACCACAAACGGACCAAGCAGCGTGGTCAGGAGGAGAGGACACAACAGAAACCCGAGAGGCAGCCCCCACCCCAAAAAATTGGGGGGGGGAAGATGACGTGGGCGTCAGTGCTGAGGGGTGAGTCCGAGACAGAGGAGAAATTCTTGGATCGTTTGAGCGAGGAGTGGTTGGCAGTGGAGAGGGACGAAAGAGCTTGGAGGGGTTGGAGTCTGGAGCAAGACAGTCGCTTTGAGGAGCGTGTGACCCTTCAGGTACCATGTTTTGCGGAGATACGCAATGTGTCTCCAGTGCGCATCCACAGCCCGGTGCGTTCTGTGCCAACTCCGGGCCATGGATCATCCCTGGAGTCTTCATGCCATGGATCATCACTGGAGGCTTCGTGCCATGGATCATCACTGCAGGCTTCGTGCCATGGATCATCAGCCGTGCGAAAGTGAGCATCCAGCCAGGACGGGTTGTGCCCGGCTCAGTGCTCCTGGTTTCCAGTACGCCTCCTCGGTCCAGGATATCTTGCGCCGGCCAGTGTCACCAGTGCGCCTTCACAGCCCAGTGCGTCCTGTGCCAGCGCCATGCACTTGCCGGGCTAAAGTGAGCGTCCAGCCAGGACGGGTTGTGCCAGCTCTACGCTCCAAACCTCCAGTACGCCTCCACGGCCCAGGATATCCTGCACCAGCTCTACGCACTGTGTCGCCAGTGCACCTTCACAGCCCAGTGCGTCCTGTGCCAGCGCCCTGCACTTGCCGGGCTAAAGTGAGCATCCAGCCAGGACGGGTTGTGCCAGCTCTATGCTCCAGACCTCCAGTGCGCCTTCGCGGCCCAGTATATCCTGTGCCGGCTCCACGCACGAAGCCTCCAGTGATGATCCATGGCCCGAAGCCTCCAGTGATGATCCATGACCCGAAGCCTCCAGTGATGATCCATGGCCCGAAGCCTCCAGTGATGATCCATGGCATGAAGCCTCCAGTGATGATCTATGGCCGGAAGCCTCCAGTGATGATCCATGGCCGAAGCTTCCAGGGATGATCCATGGCCCGGAGCCTCCAGCGATGATCCATGGCCCGGAGTTGGCAGCGATGAGCCAAGGTCCGGAGTCTCCAGCGACGAGCCAAGGTCCAGAGTCTCCAGCGACGAGCCAAGGTCCGGAGTCTCCAGTGACGAGCCAAGGTCCGGAGGCTCCAGCGACGGTCTGCAGTCCGGAGTCTCCAGCGACGGTCTGCTGTCCTGAGTCTCCAGCGACGGTCTGCGGTCCAGAGCCTCCTGCGACGGTCTGCGATCCAGAGCCTCCAGCGACGGTCTGCGGTCCAGAGCCTCCAGCGACGGTCTGCGGTCCAGAGCCGCCTGCGAGGGTTCCCGGTCCGGAGCCTGCAGCGACGGTCCCCGGTCCGGAGCCTGCAGCGACGGTCCCCTGTTGGGAGCCTCCAGCAACGGTCCCCGGTTGGGAGCCTCCAGCGACGGTCCCTGGTCGGGAGCCTCCAGCGACGGTCCCCGGTCAGGAGCCTCCAGCGACGGTCCCCGGTCCAGAGCCTCCAGCAAGGGCTCCCAGTGAGGAGCCCCCAGTGAGGGTTCCCAGGCCGGAGCTTCCGGTGACGATCGGTGGTTCGGTTCCTCCAGCAGTGATCTACGGTCCGGAGTCCGCGACAACGATCTACGGTCCAGAGTCCCCGGCAACAATCCCCGCACCAGAGGCGCCACCGAAGTGGGGGGAGCCTCAAGCGGAGCGGGGTCTACGTCCCGCACCGGAGCCTCCACCGAGATGAGCTGCCCACCCGGACCCTCCCCTATAGGTTCAGGTTTGCGATTGAGATTGTGGGATCTAGTTTTTGCATTGTGCTGTCTAGCCCTGCAGAACGTTACGTTCGGTTTTGCATTTTCTTGTTTTGTTGGTGTTCATTAGGAAATGTTGAACGCCTACCACGCTGCACCTTGGTCTCCTCATTCAAACGACGAGCATAACAAGTGGGTTCTGGTAGTCTTTAATAGTTGATTGTAAGATTTGTATTTGATCATGTATATGTTTTTGCTCTTTGTTCTTTGTTATAGAGCCAAAAAGATTGGAGAAGTGGTTTATCCATACATATCCATTTTGGATAGATACTGTAACACTTGGTGTTTGTTTAGAGTTTTACTATTCTCCTAGTAGTGGTTAGATTCTATGGATTCTTCAATTACATTGAGCTGATTTCTGAGGTGCTTTTTCTTCTTTTTCTGTAGTGTATTGTTTTAGTGATTCACCATAGTGAAGGCGTATGCTCAGGTTTTCTGGGTCTCTATGTTTTTGATTGGATAGGTTTCTCAATTTCTTTCTTAGGTTTCAGCATTCTTCATCAAACCATTTGTCATTGTCATTCATTTTGTTAGGTTGTCTGCTTTAAATTTTTTTGATTTGATAGGTAAGCAGAGAGCTCAAATACACTGTTTAGGTTTTCTACTGCCAAGTTTGCACCTTCACTATTACAGGGAAATGTTTTGTCCAGGAAGTTGTCTGAAAGGGATTGAATTTGTTGTTGCTTAATTCTTTTGGGGTAGGGTTCCACACTACTTTCCTTCCATCTGTAGCATTTCTTAATATTATTCAGTTCCTTTTGGCTTTGATGCCTCATGATTGAGTATTGCTCTGTTCAAGTGAACTGTGATTTTGCTGTGATCTGATAGGGGTGTCAGTGGGCTGACTGTGAACGCTCTGAGAGACTCTGGGTTGAGGTCAGTGATAAAGTAATCTACAGTACTACTTATAAGGAATGAGCTGTATGTGTACCTACTGTGAGAGTCCCCTCGAAACCTAACATTAACTATGTACAGACCCAGCATGAGGCAGAGCAGCAGGAGTTCTGACCCGTTTTTGTTGGTTGTTTTGCCGTAGTTGTGTCTAGGGGGGTATATTTGGGAGGGAATGCTGTCACCTCCGGGTATGTGTTTCTCCCCCTGTGTGCTGAGAGTGTCAGGTTCTTGTCCAATTCTGGCATTTAGGTCACCACAGACCAGTACATGTCCCTGGGCCTGGAAACGATTGATCTCCCCCTCTAGGATGGAGAAGCTGTCATTGTTAAATATGGGGATTCTATTGGGCGGATATAGGTAGCACACATGAGGAAATGTTTCTCTGTTGAGATCATTTCCTTATACATATCTAGCCAGATGTAAAACGTTCCTGTTTTGACTAATTTAATAGTGTCAGGTCTGCTCTTTACCAAATTAGCATACCCCCTGAGTCTCTTCCCTGTTTCACAAGTTTGGTGGATGGGACTACCAGCTCTCTGTAACCTAGAGGGTAACCAGTGGGTCCGTCTCCTCCATATCATGTTTCTTGTAGGATGACAATGTCTGTATTTCCAATTTCTTTGATGAAGTCTGGGTTCCTGCTCTTTAGGCCAAAGACCTCAGACCTTGTATATTCCAGAATGAGATAGCAAAAGCTTTGTTTTCCATAGTGTCTAGTGTTGTTTTCATGTGGTTTAGTCTCGGACCATTACAGTAGGTGTGAGCAGAGCATGTTGAGCATCTGATATACACTTCTTAGGTCGCAGGATGGGACTTGGAGTGGGGTGTAATAGTGGGGGTTGGGCCTGTTGCTCTGCTCACAGCCTGGGCATATGTGTGACTGTCATGTTGAGGTCCTTGCTGAAGGGGCGGGGGGCATGGTGGGGCAGAAGGGGAATAATACAGATGTGGGGGGACTATATAGGGTGTGGCTAGAGTTTGTTTGGGGAGGGGTCGACTGGTTGGGGTGGGGATGTGGCTGGTGGTGCTATGGTCTGGGTGTAGGTCCTTTTGGTGCAGATCCTCCCAGTAGAGGCCACTGCAGTTCTGGGACGGTGTCTCACTAGTCTGAGCAGGGTGTCCGTTTCTCTGTTGCTTCTGTGTGAGGTGCTGGGGCTGCGGTTGAGGGTAATGTCCTTCAGGGTCCTGCAAAGGTGGGTAACTGCTGCCTTGTAGAGGTCGACCTGGTCATAAAGGCTGTTCAAGAGTAGTGGTGGACCAGGTAAACATTTGGTTTTGAGGCACAGTCCCAGGCAATGCTTGCATTCACTTGCTGTATGGTGGTAGGGTGAAAGTCTTTTAGTAGTAGCAGGGTGGAGATAACCACTTGTGCGTTGGGGAAAGTGGAAGACGCTTTTTCAATTACTCCCTTGAGTGCTGTGGGCACCCTTTCCTGCTGGGCTCTCAGGTGGTTTGTGCCTTATGATGTGGCTGGGGGGCCCTAGTCGGTCCTCTGACAAGAGCTCCATGGCACGCCGGGGTGTTCGGACAACAGAGTTTAGCCACTTGTGTTTTGGAAAAAGTTACCTCTCATCAATGTATTTCCCATTTGATTCAATGAGGAGCACAATCTCTGTCTTTTGTCCTCAGTGGGTGTGGGGGTGTTGTCTGGAGAGCTGACGGGGCCTGACAGGGCCTGACGGGGCCTGACGGGGAGGTGGATCCTGCCTTGTCTGTCCTGCTGTGGTGTTAAGACTGTGGTCAAGGTCTGACGTGGGCTGTTCTGTTGGTTTCTCCGGGGGTGATGGCTAGCTTTCTCACCTCTTCCTGCAGTGCTGTGTGTTCCTCTGTTAGCTGTGCCATGTGCTCCTCTCTCTCCTCCTTAAGTTCTCTCACCTCGGACCGGAGTGCAGCCAGCTCTCTCAGACAGCCGTCTATCTCCACCTCCAGCCCTCTGGGTACTGTAGAGGGGGTGGTGTTGTGCTGGTCCGTTTCGTGTGTCTGTGCTGTCTGGATTGTGTGGACTAGCTCTCTGAGCTCCAGCATGTCTCTCTCCAGCTCTGTGAATGTATCCCTCTCAATGATGGAGGAACAATGCAGTTGTGGGACCTAGGTGTGTTCAGCGCTGGGGGGATGACTATCCTCGTCTGCAGGACAGTTTGAAGAGGTGTGATCAGACTCGCTCGGGGTGGGGGATTCGTCACCAACAGAAAGCTTCTCCTGCCTGATTCTGTGGAAGTACTTTTGGAAATGTATGAAGTTGTCCTGCAACACCACTGTTCCATTGTTCTACAGGTTGATATCCCTCAAGTGGTGAGGGGGCTGTGCTTCGGTAACGTGGGTGAGGTTATATCTTGCCTTGTTGGCCCTGTCCAGGGGTATCGTCGGACGGGGCCACAGTGTCCCCTGACCCCCACCTGTCTCAGCCTCCAATATCTATGCTGCAATACTCTATGTGCCAGGGAGCTAGGGACAGTCTGTTATATCTGGTGTAATTCTCCTGTCTTATCTGGTGTCCTGGTGTCATAGAACTCCGGAGGACCTGAGCTCTATGACCATGCCTCAGTAATACCTGGCCTGATGACTCCTGGCTGTCCCCAGACCACCTGGTCGTGCTGCTGCTCCAATTGCAACTGTTCTGCCTGCGGCTATGAAACCCTGACCTGTTCACCGGACGTACTACCTTGTCCCGAACCTGCTGTTTTCGACTCTCTTTATAAATACATTTGATTGATTGATTGATTTGAGGGTGGCTCAGTCTCAGTGTCCTCATTTTCCAATATTCAAATTTTCCACCCTTTTCCAATACTTTCTCTCTTAAAAGAGGGTTAGTGTGCTCTTATAGCTGTGTGCCATTACCAGGGATAGTCTGTGTGTAAGACTAGGTTGCTTACGTTCCCATTTTTGTAGCAGTCAGCAAAAAGTGTCTCTGGATTGTCTATGAGGAGCTTTTCTTTGTGGTCTTTCTGTGGCTTGTCATTTTTATATCCAAGGGGTACTGTACAGAGGGATGTCATGGAGCGGGGAGCCAAAGAGGCCTCTGCATTTGGGTGGGGGAGGAACTCTGCTGCCATTGTTGGGCTCAGGGGCTCCACACCTCTCACTCCACACCTCTCACTCCACACCTCTCACTCCACACCTCTCACTCCACACCTCTCACTTCACACCTCTCACTCCACACCTCTCACTTCACACCTCTCACTCCACACCTCTCACTCCACACCTCTCACTTCACACCTCTCACTCCACACCTCTCACTCCACACCTCTCACTCCACACCTCTCACTTCACACCTCTCACTCCACACCTCTCACTCCACACCTCTCACTCCACACCTCTCACTCCACACCTCTCACTTCACACCTCTCACTCCACACCTCTCACTCCACACCTCTCACTCCACACCTCTCACTCCACACTTCAGTGCTAATTAATGTTGCAGTTGTTTCCTAGCAAGCTTGGTAGCCTTTTAACTTAGCATTCAGTCTTCATAACGTTAAATATCTAGAGTTTATTGTATTGTTCTTTTTACTCTAGGCTTTCAAAGTAGCTTCAGACTGAACATTACTTTTCAGTTCCAGGTTGGATGGTGTTTTCGGGGTTCTGTTGTGCTTATTTTGCTGGTTGCTGGTTTTTCAGAAAGTTTGCTGAATCGTCCTTAGCAGTAAGAATCCTTGGTAAATAAAATCCTTCCAGAATCATTCCAGGTAAAAATCAGGTTGGAGATTTGGAGTTCCGATTTGGAGTGAGGGTTATGTTGTGGAGGGTAGTATCCTGTATACCTTAAATCTATGTTTTTATAAAAATATGCAATGACCTCTCTCAATTCAATTTAATTTCCTTTCTCTCTCTCTGCTTTCTCTCTCACTCTCCCTCTCTCTCCCTCTCCCTCGCTCTCTCCCTCTCGAACTCCCTCTCTCTCTGTCTTTCCCTATCTCTCCCTCTGCTCTCTTTCTCCCTCGCTCTCTCTCTCCCTCTGCTCTCTTTCTGCCATTCTCTCTCTCTCTGCTCTCTCTCTCTCTCCCTCTTCTCTCTCTCTCCTACTCTCACTCTTTCTCTCTCCTGCTCTCTCTTTCTCTCTCTCTATCTCTCTCTCTCTCTCTCACTCTCTGCTCTCTCTCTCTCTGCTTTCTTTCTCTACCTCTCTCTCAATACTCTCTCTCCCTCTACTTTATTGCTCTCTCCCTCTGTCTCTCTTTCTCTGCTTTCTCCCCCTCTCCCTCTCTCTCTGCTCTCCCTCTCACTCTAACACTCTCTCCCTCTCTCTCTCGCTCTCTCTCGTTCCCTCTCTCTGCTCTCTCTTTCTTTCCCTCTCTTTCTTTCCCTATCTCTCCCTCTGCTCTCTTTCTCCCTCGCTGTCTCTCTCTTTCTGCTGTTCTCTCTCTCTCTGCTCTCTCTCTCCCTCTTCTCTCTCTCTCCTGCTCTCTCTCTCTCTCTCTCCTGCTCTCTCTTTCTCTCTCTCTCTATCTCTATCTCCCTCTTCTCTCTCTCTCCTGCTCTCTCTCTCTCTCTCTCCTGCTCTCTCTTTCTCTCTCTCTCTATCTCTATCTCTCGCTCTCTGCTCTCTCTCTCTGCTCTCTTTCTCTACCTCTCTCTCAATACTCTCTCTCCCTCTCTACTTTATCGCTCTCTCCCTCTGTCTCTCTTTCTCTGCTTTCTCCCCCTCTCCCTCTCTCTCTGCTCTCTCTCTCTCACTTTCACGCTCTCTCCCTCTCCCTCTCGCTCGCTCTCTCTCTCTCCCACTCTCTGCTGTCTCCCTCTCCCTCTCTCTCTCTTTCTCGCTCTGCTGAATCTATGGTTGACCGTGTAGTTCTCTAGGCCAGAGTCAGAGTTGGTGTCCAAATTATTGCCACAGATCAGAGATCACTTCACTGATTTGGGGTATTTATGACAACATTGTCTAATCCATGGTTTATATGTGATTACAACAAAGCCTGCTGGAAATCCTGGGGAGGATTCTGGCGTGTTCCATCTGGAGCTTCCAACACCGTGATTCCGTACACTGACCATTCCTGTCTGGTGAGAGAGGGGGATGGGCTTGCCCATCTGTGTGTGTGTGTGGAGGAGTAGACTGTCTGTCAGGTGTTGGTACTCACATTAGTCAAGTAAAACAAAGCATTCTGGGAGGCGCTGATGGGCGACACAAAGGGAGCATCCAGACTCCCCTCTGCGTCAAACGATACCCGATCCCCTCTCTCTCTCTCTCTCTCTCTCTCTCTCTCTCTCTCTCTCTCTCTCGCTCTCTCTCTCGCTCTCTCTCTCGCTCTCTCTCTCGCTCTCTCTCTGTGTTTATGTGTGTGTGGCGAGGGGGGTACTGGGGATGGGAGCGTCTTATTGGCTACCAGGCTGGGGTCACAGTGAGGTCGAGACTTAGGTGATGGATGGACTACTCTGTCTCTACCCTGGGATTCCTTCTCCTCCCTCTCCCTTGCGCTCTCACTCTCTTCCTAAATTGTTTTCTCTGCTGCGGTCTCCATCTCATGCTCTCTTTCTTTCTTCCAATTCCCTCTCTTTATCTCTTCCAGTGTCTTTCTCTCTCACTCTCTTTCTTTCACTCTCTGTTTAAAATAAAATTCCTTGCAATATCTCTAAATGCATTTCATTTTAATGCATTTTCTCGCTCCACTCCTTCTGATTCAATTACCCTCTCAGCCTTTCTCATTATTTTACAGATCACCGTGTCCCTCTCCCCTCTCCCCCCAGTCTTCCTCTCCCTTACAGATGTGCTGGTCTTCCATCAGTCATTTCAGGTCTAAACCAGAGAAACCTCATCACATGCCCTTCCACTCTCTGCTCCCTCAAGCCCTCATCTCTTTGTTCTCTCTTCCCTCCACCCCTTCTCTCTCTGTTCTCGCTATCTCTCCACTCTCTGTTCTCTCCATTCCTCCATCCCTCCTCTCTCTGTTCTCTCTCCATCCCTCCTCTCTCTGTTCCCTCCATCCCTCCTCTCTCTGTTCCCTCCATCCCTCCTCTCTCTGTTCTCTCTCCATCCCTCCTCTCTCTGTTCTCTCTCCATCCCTCCTCTCTCTGTTGTCTCCATCCCTCCTCTCTCTGTTCTCTCTCCATCCCTCCTCTCTCTGTTCTCTCTCCATCCCTCCTCTCTCTGTTTCCTCCATCCCTCCTCTCTCTATTCTCTCTCCATCCCTCCTCTCTCTGTTCCCTCCATCCCTCCTCTCTCTGTTCTCTCTCCATCCCTCCTCTCTCTGTTCCCTCCATCCCTCCTCTCTCTGTTCTCTCTCCATCTCTCTCTCTGTTTCCTCCATCCCTCCTCTCTCTGTTCCCTCCATCCCTCCTCTCTCTGTTCTCTCCATCCCTCCTCTCTCTGTTCTCTCTCCACCCCTTCTCTCTCTGTTCTCGCTATCTCTCCACTCTCTCTGTTCTCTCCATTCCTCCATCCCTCCTCTCTCTGTTCTCGCTATCTCTCCACTCTCTGTTCTCTCCATTCCTCCATCCCTCCTCTCTCTGTTCTCTCTCCATCCCTCCTCTCTCTGTTCCCTCCATCCCTCCTCTCTCTGTTCCCTCCATCCCTCCTCTCTCTGTTGTCTCCATCCCTCCTCTCTCTGTTCCCTCCATCCCTCCACTCTCTGTTCCCTCCATCCCTCCTCTCTCTGTTCTCTCTCCATCCCTCCTCTCTCTGTTCTCTCTCCATCCCTCCTCTCTCTGTTTCCTCCATCCCTCCTCTCTCTATTCTCTCTCCATCCCTCCTCTCTCTGTTCTCTCTCCATCCCTCCTCTCTCTGTTCCCTCCATCCCTCCTCTCTCTGTTCTCTCTCCATCCCTCCTCTCTCTGTTCCCTCCATCCCTCCTTTCTCTGTTCTCTCTCCATCTCTCCTCTCTCTGTTTCCTCCATCCCTCCTCTCTCTGTTCCCTCCATCCCTCCTCTCTCTGTTCTCTCTCCATCCCAACTCTCTCTGTTCCCTCCATCCCTCCTCTCTCTGTTCTCTCTCCATCTCTCCTCTCTCTGTTTCCTCCATCCCTCCTCTCTCTGTTCTCTCTCCATCTCTCCTCTCTCTGTTCTCTCTCCATCCCTCCTCTCTCTGTTCCCTCCATCCCTCCTCTCTCTGTTCTCTCTCCATCTCTCCTCTCTCTGTTTCCTCCATCCCTCCTCTCTCTGTTCCCTCCATCCTTCCTCTCTCTGTTCCCTCCATCCCTCCTCTCTCTGTTGTCTCCATCCCTCCTCTCTCTGTTCTCTCTCCATCCCTCCTCTCTCTGTTCCTTCCATCCCTCTTCTCTCTGTTCTCTCCATCCCTCCTCTCTCTGTTCCCTCCATCCCTCCTCTCTCTGTTCCCTCCATCCCTCCTCTCTCTGTTCCCTCCATCCCTCCTCTCTCTGTTCCCTCCATCCCTCCTCTCTCTGTTCCCTCCATCCCTCCTCTCTCTGTTCCCTCCATCCCTGCTCTCTCTGTTCCCTCCATCCCTCCTCTCTCTGTTCCCTCCATCCCTCCACTCTCTGTTCCCTCCATCCCTCCTCTCTCTGTTGTCTCCATCCCTCCTCTCTCTGTTGTCTCCATCCCTCCTCTCTCTGTTCCCTCCATCCCTCCTCTCTCTGTTCCCTCCATCCCTTCTCTCTCTGTTCCCTCCATCCCTCCTCTCTCTGTTGTCTCCATCCCTCCTCTCTCTGTTGTCTCCATCCCTCCTCTCTCTGTTCCCTCCATCCCTCCACTCTCTGTTGTCTCCATCCCTCCTCTCTCTGTTCCCTCCATCCCTCCTCTCTCTGTTCCCTCCATCCCTCCACTCTCTGTTGTCTCCATCCCACATGCCTTCATCAGGAGGCCTGCAGATTGCTGAGGAGAGGATCTTTAAACTGAGAGACTAGGCCGGTAATAGCCTCATTATTACCATGTAACTACAGGTGAGACTTGCTTCTAATCCAATAAAAATAAGAAAGTGATTGGCTGCTCACTACTTGATGGGCCCATGAAACTGATGTTTATTGAGCTAAAGTTCACCCTTGGGAGCAATAAACAGTACCATTCACTCTCTTTTCATTGCTTTATCGTTTGACATGTTTAGGTGGATATAATTCCTGTATTTTCAATTGTTCATTATAGACACTCTTCAATGACTTAACCTGACCTAGTTAACCGAGCTCCCGAGTGGCCCAGCGGTTTAAGGCACTGCATCTCAGTGCTAGAGGCGTCACTACAGACACCCTGGTTTGAATCCAGGCTGTATCACAACTGGCCATGATTGGGAGTCCCATAGGGCAGTGCACAATTGGCTCAGTGTTGTCCTGGTTTGGCCGGTGTAGGCCGTCATTTTAAATAAGAATTTGTTCTTAACTGACTTGCCTGGTTAAATAAAGGTTCAATACAAAACCTGTCCACGTAGGGTTGTAAAATGCTGCTAACTTTCCCAGAATGTCCTGGTTTTCCAGAAATCCTGGTTGGAAGATTTTCAGAATCGGGGGAATAAGCAGGAAATCTGAGAATACTCCAACCAAAAACGTAAATGTACAACACTATACCTTGTGTGAAGCAGCAGATGTAACTGGTCTAGAGATAAGTAGAGTGTCTTCTTTTTTTAAAACTGCATTTCCAGCCTAACGCTACATCACACATTCTACAAGCAACATCAGAGAGACATAATGTCATCTCTCACACTCTTTCTCTCTCATCACCGTTCTCTCTTTATTTTTTTCTCGATCATACTGTCAATCCCTCCATCGGCTCAATCCCTCCATCGGCACCCGGAGACCCACATCTGTCGATGTTGGAATTCATTTTGTCTGCCACTCAGAGGGGAGGGGTCAATGGCTACCGACGTGCCAATAACCAGAGTACCCTGATGAGTTCTGTCTGTCTGTCAGCCTGTCTGTCAGCCTGTCTGTCAGCCTGTCTGTCAGCCTGTCTGTCAGCCTGTCTGTCAGCCTGTCTGTCAGCCTGTCTGTCAGCCTGTCTGTCAGCCTGTCTGTCAGCCTGTCTGTCAGCCTGTCTGTCTGTCTGCCTGTCTGTCTGTCTGCCTGTCTGTCTGTCTGTCAGCCTGTCTGTCTGTCTGTCTGTCTGTCTGTCTGTCTGTCTGTCTGTCAGCCTGTCTGTCTGTCTGTCTGTCTGTCTGTCTGTCTGTCAGCCTGTCTGTACATCTGTCTGTCTGTACATCTGTCTGTCTGTACATCTGTCTGTACATCTGTCTGTCTGTATGTCTGTCTGTCTGTATGTCTGTCTGTTTGACTTTCAGGATCTGGACGTATGTCATTGCATCATGTGGGATGTGGGTGCACCTGTGTGTGTGTGTGTGTGTGTGTGTGTGTGTGTGTGTGTGTGTGTGTGTGTGTGTGTGTGTGTGTGTGTGTGTGTGTGTGTGTGTGTGTGTGTGTGTGTGTGTGTGTGTGTGTGTGTTTGTCTACCTGCGTGCCTTCAAGAGTGTGAGTCTGTGTATATATACAGTGCTGTGAATATGTATTTGCCCCATTTCTAACGTTCTCGACATTTGTGGGTTTTCAACATGAACTATTCGCTTCAAGTCCTGCCACAACATTTCAGTGGGGATTAGGTCTGGACTAGGCCATTCCAAAACTTCACATTTGTTGCTTTTTAGCCATTTTCCTGTGGACTTTATTGTGTGTTTTGGATCATTGTCTTGCTGCATGACCCAGCTCCACTTCAGCTCCAGAGCTGACAAGGTAAAAATCTGTCGTTCTGCCCCTGAGCATGGCAGTTAACACACTGATTATGGCAGCCCCCCACATCTCTCTGATTCAGAGGGGTTGGGTTAAATGCAGAAGACACATTTCAGTTGAATGCATTCAGTTGTACAGCTGACTAGGTCTCCCCCTTTCCCTTTTCCTTTCAGCTGGCAGATGGATGGCCTGACATTCTCTTGTAGAAGTTTCTGATACAGAGCAAAATTCATGGTTCATTATATCAAGGCAAGTCCTCCAGGTCCTGAGGCAGGAAAGCATCCCCAAACCATCACACTACCACCATAAGGTTCTTACTGTGGAATGCAGTGTTTGGTTTTCACCAGCCGTAATGGGACCGATGTTGTCCAATAAGTTATACTTTTGAGTCATCTGTCGATAGAACATTCTTCCAAGAGTCTTGATGATCATCCAGGTACTTCCAGGTGCTTTTGACAAACTTGAGTCAACTTTTTGGAAGACATGGGTCCCATTGTGTCTGGTGAAAACCAAACACTGCATTCTACAGTAAGAACCTTATACCAAAATTCCTCCACAGCGATGTGATAGACTGATCAACAAGGGCCCAAGGGCCTATTGCTGTGGGATTTTACTTGTACTGTGAAATCTGTTCAGTGTGTGTGTGTGTGTGTGTGTATTTGTGTGCGTGCGTGTGTATGTGTGCGAGTGTGCGAGTGTGTGTGTGTGTGTGTGCATATTTGTGTGCGTATTTGCGTGTGAATACCTGTGTACCTTCAGCTGTCCTGTCCCTTTCATACTGTGATGGCTGCTGATGACGTCATATCATCCCTTTATCACTCGTTCCTTATCATCATCTGATGACTCTTCTTCGGCTCTCTGCCTAAAGAAGGGAGCGGCGGTGAGGACAGACGTCTGGCATACCTGAACACAGAAACACAAAGTGTTGTTTGATGATTTCTTCATAACATAGGCCTATAGGTCAATGTATACAAGGTGAAATAGCTCCACAAACACATACAGACAGACAGACTCACACACACACATAGCGAGAGAGAGAGAGAATTTCAATGGTGGATGTCTCAGATCTGTTTAGCATGTTCAAACATCACCTCGTGCTATTCTTGTCATTGAGCACTAATGCAAAACCCCAAACTGTTTATGGCATATCCCTTGGAGACACTATCCATTTCACAACATTGATTCATGTTGAGAAAGAAACGTTTTGGGGAGGAAACTGGCTCTGTGCTGTTTACTCCCCAAAGGAGTCTTCCTTTGATAGAGAAAAGTCTGAAGAATAGAACACTAAATGGACAGATTAATGATAAATAACTTTTCAAACTTCTGAGAGGGTTATAGTTTATAAATGGAACGCATTAAGTTGAACAAATTGTTGAAAGAGTGTGCGCGCCAGCCCGAATGTCCACGCCAGCCTCCCTCAATCACTCTTGCGCAGACGACATCGATAAACACAACAGAAGTCCAGAAACCAAGGCTTGCTGGGAAAACGAAGAATCAAACAAAGTTAAAAACTGAAGTAAACCGTTGAAAGAATAGATATTTATTTTTGTTGCTAACAATGCATTTCAGAGTTGCATCAATCAGACTCATCTCAAAATGTCGGAGTGAGTTGAGAACTTTATCACGCACAGTAATATTTGTTTTCTCTTAAGATTATTTAGTTATGTTTTTATCAAGTGAATTTTGCAGATAATATAACCATCAGTTTTACATGTTATTGAAAATGTAGTGGTTTGTGCCATCTTTTTTGTTTCCATAATGTTAAGCATTAACTTCTTTCAATAAAATTGAAAAGCGGAGATTGCAACCCACAAATTGTAGGGCCTATATCGGAATTGCATATTATAACATTAGTTTATGTATTGGTCTAATGGTTACAAAAACAAATTACAAGAAATCGTTTCTAGAGACATTAGCCTACCATTACTATGATCTTAACGATCCAGTTGAAAGAGAAAAAAACGGAAATTACGATATTATATTAGACGCTTCCTCAAATAATTAGTTTTGGTCTAAAGCATTCAATGAATCTATTTTACAAAAGATAATCTAAAAAATAAACAAACGAAGTTGTTATGGCAAATGTGCTAATACCTTTTCGATTCAGTTAAATCAGTTAAAACCACTTGTTGAAAGTTAATATAATTGGACTATGGTACTTTTACCCCCGGAAAAAAAACGGTTGGTTTGGAAACGATAAAAATTATAACATTAGGCCTCCCCCCTAGAATATATCAAGACAAATAGAAATAGGCCCGACATATTTAGATTTCACTTGAAAAGTTCATGTGAGCACTCAAAAAGCGTTTTTACATTTGGATAATAAAGTGTTACATTACATCCTCCAATGCTCAAGTTGTTTTGCACAAACTGGTCCAAATCCAGGATACACGATGAAATATTTATTCCATTTCATAATCTACGGCACCTCTTTATGTCAAAAGTTTTAAACATCTATTCCCCCGTCACAAGGCCGTAATTGTTTACGTCAGACATCTATCATCGACCACTGTTTATCCGCGAGCCTAACGGTGCCATCAACCAGGCTTACACCAGAACACGCCACGTGAGCAGAATCCACCGGCCGGAGTCAGTGAAAGGGTTCTTCTAACATACCTTGATTCTGAAGTCATACTTGTTAAAACGTGAATTATACCTACAACAGAGATGTGTCCTGCTAAAACCGAGGAGTATTGCTTTGTAGCTAGACTGTGACTTGTTGTTTGCCCAGTGTGGTCTTTAAACTGATGTTTGGGTTCGGGGTTGCTGTGACAAACGGCTTCGGAGAGAGACGGTGACCGCCGAATGACCCCGAGTTTTCTTTACTTTGTGTTTTTAATTCAATCCTCGTCGCCCTGGTACACAGAGTTCATACGGTGTTCGTCGCCCTGGTACCCAGAGTTCATACGGTGTTCGTCGCCCTGGTACCCAGAGTTCAGACGGTGTTACTGCTAGTGTGGGGGAACGTACAGTGGTTCCAATGGCCTCGTGTAGGCTAAAGAAAGAAAGATGAGAATATCGGATAGGCCTCATATAGACAGACGGATATGAAACTCCAGGCAAAAACGACACATGTTGGTAGCCTATAGCCTACGGCTGGGTTATTTTGGTAAATATTCTGTATTTTGAATTCAATTGCATACAGACCTAGTCTATATATCATAAACTGACATAGATATGGATAATAGCATGCATCATAGAACTGCTGTAGAGCAGTTGCTAAAGATAGCCTACGTTGACTATAGTAGTGAAACTCAAACCATAGTAATATCTGATTGGTCGTCCTAATATTGTAATATTATTGCATGAAAATACATTTACAATTTAACCATGGACCAATTTTGAAGCATTAAGATTATCGAATGAATGTTGCAAGAACAACGTTTTATTTGAAATAGTATTGGAAATTATATTTTCTGTTTTGGCCATTTATTTTGGATAAAACTCGAACATTATAGTATAAATGTAATTTATTTTGAGATTCAAATTGTTAAACTACAAGTAAATAAATAAAACCGTGTTTGTGGACTAATACACGCCTATATACTCTGGCACAATTAGGTGGACATGCTTAACAATCACATACCTGTATTTTCCAATAGGCCTGTGTTAATACGTGTCGTTAATTCCCTGTGCTTTTAACAAGTCTACACAAGTAATCTCATTAATGATTTCATAAGCACGACCCTGCACGATGACGCAAACGATATAGAGACGCCAGCTCTCTATCCTCATGGCAAACAGAAAATATAATACCAACGGTCATTTTGGAGAAATGAAACCAAAACAAGGACCTAGGTTTATTTTAAAAGAATATCGGACAGATTTGTGGAATTAAATATTATAGAAAATGATCTCTTAAAATGAATACATTGTGATCAATTGACTTTACTGAAAATGATCTTGCATATTTATATTATTTCAAATAAAATATTTGAAGCAAGGAAAATAATTGTATTTTAAATCATGTGAAAAATGAGCTGATTTTGGATATGCTACAGGCTCGACATTGGTGTAACATGTTATCGTAATGTAACATTCAAATAGGCTATTCACAATGTTCAGTGAAAACAAATGTCATGTTAGCGGGTCAGATTTTGAGTAGAGAAAACGTCAAGTTAATTAACTGACTATTGGGAACTTCTGATCACATACGGACCATTGTATGTCAAATTTAAGGAGAATTGTGTATACGGAAGTAGCCTATATGTATATCTAAATAACATATATATTTAAACTGTGTATACAGCCTAGGGCCTAAAACAACTGGTAGGCAGGCCTATGTTTGAAAGTGGCTAGACGACCGACAAACATGACTGGCCTGGTATATCAACCAACACAAATACCAAATCCCTGATGAACATCGTTGTTTATATGTATGACTATTTATACAGAAAGACCCCTAGTATTCAGGAATGACGGTGTCTTTTAGGATTTTACCCTCACAAAAAAGTAAAATGGGACAACAAGATGTCAATGTCTAATCAAACAATCCTTATTTTTTTGTCCAAAACTGATCAGATGGTCCTATTATTTCAAACCAATAAGGAGATTTGTCTATCATTAGAAATAACTTAACGTTTCCCAAACTCTCCACGGAAATAAAACATCAGCATCACTTACGTTGCTAGTCCAATCGGTTTCCGCAATCTCCTGGGAGCTCGAGCTACCGGTCCCTGCAGCCTGGCGAGGCCTAGCCACAATAGCAGCTCTCTCAGGTGGATCCAAGGTAAAGGTGAACGTCGGTCATTAATCATGACTCGATTTCAACCTCGAGTTCTTCCTTTTATGGTAGGATCGACTCGCACCCTGCACACGAGGAATTACAACATTAAAAGAAAGAGAATGTATGGCAGCTAGCAGACATGTTTTGCCTGAAAAACGTAACGTGAAGTGTTCAGAATAAGTAACAGTTCTTTAAAGACAAATCTGTCGTTTTAGACCAGTGTGTAAACTTACTGTTTTGTGGCAGCTTGAAACTCATCCAATTCATACCAATATTTGGCTTTGCCACTTTCTAACAGCAACTAACCAAATACTCATGGTTGCAATCCAAATATAAAATATAAAAGAAAAAGTGGTTAATGGAACTGTGGGTGTGTTCGGTGTGAGAGTGGTGAGGAAGGTGAATTGACATACTGTTTAGGTTTATTTTCATATATTTATTTTCCTCTATTGAAATGAGGAACAATAAAGGTGTAAGTACCAGCCCACATGTATCCAAATAATACACACTAAACCCAGTTAACATTTGAAAATATACAGGCCCGCTGTATTTGTATGATTGTTTGATTCAACATCGCTTATGGGAGATGAAGCACAAGTAGTCCTACCGCAGTCCTTTGTTGTTGAAACAGTGTGTGTGTGTGTGTGTGTGTGTGTGTGTGTGTGTGTGTGTGTGTGTGTGTGTGTGTGTGTGTGTGTGTGTGTGTGTGTGTGTGTGTGTGTGTGTGTGTGTGTGTGTGCTCCTGACTTCATTGCTGACTTTATACTCTCCAGTCATTATGACAGACACGCATCTTCCCGTATGACACCTTACAAGTAACGCATTAACATATTGACATGTCTCTGTATTTATTGGACATAAGCCTACATCTATCTAATAAATCAATGGACATAAGCCTACATCTGTCCTCTATTTGTCCTTCTCAATGTGGACAGGGGATCCGAAAGCGCATGACTCCCATCGCACACGGTTGGTACTTAACACGTCTTCTGGCACATTGCAATATTTGTACCTGTACCTTGTGTACTCCCGCAGCCAAGTCACTGCCCATATTCATCCGTTGATCTGCAGCATCCTTTCTGACGGATCCTTTCCCAGCCTTATGCCGTCAGGGGGAGATGCCACACATATCTGGTACCTTGAGGAGCCTGACAGACACACCGGAAATGACAGGCTCATCCTTGTCAATATCCTCCTCTCGATGTTTTAATCAATGACCTTTTTCTGTCCCTTCAATAAGCCAGCAGCTCGATAAGGTTGTCATCGCGAATGCCACTGACGTCTGCGCTCTCATCACCTCCGTGGAAAAACATGCCTTTATTATGCCAATAATGCTTTAACCCATGGGACGGGAGTGCGCACGGCTGCATGCACTGAGAGCGTGTAAACTGGAACACGTAAAGCCCTATGCTGGAGAGATAATGACGTTGGACTTTGGACATGAGAAACCTTAAGTTATTGTATTGTAGTCGATTATTATAGTCGGGTCATTCTCAGAGGCCTGTATACAGCTACACTTGCAATGCTATCATATAAGAATAACACTATTGTAGTAGCATCTAGGGGGATAGGGGTCATGTCTTCCACTTTCCATGGGTGTCCTTTGACAGAAATGGGCTCTGTTCCATTTTGATGAGAGATCCGAATTTGAATGCTTGGTAATGCATGGCGAGAAAAAAGGCCTATGATCATCATTTTAGCCACAATAAACATACATCCAGAAAATGTCGTAGAGGCAAAAGCACTTTAATACACATATTTTGACCCGTAAACATCGCGCTGAAAAACCCTTTACATGTGCTCTGCTCGAATAAATAGTAACAGACAAGCCTTATAAGACATAAGTCATCATAGGTCTCCAAACTGATAAAACTCAGTGTCCAATCAAGTATAGGCTACACGAAAGCTTGGCGTATCATGCAAACCTCACACAATACATTCAGATTGACACTCGCGACACTAGGATAGTACAAACACAGGCCGGAAACACAGGTTTGAAAATGATTCGGGAGGTATTCTAAGAATGTGCCAACAGTGATTCCACACGTAAGAGTTCTCCTGGCTGATTGACGTAAAACACAACTCCTAGTGCAAACAGTCTGTCAAAGTAGTGCTGCACTGTCTAATGAATCAATCTGGCACACATGAGGTATTTGTTTCGTTGTGCAGCTTGTGTAGGCTATAAATCCAGCTCGTTGTGGGGCAATGGTACACTCTGCAGCATTTGACTTGGGAAAGTATCCCATGTGCTCTATGATTACTCTACACATGAATGTACAATTGGAATAGAAATCTGACAGATTTGAACTCACAACTCCATAAACTGGTCAGATATGTTACCCTGTTTAAACCACAAATTACAACACACCATAGATGAACCACGTAGCCAGGACAATAGCCCAATCTCAATGTCTCAAAATCCACCAAGTAGTGCATACATTTTAATATTTACCTTGTTCAAATTAATTTAACCTATCCGAGTTAGGACTTGTATATTATATTTACTATATGTTGACCGTTGCCACACGGCAAGGGTTCTTTAGCTGGAGGAGTATGGGTCAACCTCAGAGGACACCGTTGAAGAGGCTGGAGACGGGGTGGAGGGAGCGGAGAGGGACCTCTCAGATCCGCCTGCTTTTTCCGGGCAGCTATCCCTCGGGTCTGACACTGCGGCATTGGTGGGCAGCAGGCATTCCTTCTCGCGCTTCTTCTGTTTCATCCTGCGGTTCTGGAACCAGATTTTGACCTGAGTCTCGTTCAACTGAAGCGCTGCCGCGATCTCCACGCGCCGCGCGCGGGTCAAATACTTGTTGAAGTGGAACTCCTTCTCAAGCTCGGTGAGTTGTTTGGTGGTGAAGTTGGTCCGGACGGTGTTGGACTGCCCCCCATAGCCATACTCCCCTGATCTGCCTGTAGAGGAATGAAGGGAGAACATGAGGGCTACCTGGAGATCAGGACTAAATAAAGACCAAGGAAGTTGATCCTTAGAAATCGTGTGCCATGTACACATGTTTGGACAGGTACTGTCATTTTTACGCACAATGGTTTAAATGCACCTTTTTGATCGCCAGAAGTTAACATAACTAAAAGTAGTTCAAATGTATATGTTCAAATGCACAACAATGTAAACATTGCCACAATTACTTTGTGACATATTAATTTTCACGCATTCAACCTTTCATGCATGCTCAAATCACTTATGATGACATCAGTGGAATGTTTCGTTACTTTGTATTCAATATTTTACGAAAGGCAAACAGTTCATCATCTTTTTCACAGTCAAATACACGCGTCATGCGTGGGTATTAGATGCCTGCTTAGATGTCTACTTTCTCCAACACCCAAAAATGTTCCATGCATTCCAGATTTCACACCCAAGACAAACCAGACACCATACCTATAGCTTACCAGGCCTACAACTCAGGCTTACAACTGGTAATTACATATGGCCCAACACTTCAAAACACGTCCTAAAGGAGAGTTTGGCCAACTTGATAGCTGAATACCACAGAACTGAATGTCATGTTGTTGCATGTAAGAAGCGTTCCATAATGTCACTCATCATGCGTAATTTGGATACGATCTACGTGGCGTCAGAATGGTTGCCATGACATTGTGGTGTTGTGTCAGCGCATCATTGTGAAATCATATCTATTTGAAACTGCAATGGCCAAACCCTCATCCTCCACTATGCACTTGGATTACTTCCTCCAAAATCTGTCTTGACTACACCTGTTCCAATAATAACAGACGGCCAATCGACTCACACTCTACATTTGGGTTTATGAGAGGTGCATTCATCTGTCAACTTATGCATGGTACGGCACCCACCTGTCTTGGGCGGGTTCCTCTTCACTTTCATCCAATCGAAGGTCTGTGCGTTGGAGGCGCTCTCGGAGGACAGGGGCGAGCAGCACGAGTCAAGGTGGGCCGCGTGCAGGGGTGACAGCGGGTTTGAACACCCAGAGAAAGGAGGCAGGTTCGCCTGCTCGTGCCCGCCACCATAGGTGGCGTGAGCGTACTGGAGCTGACCCAGGGGCGCTCCCCCGTAACCTTGGCGATGCTGCGGTACCATGGACGAGGAAATGTTGCCGGAGTACATTAATGGGGCGCATTGGGGGAAACCCGTGGCCGACTCCACTTCCTGGTTCAGTGCGTAATGGTTGTAGGTGGCACAGAAGCCCTGGGGTCCATAGCCTGAGCCGCAGGCAGGATGGGCCCCATAGGCTAAACCCAGAGAGCCAGTAGGAGTCTGGTAGGACCCCGTTTGGTGAGGGATGCCATCCGGGGAAGACCTATTGGGCATGAAGCGCTCATCCGCCCCACAGTTGTTCACGGTGACTGCACAGGACTGGAATGTAGTAATTCCGTGGTCGGAGTGGAAAGCCCTGACTGAGCAGGACCCGCCGTCGCCGCTCATCACAGAGTAATCTAAGAAGCTGCTCATTGTAGCATTGTCTCAGCGGGACTGAGACCGTCCACAAAAGGCCCGGTCTTCTGATGAATCTCTCCTTGTCTCACCCTGGGTGACCGTGCCACCTTACCGGTTCCCTGCCTTATCAGATAAGGGAGGGGGCAACACAGGGCGATGTCAATGAAACGGCGGGTGGTCACGTGGACCGGGTCAGCCAGTGAGCTGCTTGGCCCTGTCCCCTTAGCTGTGACAGATTGGTGTCTGAGTGGGTATTTAAATTCCGAGCGCTCGTCGATCAAGGTGACGTGCTTCTGCACTAATGTATTGGCGGAGCAAACAATGAGCCCGGAGGCAGACACCGCGGACAGCGCTCAGGTCGCATGTAGAGCGGGGAACAGCAAATACGGCATCCACTCTATAGCCTGCTCAGTTCGGATGGCTGTCTGGAGAATAGTTACAGGCTATCCCAAGACCCTCCAGGAAAATGACTTACTCTGTTTCTTCAGTATGCACGAGGTAAGGTGGCTTTTCAAGATGAACAGGGGGGATATGGAAATATAACTGAATGAAGAGAGAGGTAGATAGAGAGAGAGAGAGAGAGAGAGAGAGAGAGAGAGAGAGAGAGATGAGACTGTGTTAACATCATCAGCTGGTTGGCATGGAGACGTGAGTCTGGTACACCCGTCCCTCTCAACTGCAACTTACCATAACCGTGGGCCTATTCAAAAGGATTCAACGTGCATTATGTTATTTGACTAGATCGGGGTCTGTATACATCACTTATGTATCAAGGACTTCCCCGTGGTTTGACCTCATCTCTGCGTTGATAGAGGGACAGAGGCATTGTAGGGTTTAGATTTCTTTGAGGCAGGCTAGCTGAGCCACACGACGATATTTGAAGACCACAGAGTCGACCCATCACAAAGAATCCTAGTGACACAGTATTAATAGTGTTGCTCCAAAGGCCAGTCTACAGTGTAGGGTCCTCTCATGATCAAGTGATCAGCTGATGTAATAATGGGAGGTCTGTGTTGTACGGCTCCTACAGCCTGAGGAGAAACTGCTGCTTGATCATCCTGTTATGAGACCGTTTGACAAATGAATGGTGATGAAATATACTGTTGCAGAGAAAGGGTCACATATAGGGTGACTGGTGCTCCCAGTCCTGGTGCTCCCAGTCCTGGTGCTCCCAGTCCTGGTGCTCCCAGTCCTGGTGCTCCCAGTCCCGGTGCTCCCAGTCCCGGTGCTCCCAGTCCCGGTGCTCCCAGTCCCGGTGCGCCCAGTCCCGGTGCTCCCAGTCCCGGTGCTAAGCTCTCTCAATTGAATGCAAACGGATTAATTGGTATGGGAAACATGTTTACATTGCCAAAGCAAGTGGAATAGATAACAAACAGAAGTGAAACAAACAATCAGAAATTAATAGTAAACATTTCACTCACAAAAGATTCAAAAGAATGGAGAGATGTCAAAGGTTATATTACTGGTAATGGACAGTGTTGTCACAATATACACATAGTTAAAGTAGGGGGTTGTTCTTCAATGGTTGCCCTTTGCTTGTGGCAGCAGGTCACACATATTTCTGCTGTGATGCACACTGTGGTATTTTACCTAGTATATATGGGCGTTTATCCAAATTAGATTTGTTTTCAAATTCTTTGTGGGTCTGTGTAATCTGAGGGAATTATGGTCATACATTTGACACGAGGTTAGGATGTGCAGCTCGGTTTCCACCTCATTTTGTGGGCAGTGGGCACATAGCTTCTCTCTCTCTTTCTCTCTCTCTCTCTCTCTCTCTCTCACACACACACACACACACACACACACACACACACACACACACACACACACACACACACACACACACACACACACACAGATTCAACCCAAGCCATATAGGCTCCGTCATAGTCACAAAGTGTTTTTATATAACGTCACAAAGACATGTGACATAATGTCTCAAAATCAGAGGCAAGCGGAACTGTATGATCATTGTTATTGCACACAGAAAGACACACACGGGCACATATCACACTCACACATTAGCAAAGACAGAGAGAGGACGAGGGTAGAGTGAGAAGAGGGGAGAGGGGTTTGCGCCCCTACTGGTTGATAAGAGGACTGTATGGCCTAGTGTTGGTCATTCTTACAACAGCCTCTTTTCCTTCTCAGCAGTATTTCCCCCTCGGTAGTGGATTAGCTCACATTGAGCTTCTACAGCATAACCCATATGAATGCAGATAGGGCCTATCTTACATTAAGAATAACAACGGACTGGCACTACAAGACTCAAGTCTAAGAAATGCAAGAATGTATCACACTCCTTCCTTACTCTTCGATTTTCTCCCTTCATCATCTCTCTCTCTCTACATCTCTCTCTCTCTCTACACAGCCTAGTCCCTAGTGCGTGGGCGCAGCATTGAATCTCTTCCCCAGGCCATGGACGTTCCAGAATACGCTTTGTGGGAACATGGAATGGGGAGAGAAAAGGCGCATTGTTTCGGAATGATTTCGTTACCAGCCTTTGGAAAGGAAAGCCCAAGTTGGACCAGAGTTGTATAGCCTCGGTTTATATAGCAGCTTTCCTCTTCGCGTATGTGCATAGCCTATACGCGCCCACTGACAGTTTGTTTTTAGGAAGTTAAATATTGGCTAAACGTCACTCCAGTTAAATGTAATAAGGCTATGCACTTTACTTTGCAATGATACGTTTTATGATCGACCCATGCTATGTAGCAACCGGTGGTTAGTATGCCCACAAGCATAAGCATGTTGAGTGAAATAGCCCATTCCGAAATTATTACAGGAATGTAATAATTCTACCCAAATTTCATACAACTTGCACAGTGAAATGGGTAATACACACATTTCTCCAAGACTGTGGAGAAATATATTTCTGCAAGAACAAAACACATTTATAGCCGAAAGCCATTTTGCCCTAATAGATTATTCTTATGAAAATCTCAATTTAACCAAATGCATTTCTTGGCATAGGCCTACACTGTTCCCGAATCATTAAACGCATTAGAGCTATTTTTAGAAAATATAAAACATTTAAAATGAATACTAATGTATAGGCCTGCAGCAGCCTGTTCTGAATTAGGCTGCTTATAGCACGAGGGGTGAGATTCTTCTGCTGCCCGCTGCCCTGCACGCTTGGAGAGCCCGCGCGCTGTATTTGAACAGCTATAAAAATGAATTATTACCAAAAGCCTACAAAGCTTCCGCGTTTTTGGCTTCGAATTGCGAATCCCATCCAAAAACATTATATTTGTGCGTTATACATCACAATTGGTCTCTTTGATGCCATTCTTATTAATGACGGGGTTTGATTTATGAGCTCGAAAAACATGGCTCGAGCATTTGCCTCCCATGCACCCAGCACTGGGAGCTCGCACTACAGGGAGCCATGCTATTGCTAGCCTACCATGTTTACAATTCTACTAACTTTACAAACAGAGCAAGTAAGAGGACATTTATTTAAAATATGTTGTAGTAGGTAAGCTTATGGAGTTTGTTGTATAATTGCCTCTGAGTTACATGAAATTGGACCAGAAAAGTTTTCTAAATAGTTTCTGATTCAGAATTGTAAGCTGATGTTTTTATTCAACAAATTATTTGAACTAATATAAACTTCATTCTCGAATTTCACCGCTATTTATATCAGTGAAAATAATTTTAAAGGCGCTAATTTGAAATGATCATTAACATAATACAATCTCAATGGCTCTAAATTGGTGCATTGAGATTATTAAACCTCATCGATTAAGATTTGTGTGGGTTTTTTTATCCCACGAAATGTTATGCTTACAATATAATATAAACCAGCCATTTATTAGAATTACTATAGAATTCATACTCAGAGATCAGGCTATATTGGCCTGCTTTCATCAGACTATTTTGACTTGCAAATTAACGAGAGTAAATTTGTATTCAGGATTAACTAATTAACATTTCATCGATTGGTTATTCCTCCTTTATATTTTGTTGGACAAAAATACATTTGATCCAAATGACACTTTACACTTGATAAAACGGTTTGGAAAATAATAACTGTACACAATCTTGCAATTTCCTTATGGTAAGTCAGATTTATTTCTAACAAAAATAGTCATGGAATTGTAAGCTATACAAAAATAAAATGCCCAGAATTCATACTATTGTGCACCTTTACACAAATTGCATCTTGAGAAATCAATTTGTTATTGTAATTACAAGCCACAATTGTATATTTGTCCAGACTCTTACCTTGAATTAATCGACTAATCAATTAATCAATAAAAATAAAATGTGCTGATCATATAGGCCTAAAACAACCACCAAAATTAAATTCATAGTTAAACCAGAGTTTGAATTCATTAAATGTTCCGGTTTGAAAGTCTTGTTCTATTTTTGATTGATTTCAATAGCTCAGATGTTGCAAGTCGATTGTAGTTAGTGACTCCGAGAAAAAGTAGAAGCTGTCCGTAGATATGTCCAGATTGTCCACGGGGCTGTCCAGGGATTCTGACAAACTGGGCGAAGCGGCATCGGAGAGGTGAAGGCAAGAATCCGAGGGGAATACTTGGAAGTCGTGTATTGAGACATCCAGGGCTGGGGGACTACCGCCATTGTCCGGGCCAGTTGCCGAGCCGGAGCCTATTGTTGACACGCAGCCTGGAACAGTGGGTGAAGGGTTGAGAAAATGTTTCAGATTTTTGTCATTGCTGCTCAGTGGCGAAACTGTATAACTCTGGGCCTCGCCATTGTGCGGGCCAACATTCTGGAGCTGCTGGGAAGAACTCAGCGAGTTATGCTGAAAGGAGCAGGCCTCTCTTTCCATAAGGGCCCCGGTCACTGTATTGAGGCTCTGCTCAAACAGCGAGCCATCATCCTCCTCGTCGTTGCTCTGGATTCCGTCCCCGGCGCTCGGTCCTTTCCCTTCGCCATTGTGGTTCTCCTTGCACTGGGTCTGCCTCTTGTGCTTCATCCGGCGGTTCTGGAACCACACTTTGACCTGCCGCTCGGTGAGGTCCAGTAGGGCGGCTATCTCCACCCTTCTCGGTCGGCACAGATACTTGTTGAAGTGGAACTCCTTCTCCAGCTCCAGGAGCTGTGTGTTGGTGTACGCAGTCCTCAGCCGCCGGGAGCCCCCTCCCCCTCCTCCACCTTCTAGAATCTCAGGGGAGTCTGAAACAGCAGCACATAAACCATACGATTAACAAGCATTTCAACATGAGCAACAATTACTTGATAATGCACATATTACGCCCGAATAGACACAAACCACCAGAGAGTAAGTAGCCTATTCCACACAGTGGCTACTTCAGCAAAATGGCCGCTCATTCAGAGCAGCACCCAATGCATCCCTTTACCCACAAATAGTATTGCAATATGGACATTGATAAATAAATGCACACTATTAGACTAAGTCCTATAGTGCACCATATGTACCTAATTTCCCCTCAAAATCCAGCAGAGAGAGAAAGCGGTAGTGTAGTCCAGGCCGGTGTAGGCTAGCTGATATACTAATGAATGCCCCAGCTGCCCCGCACCGCAACACTAGTCCATCACTCTTCATTACTGTCACACATCAGAACTCTGGCACTGCTCGGCGAGGAAGGACAGCGTGGAAATCAAATACATCATTTTACATTACTTACCTTTTCCCAAACTTTTAGGAGAAGTAGAGTAAAAATATGTTGATACCAATGCGTAATTGTGAACAGGAAATTGATGCCGAATATGCAACTTGGTAATGACTAGCCTATTACCACTCCTTCAGGTGCTTAGAACGTGCATTCTGCATAAAAATGTCGACACTTTAAATTACCCCATAAAAACCACCCACCTTCCGGGGAGAAGCATACAGGTCCACTCGTTATGGCTGTCGCCGTGGAAGTCGGCAGGTGATTCTTCTTGGTGGCTTTCTTCTCCCGCATCCAGGGGTATTCCGGGGGTAGGGATGCGGTGGGCAGCGGGATGCAGCCATCCGGGCTGAGTCTGGGCCGGCTGTGCCTCGGGTGGCTTCCCGGGTTGAGGCTGGGAATGGTCTGCTCAAAAGGAGGAGGAATCAGTGTCGAGTGTGAAAGCGTCGATCTCTTGATTGATGAACTTTGAAATGAATCACCGACAGGGGGGAAAGATGTCAGGCACTCAGCAAGCGACGGCTGACTATTGATAAAACCGCTCTCTCGCTCGAATTCGTAATTCATCTCCGCTCACTGCGAGCCGGGGAAAGTTTGCTGCGTGTATTTTTATTTGTCGCGGCTCAATGAGAAAGATAGACTTTTTTCAAATTCAGTGATTACGGCCGTATGGTGAACGAGCTGCTATTAAACTATTGAATTCATGGAGACAAGGTGGAAATTGGAACGAACTGCCTGTCACATGATTACTTCTGCCCAATGACAATTTGGGGTTTAATCAAAAGAAGCCACTGTCTGCTTGATTGATCTAAAAACTCTGGTGAAGAAAGCCTCGTCTATGCGGGGAAGGCTGTTTTTATTTACACCTTTGTCTCGTCCCTTAACCCCCCAGTCAACTCCACTAAGCTATAAATGTGTTTTTAGAATGGCCGCCTGCGCGCTGTGACAGGGAAGTAGCTACACTTGCTCGTGCACTCTTCTTTTCTGGTGTTGAGTATGTCAATAGAGAACGCCCCGCGCCACGCAAATCACGCAAATCACGCCAATAGCTAGCTACATGCTATGCCTGCGGTCATTAGCAAAGTTAGCCATTCATGTAGAGTTCAGTCAGGGAAAACACACCCCAAAAACTAATACTGAGAGCTCCTGACAGAAACAAAACCCAACAATCCAATTTGTTCCAAAGCGGTAGAGCTAACCATATAGACTGTGTTCATAGACGTTCTGTTCAATACAAGCATCTATGGGCTATATAGGCAAGGCTCATACATTGATACACACAACTGGGAACTTAGAGTCATACTTATTGAGGCTCACTACGATGCCATGTTACTGTCACCCACTTGTGTGCAATACATTCATTACACATGAAGAAGTGAAATATTGTGCATAACACCCAAATACCCAAATAGCCTACACACACACACACACACACACACACACACACACACACACACACACACACACACACACACACACACACACACACACGCACACGCACACGCACGCGCACGCGCACGCGCACACACTATACAAGTGGTGTATATATTAGCAATCGAATTTTATACAATGACACGAACCTAATGCAAAATAAATAAATAAATACATATTTCAAATGTCAAATTCAGCAAATTGTGCATCTGCATACCAATCATGTTCTGCTTCACTTTAGTCCACAATGCTTTGGGAACCGTTACTCGTTCTCTATCTCTATAAAATACAGCACTTACACCACTCTGCGTAGGTCACTCTGCATAGGTCACTCTGCGTAGGTCACTCTGCATAGGTCACTCTGCATAGGTCACTCTGCATAGGTCACTCTGCGTAGGTCACTCTGCGTAGGTCACTCTGCATAGGTCACTCTGCGTAGGTCACTCTGCATAGGTCACTCTGCGTAGGTCACTCTGCATAGGTCACTCTGCGTAGGTCACTCTGCGTAGGTCACTCTGCATAGGTCACTCTGCATAGGTCACTCTGCATAGGTCACTCTGCATAGGTCACTCTGCATAGTACTCCCGGGTTCACTAAAGTAAGGTTGACCGATATTCTAAAAAATGATCTGGTCTGGTCTTTATGCTGCTTCTCTTGCGGGTTTTCCCCGGATATGAGAGGTTTTAGAAGGCGTCTGAGGCCAGGTGTGGTGGGTGGTGGGTGGACAAGTGCAAGAATGGAGAAAATAATCCTCTTTACATTTGATCCTTTTTTTCTCACACATTTCTAATACCCCTTTGTTCTATTGCACAATATAAAACAAACCTGCCATGGGGATATGTCGTTTTAACGAATACATTGCAGGGAGATTCTGTAGAAGGACATGTGTATCGACTGAGCAGCTCCCACAGTGTTTGGTAATTTGCCCGTCCAGTACAATCTGTGAAAGCCACATTTTGGATGTTTTTTGTCAAACAGCCAGGAAGTAGCTATGTTGTTTTCTTTAGAAACTGGAATAGTGAGTTGGAGAGAGGAGAAAAATAAGTGGTAGGCCTCGCTCAGTTTATTGCTTATATACCAAACAAAGAATCCTGGAAGCCTGCGCGCGATCAATCTTACTCGCTAAAAGGTCTGACAGCTCCGTGCCCTCAGAACACATTTAAGGCTTCTAACTCTCCCCCGGATCAAATGCAGCCAGGAAGCGGCGAGAAACACTGGCCACTCAGATTAGAACACGTTTCTGTTTGCAATCACAGCTTTTCTGTCGCTTAAAGGGTGTTTTAAGACATTAAAAATACAAGGAAAATGTAGCAGATGGGCGATAGTGCGCGTGAACGGTGAGTAGGCTAAATCAACATCTCCATTGCATTTTTATTTCTGGAATTTATTTTTACGTGTTTACAAAACGTCCATATTTTCGTTGGAGCAAACATTTGGGTTTGTTGGAGGTGAGGAGAGTACGCAAAGGACAGGGCTGCTGAGGAGGAGAAGGATGGCTTTTGGGAATTACGCATAGGCTTTGTCTGCAAGGCAAGGAGTGGGTGGCGGCTTTCTGTGAACCCTACTCCGACCTACACACTTTTTTTACAGGGGTATTCTGGGGGAATGATTTAGGACCCCTTTCCCACGGATGGAAATACAATGAACAACAATTCATTTTTTTCAAACCAAAACCTTATTTATGGTGCGTTAAAATTTCCTGCATATGAGTCAAATCAATGCTGTGTGTGTGTGTGTGTGTGTGTGTGTGTGTGTGTGTGTGTGTGTGTGTGTGTGTGTGTGTGTGTGTGTGTGTGTGTGTGTGTGTGTGTGTGTGTTTTGGATCCAGAGCTGCTCAGTCTTTGCTGACAGACCATGGTTCAATTGTTCTAGGTTCCCCTGCTAACCATATGTCAGGATCATAGAGCTCTTGCCCTATAATATCAGTCATTTTGTCATCGTTCTAAAGGAAATAAATTCGGGTACAGCTTTTGTAAAACTTTTCGATAATCCTGAAATGCATTTGAGGGGAAACTATCAATTTACTAGTAAAGTACGTGTCTTCGATTATTGGTAGGGAAATAGTACACAATGCATGGTACTGAATGTTGCATCGTGTTATGCATTATTGGTCTTTATTGACCTGCTTTATATAATTAATCAATATGCTCATTGAATTATGTTTGAAAATCTAAACTTGAATGTAGTCAAATTAATTCAATAGAAAATACGTGTTATTCTATATGTACGACAGCTTTCTTTTTCAGACATGTGTGAATTCAATTTGGGCGTGCCACAACAAAGGAAACTGAAGCACACATTCCCAAAAGCTAGTCTTCAGAGAGACATACACAAGCTATAATTGTCATACTTATTTTACGTGATTGCACAATATTAACAGCTGAGATTATGTTGAATACTTTTTGCTTCTTCTAAACCTCTATAATTATTATTGTGAGCAGCGAATCCCGCGACCCACATAGGCCTATTTAGCTGCATCAGATAGCATATAAATCAAATATTCATATGCTCTGTATTACACCCCCTTCATTAAGTCTCATTTACATAATTTACATTTGTAAATAACTATAATTATGATCTTAACAGGCCATTTTATGCATCCTATAGCGCCATAATACATTTGAAACAGTTCCACCTAAAATGTAGTGATTGAATATAGGCCTATCAGCAAACTTTTTTTCCACTAACGGTTTCTCATTTAACCTATTTTATCCTAACAGATACTGCAGAAGATCCTCGTGACGCTTTTGTTATTATGGATGTGCCGGTGCGGAGGAGGCGCGGGAACAAGGCCACCGCAAGAGCTTCTGAGTTGCCCACGCGCTAGAGGAGACAAAACAAGAGGCCTACAATGTTTTCGTGATTTATTGTCACTACAAATTAAATATGATGTTATAGATTATTAATGGTATTACAGATTATGAGATAATGGGGATACATTTGTTTTTATGAAATAGAATACCCTCTAAAGTCCTACCAGTTGTTTTCTATCTCACAAATTAGGCTATTTATGGGATATTAAGGTGTTTATTATTACTATTATTATTATTTCTTCCTTATTGTAGTTTGTGCCATTGTGTTCTACGTTCAAATTCCCTCGAAATGAAGGTTAAAATATACATTTTTATTGAAAATCATTTATGTATTTATCGAACTGGAGCAGGATGGAATGTATGACATTGAAACAGAAACTTGGTAATATCTCAAATATTTTTTTTTTCAATAACAAAAAATGATAATGTCTGTCCTTCCTTCCAACCTTATTGCATGATTGCGTGATTTACAATCGTAGAGAAATAAAACACCTCCTCGAAGAAAAATAACACCAACATATTATGTGCTGCTGAGAGTCGTCTGTCTGCGGTCTGTCCGTCGTCTGTCTGCCGTCAGGTAAGGGGTAGAACTAGAGCAGTCTGATTCCAACAACCTTCTCCCCACATACAAAGAGCACGGGGTGGTTAAATAATACTAAAGTACTCCATATCACGTCAGAACAAAAATAAATCAAATGTTGAAAATCCAACAGAACACAATTTGGGTAGGTCATAGGCTGGAGCATCCAGACCTTCCTTTGTGTGTGTGTGTGTGTGTGTGTGTGTGTGTGTGTGTGTGTGTGTGTCTCAAAAAACCCTGCACATGATTCCTATAAGGATCCTTCCACAAGTGCAACAAAATGCAAAACAATAACACAAAAACATGTATTCAACTGCGGATAAATAACAAAAATTCACATTAAAAAGAATACCATAATATTTGATCATATACCCTGTTTGATTTTTGTTTTTAGAAACAAGTTAAAGATTAAATAGGTCTATGCATATGTGCCCCGCGCCTGTCATATCAGATGTCTGCGTGGAACAATGACACCATAGCAAATAGACAGAATATTTTAAGCAAAGTGATTACTTTCCTATCCTACTTCACACATTCAACTATATAAAAAAACAAAACCTAAAACAAAGAAAAGGTGGAAGAAGCTACTGAAGAAGAGAAGGAACAAAGCGATATAGGTCTGGAGGTATAGGGCAATGGGGCGGAGTGATCCGGGGTGCATCCCGGCTACAGATGCGTAAGTTTGGGCGCTTCCTGAATTCTTCCCTGAGAGTAGTGCGGCGTAAGGTCTGTGTACGTCGGGTTCGGATCACACAGTCCGTGATGGTGACTATTGCCCATAGTGATTGCTCCATTGTAGTCCATGTGTGTGGACGGCGGGTGCGAGAGATGGGTCAGGCCGAAAATGGAGGACCCGTTGTTGGGCATCGAATCGATGTAGCCTCCGCTAACATACACAGGGCTGCCCTGTTGCAAGTGCGCCCCATAGCCCCCATTGCCTTGGAGAGGATGCGCGTCATACTCGGGCGTGGGCGAGCGGCCAGTCACGGAATACCTTTTCTGAGAGGGCGGGCAGTTGTTTAGGGAGCTGTTCAAGGGAGGGGGATATGACGTGGGCATACCGTATGCATTATGAGAGGGCTTATTGTAAGACGTTGGCGACTGGGACTCATAGGGGACACTGTTAACCAGAGAATGCATAGAGTTGAGGTATCCTCCACCCCCACTACTGGGAGATGGGCCGAGGGGGCTCCGAGGGGACTGTCCCCCGGGAGAGGGCATCATGCCGCACCCTTTCTGATCCTTTTTGTACTTCATCCTGCGGTTCTGGAACCAGATCTTAATCTGCCTCTCCGTGAGGTTGAGCAGGTTGGCCATCTCGACCCTGCGGGGTCTGCAGAGGTAACGGTTGAAGTGGAACTCCTTCTCCAGTTCCACCAGTTGTGCGCTGGTATAAGCCGTCCGGGCTCTCTTCGACGCGGCTGACCCGCCCGGAGGGCTCTTGTCTCCTTGGCAACTCTCAACTGCGCGGAAGAGGAAAAGGAAGACAGTCAATCAGTAACCAACCCCAGCAGCAAGCACAAGACCCACAGAGTGACAAGATACATATAGCTGATAACACACGTCTCTCCACATAGACCGACTCAAATACACATATCATTAAGAGTTCTACAAATGCAGATAAAACAGAGATGTCCCAGTAGACTGTGGATGTTACTAATTTAGGCCGGCTCTTAAGTGTTAGCTATGCTTTACGTAAAAGCCAAATTAAAGTGGTTATCATTGTGTGTGTGTGTGCGCGCGCGTGCGTGTGTGAGAAAACGAAAGATTGGATAGGGTTTTAGGACCACATCCACACACAGCCGTGCTGTGCATTATAATACCTCCTATATCCCACTGGAGCTGTATTCAAACATCTGTATTCCTCAAGGCGCATGAGCTAAACCTCGCCTTGCCTTCTCCTATGAGTCTCATCATGCTGAATGGCTGGGGCTCGGCAGCTGCACAGCAAGGTGTTGGTCTAGTTACCGTTTGTGGCATGTTGCCAACACCTAATAAATTGTGCTTCTAGCTACTGTACAGCCAGAGGCTGAGCGAGAGGAATGCAGCATGTCATCATGTTCCTTCTGGGCACACACATCAGTTTAGTTTAGATTTACATTTGGTTGAGTTGTCAACTAACTTGAATTCAACATGAAATCAACCAAAAATTTTGATTTAGGTTCAAAGTTGGATGAAAAAAATACAAAATTATCTTATGTTGATAACTTTTTGCAAAACCAAAACGTTTTCCACATTGATTCAATGAGAATCACATTTAAATTGTTGGTTGAAATGATGTGGGGAAAAAACTTTGATTCAACCAGTTTTTGCCCAGTTAGATTTTTTTTTTGAAATGGGGAGAGAAATGTTTTCAGAATCTCAGTTTCAGAAACGAGGCTACTATACCCCTGCTTCCTGGACCCCAGGACCCCAGGAAGAGTAGAGCTTGCATTGTTTTATTTTACCTATATTTAACTAGGCAAGTCAGTTAAGAACAAGTTCTTATTTTCCATGCCTTGTTCAGGGGCAGAACTGCCTTGTTCAGGGGCAGAACTGCCTTGTTCAGGGGCAGAACAAGGAGGGGCAGAACTGCCTTGTTCAGGGGCAGAACTGCCTTGTTCAGGGGCAGAACCTTTCGGTTATTAGTCCAACCTTTCGGTTACTAGTCCAACGCTCTAACCACTAGGCTACCTGCCGCCCCATACTGCTTTAGCTTTAGCAGTATGGGGATACTAATAAAACACTTATAAAAGGTAGGAAACATGCTATAATCATTCTATAATCCAAATAATCATAATTATCCAAATAAAACATTTAGTAATTATACTGTTTCAAACATGAGCTACTGCTGTAATTGGAATTATTATCATATGGTTGAGGGTTCTGTGAATGATTAGCATATGGTTGAGGGTTCTGTGAATTATTGGCATATGGTTGAGGGTTCTGTGAATTATTAGCATATGGTTGAGGGTTCTGTGAATCATTAGCATATGGTTGAGGGTTCTGTGAATTATTGACATATGGTTGAGGGTTCTGTGAATTATTGGCATATGGTTGAGGGTTCTGTGAATTATTGACATATGGTTGAGGGTTCTGTGAATTATTGAATATGGTTGAGGGTTCTGTGAATTATTGGCATATGGTTGAGGGTTCTGTGAATTATTGACATATGGTTGAGGGTTCTGTGAATTATTGGCATATGGTTGAGGGTTCTGTGAATTATTGACATATGGTTGAGGGTTCTGTGAATTATTGACATATGGTTGAGGGTTCTGTGAATTATTATCATATGGTTGAGGGTTCTGTGAATTATTGGCATATGGTTGAGGGTTCTGTGAATTATTAGCATATGGTTGAGGGTTCTGTGAATTATTAGCATATGGTTGAGGGTTCTGTGAATTATTGGCATATGGTTGAGGGTTCTGTGAATTATTGACATATGGTTGAGGGTTCTGTGAATTATTGGCATATGGTTGAGGGTTCTGTGAATTATTGGCATATGGTTGAGGGTTCTGTGAATTATTGACATATGGTTGAGGGTTCTGTGAATTATTGGCATATGGTTGAGGGTTCTGTGAATTATTGGCATATGGTTGAGGGTTCTGTGAATTATTGACATATGGTTGAGGGTTGTGTGAATTATTGGCATATGGTTGAGGGTTCTGTTAATTATTGGCATATGGTTGAGGGTTCTGTGAATTATATTCATACCTGTGCGTAAAAAGCAAGCTATAGAAGACTTCTATTCAATCAGCTTTAGCTGATTTCTGCCCAGCATCTGTTTTGACGTGTCAGAGCTGGAACTACGTTAGAGCGGCTCCTGACATTAAACCTAAAGCAGACATTGCCATTCGCTGCACTGGAGTTCTCATGAACAGAAATTCCATGCAGCCTTGTTTACACGTTCCACCACAGGAATGTGAGATGTAATCTACACCTCCATTATGATGATAAATTAGGATGATATAAATATTATTTTGTTTAATGATTCATCTATTTGAGCGTCAATATTTCTATACAGCCTACACTTTCTGTTTCTGAACTTCTAACTCGAGTGGGGCGGGTGTGGCTTCGTGACAATGATCGCAAGAGCAGCTGCTCACCAATTTGACTACTCCAATGCAGATCTACCTCTGACACCGCCAAAACACAAATCCGGTATGCGGGTGTCTTCTAAAACCGATAAACGCTGGATCTGATTGAATCTAGGCCTAGGGTTTGAAAAGGTCTCTTTGGCATTCATTTGGCAGACATCCTGACAGACTCCTGATAAATGTGATTCACTAGATCTTCTAGAAGCCTGGATGCCCCACTTATTTAACTTCTCACCAAATATATTCCCAAAAGGTGGACATAAATAGGCCTACTATAGCCTATGGAGACAATATGATTTGGTAAGGCCATGGGAATTTTAGCGTCTTTGAACTTTGGGTTACATGTTGGTAAACAACTTCCTCCCCATTCCCTGGCTCTTCCTGTAATCAAAACAATGGAACAAATTGGAACAGCTGTTTTTGCGTGTTTGTTTTTTGTCCTGCACACAACGTTGTGTGATCCGGGCCAATATGTGATGTTTATTCTAGCATCAAGTCAACGCTAGAGCATACGGACAACAAATGGTGCACGAAGCAAGGCCTAAAACTATGAGGAATGCATCACAATGGAGTATTTCTAATGAACAGGACTACATCATAATATATAACAAAGGATGCGTTAAATATCAACATATTGAGATAACGTTGGAGTATGCGTAATAGGCCTCTGGAATGCATAATGATGGAAGAACCATATGACATCACAGGAGTGGATGCGTAATAGGACTAGATTAGGATAGATAATAAATAATACATCACAATGGTAGAACAATACTTCGTTCAGTTGTGAGTCAAAAGTTTGAGAATAGAAATGTATGCAGCATAATCAAACCTTTTATTGTAACCTTGCTTGGTTCTTCTGTTTACGCATGAATAATGAGGTGTATTTTATCACGTGTTTCATCAGCAGTGGGGGTCTAGGTCATATACCTGAGCTGGAGCTACTGGCTTTAGGCTTCTGGTTCTGACGGGACTCTTTCATCCATGGGAAGATGTGCTTCCGGGTGGTGGAGGTCGGCGAGCCGTGTACGGAGCCATTTGAGTCGGCTTGACTGGAGCCGTTGCTCTTGTTCTGGTTGAGAGAACCGGGGGACTGTGACTGGGGAGGCGGTGGCGGGACAGACACCGACACCTGTGGTTGATTGCTGTCGGTGAGGACGGGTGGCTGCGCCGCCTGGATGGCCGTACTCATATCGCAGCTCTCTGCTATCTCCCCCGACTTCTGCAGGGCGACCGAGCCGTCTGGGGACTGCAGGGAGCAGGCGGGTCGATGGTACTCACTTTCCACATGAGAGACCCGGGGATATTGGACCTGATTGGCGTCATAACTGAAGCCATTTGCGCTTTGATACGGGTAGCCACTGTAAATTGCGGAGCTGTCGTAGTAGGTTGCCTTTTGCATCTCGCCGTTTCCCAATATTTATTTCAGAAACTGACAGGGTCTTGACACCCTTGTAGAATAACATTGGCAGCCCTTGGTCACGTGACGCCTCTCCGCCAATGGCCTCCTTGGGTGAACCTAGGGTTACAAGAAGCACGGTGAGGAGAAGAAATGGTGGCGATCCATCTTACTTTTCAATGCAGGGCTGACACCAGCGACTATGGAGGCAAGATAGGGACAACAGTTCTCTGGCTATTATCGTTTACCTTCTGTTAACAATACAGGGCACAAAAGCATGCACAAACCTCATATCACCACCTGCACTTACGGCACACCAACTGTATCAAAATAAATACTTTTACAAAAGCATATACTCAATTGTGCCATATTAATAATGATGCCAAAATGAAATGAGAAAAGACAGTTTAACAGGTTACTTATAGAACACAAAACGATTAGCCTACGTTGTGTACTAGGTCTGAAGGCTGTTATAATTAGGTTGTCCTCAGGCTTTATTATATTACATGTAATATTATTATTTGTTAGCTAAAATGCACCTAAAAAAATACACCTCAAATCTCCCGTCGGCCTAATCGTTGGACGGAATAGGGGGGCCAGCCCTCAACGCGGTGTGCTATAGTCTACCCCAGTCCAACCACCTGGCAGAAATCTCTGTCTGGGCTAAAAGCATAAACAACCACATTCCCCAGTTTTTGCTGCATATTTTTGTAGAACCAAGATGGATGACAGGGCCAGGAGGAAACCTGAAAAACCGGGCGGGCATCCGCGCATCTCCATGACCACGACGTGAACTTTACCTCACAGGCCTATAATAATGGCTCCTGTCGCTGCTGTCGACGCGGGCGCCCGTCCCGGTGATGTATGGGGGTCAGTAGCTGGTGGGATGCAGAAAGCGGGCCGATGAACAGCTAGGCTATGGCTCGATCAGGCACACAGAGATCCGGGATATAGCCTAGAACTATAGGGTTACTAGCCTACTACATGGCTACTCAAGGAAGAAGCCTAGCTATTTTGTCTACAATGAGTAGGACTGCCCAACCACTGCTAGCAGTCTACTGACTGAGGTTGGCAAACTGGGGTCATATCCAACGAGAAGTTATTGAAATACTATCCAATTGAATTGATAGGTATTTATTTTAGATATTCGATGTGGGCAAATGGGTACAATACACAAGTTTGTAAAATAAAACGGTTGGGTTTTCGTTAGAGGGATTTCAGGCTTGTAGTCGTAATAAAGTAAGAACACTAGTGACACAGCCATTCTAAAGGGACATGATGTTTAAAATCAAACAAACAAAGAAGAGATTCAACGTAAACGAGTTATTTGATGCAGCAGTATCAATTAACAAACTATTTCAAGTCTGAAGCTAATTTCATAGCTAATGGCGACTGGGATAGGTTAATAGGCAGGTTCATGTAGGCTATTGTGGAAACTTAAATGAAAATATGAACATATTGTATAGCATAGTTATGGCAGTCCAAAAGACAGTTGATTCAAATAAATTACTGAATTTATTCATGATAAAACGGTGAAAGTGGAGAAGGTTTGTGATGTATGATATTAATTATATTTCTATTCAAAATAAATATATTACTACTCTATTAGGCTGTTACAATGTAGTACTAACTGTGGGCAATAATAATAATAGTGATATTAATAAATCAATCGTATCAATCATATACCTATAAGATATTTTAAAATAATAGAAAATGGATAGATAATTAGTTAACTACCGCTCGTTACAGACAATGCACCACGACAAACAAAAACTGTCTGAAAACCAGGCCCTCCTGCCCCAACACACCGTAGAATGAAAATTCATTTTACATCCCATCACATCTGCTCTTAATAAAGCCATGATCTGGAAAACCTATCACAACGCTTTTTGATGCATTTCCAAAAGAAATAATCCGGTACAAAAAAGAAATGGTACTCGTGCACGTACTTGTACACAGTCACAGGGCAGAAAAGGGCAGAAAAGAGAAGACAGAGAGAAGACAGACTCGAGCCTTCTAATGCTCAACCCCCCGCTCCGCGCGCGAGAGAAATCTGTCTGTCTGTGTTGTGTGTGAACTCTTCCTGAACTGAGATGTAAGTCATACAGTGATAAATCACCGCGCGACACAAACTCTGCCATTTACAACCGAGAGAGATTTCTGGCCTGCTTACCTTTTCCTCTGACGACGAATGCAGAGCACAACGCAATATTTCTCATTCAACGACAAAATCGATCAGAACAGTAGTCCAGAGGAAAAGTTTAGCTGGGGTAGAATCAGCAGGACCAGCCTGCACCTAGCTCATACAGGACTCATCGGCCACAACAAAAAAGGGAAGAGGCGAGTGGCTCTGTGTGTAGAAGAAACGAACTCCCTTTTTTTCTGTTCGACGTCGATGGGTAAACCGAGATTACGAAAGCAGGCGCGAGGACTTGGGTCGCCCAGATAAGCGCTCTCTGCCTTCGCGGTTGAACTCATCACATGCTAGAGCAGTGCCCTCATACCAATATTAAACCTAGGCTATGCTGGACTATGTGTACAAGTACGTGTACAAGTACCATGCAGACATCACCAGACCAGTGAACTCCCCCCAAAACATAGCGTCACCATAGACAAGAACAATTATGCAAATGACCTAGCGCCTTGAACACAGAAAGCCACTTCAAATCGTGTCTCTCCTCCCCCACGTGATGAAGTAGTATGGGGGGAAAATAGCATCACAAAAACTACGAACACCCATTCCCCTAAGTGTTTTATGGCATTTGTTGTTATTTATTCCACACAGAATCGAATAACATAAGTACAGAGATGTACGCAGCACAGCAGATGACAACGGCACATTTCCATTACTATGAAAGGGATAAAAAGCGTCATTAATCATTTACCAACATTGTAGCATTTTATATAGCCTATCAAGCCTTTTGTTTACGAATGGTGCTGGGAGTTTGGGTTATTTTCGTTGCAATATTCCACCAATTTCAAAGTTCCTAGGATGGAATAGGTATGTTTCCTGGAATGATATAAAAATAAATAAACGATGCGTTAATGAACTGGGGACGCCGCAGATCAAAGCCGTGGTTGGGATGAACCAAGGGAAAGACCCCCCATCGGGCTCTTGGTGAGAAAAATGGAAAGAAGTTACACCTCCAAAAGGGAAACAGAGGAGGGAGACGAGAGAAACAGGGGGAGAGAGAAACCCGGGGGAGAGAGAAACAGGGGGAGAGAGAAACCGGGGGAGAGAGAAACAGGGGGAGAAAGAAACCGAGAGCATGGGGAATCCCTCTGCATGTGAATGGTGACGTTTGCGGCCAAGGCAAAACATATTTATGTCCTCTTGCATCTCTAGGCAGTAAACACGTTATGAACACTGCTTCTCTTGTCGTCTGAGGCCGCAGGATGGATGGATGGAAGGAAGGACAGCCAACCACACAGTGAAAAGACATAGACTAGAACATTCGGACGGCGTGGGAGGGTGAGTGGGACAAACATTCACGTGTGAGGATATTTTTTAGCAAACATTGCCTTTCTTTTTCAAAGCAGAATAATGACTTGGTATAGTTCTTTTCTCCTTTGTGTTTTGCCGAAATGCTGAGTCGTGATTTTCATTAATGTGGGCCCTAACTACGAGGCTAGATGTCATGGAGATATTGGGAACAGAAGGCAGCTTGATATTAATACAAAAAGGACGAATACAACCCATCAAACATTGTTGGGCTTTTTAGCAGTAGCATTTTGCTAAGTTTACAGCAAGTTAAGCGTTGTCTATAGCCTACCCCTAGGCTGATGGTTTTCAGAGATAGGATTTATTTTTAAAGGAGCAAGGCACCGCTCCAAGAGGTGCGATTCCCCCCATCGTTTTTATAGTGACAAAATAGACTCCAAAAGACATGTGGAAGAGAACGAATTATTGCTCTCAGGCGTTTCATATCACCACAACAAGCTGTAGGAAGTATAAGCTACATGCTATGGATGTGTGTGTATGATACACGCATGTGTGTGAGGGCGCTGGAAAAGGCGTCTATGTTCTACTTATTAGAATTGAATAAGGATATGACAATCAAGCATTTGTAACATAAATCGATAAGGACATAATATGGACTTACCGGTGGCAGGACAGGATCTCGTGAAGACTGTAGGATGGATGGGATTTATTTAGGCAGAATTCTGAAAGAAAAATGTAAATGAACGTTACTAGAGCCAACCTGTTTTTTCCTTAATAAACCTATAGGTCCAGTATTACACCTAACATTTAAATGCGTATCATTATCAATAAGAACAATATGTATGCTATAGTAGCTTCCTACCATATTTTACAAGATAGTGATTCATTAAATTAAGTAACAATCCATCAATTTATGGATATTTGGACAATGCTAATTAATTTTGAACAATAAATTCCTACAACATTAACCGACAAAATAAGTCACGCAAATTGATCAAATGTAGTAAAATTGTGATATGTCCCGCAAATGTAGCCGCTATTCAAATAGCCGATATATTGTGTGATATTGTAATCATATTTGTTCGTTTTACAACAAAGTTAGTTAATGTTCTTTAAATAAGACATATCATCCACATTATCAGAAATAACCAAATGTTTGGCTAGTAATAAAAATAACACATCTTAAAACCAACAATCAGATCAACGTTCAAATAATTTTTTGCAAATTACAAAACTATCCTGAAAACAATAAAGTAGCTTGCACTATTGTACAGCTTCTCTATTTTGGGGTGTATTTTTCTCCACCATTGGAATTGGATCGAATAGTAATTAGCTCTCGAGCAACGGCTGCCCCATGTCCCCGCGCCCATAAATCACACTCCAGCGCCATGACCTCAGCGCGGCCGCGCGGTCCTGGATGGCTCTCCGTCTTCCATTATATCCTCGTTTCCCTGGCGGAGCTGCACAACCCCACCGCTTTTCTTAACTTTTTATGGACCTCACTTTGATTTATCCTTTCCCGAGAAAACCCATGTATAACACCACAAATGAATGTATTTTATAGGGAAAGGAATTACACCTCCGAGCTGGACGTCATGACTGCTTTCACCTCCTCTGTTTTTTTCTTCTTCTCACCAACAGACGTTCAAATGGCTGGGTTTATTTGCAAACGGATATGTAGGCCAACTGCAAAGCTGATGTATCTGGCTATGGCTGCCTAACCTGCATACGGTTCTCTAGCTGAACAAATAGCGAGTCTCTGTAGCCTGGCAGAGGATTCTTAGGATTCTGATCAAAATGATACTGGGGAACAATTGTAATTATATTTCTTTTTGGAGGGGGGGGGGGGGAATATTTAAAACACCAGTGTAGTTAGGCTACACCATGGGATGGGGAGTTGTTATATGGGCTTGGAAACTAAGCTCAAATGTTCCCACGGTATAGTGAAGGAAATATCAGTGAAGTTATGTTTGATGTAATTCATTTCAGTAGCCAAAAACTTGAATATCGATGCTCTTTAAAGATGTTACAGTCTTAGTTTTCCAGCCAGGCAAAACCATGGAGCCTTTTTTTCTTACTGACCTCTGCTTCTCGCGGCAATAACTCACGACAGTAATGAACAATCGGCGGAAATACCTCAAAATAAAATCCATCCTCCCGAAGCACGAGCTCTGACTCTGTCCGCGAGGAAAAACATATCCGTCCGTGACAGCAGTATAATACCGTCCACAAAAACCAAGAACATCTTTCTCTCCTCTCTCCTTCTTGCTTCCTCTCGTTGGCAAATGTCTAGAAAGCCCCGTCTCCACTCACGGAAAGTGGGGTGACGCGCGCAATCGTTGTATGGCCAGACCGGGGCTCCGGTTTTTTCTTCGTGCCATAACACTGTATTATGCGCCCTGCTCACGTGACACAACGTCAACTTAAATCCCTTTTGTTTGAGCCTGTGAATCATTAATGGAGGCAGTCATTGCCCCTGAGGAGAAACGGATCACTTTGGAGGGAGGATAAAGAGGGTGGATGACACTGCAATGTATCTGGCAAAGGGACATATCTCTCGCAATGCCCCTCTACATTCACACAACTCGCCCGATTCCAAAGCGTGTGTGTTCGGTCGGTTTTGGAGGCTTTCGAGTGGCGCAGCGGTCTAAGGCACTGCCACTCAGTTCTAGAAGTTTCACTACAGACCTTGGTTCGATCCCGGGCTGCCTCACAACCGGCCGGGATCGGGAGTCTCAAGGGGCCGCGCACAATTGGCCCAGCGTCGTCCGGGTTAAGGAGGGTTTGGCCGGGATAGGCCATCATTGTAAAATATTCATTTGTTCTTAACTGACTTACATAGGTAAATGAAGGCTAAATATCTTTAGTGCCCATTTAAGTAAACAGAGAGTGCTCATCCCGATGCAATATACTGTGATCATTGGCCAGCTAGCCTTGAGCCACTGGCAGAGCAAGGGAAGCGTTTTCCGCTGCGGTGTGACTGCGACAGGTCTTTACGGGTGGCGGATGGATCACTCAACACCTGAGTCACCCCTTACTATTTTATTGAGAGATAAGGCTGGGGCTATTATGTGCAGAGTGTGCAGAGGCCCTCATCGCCACCCCACATCCCGAGCTATAGTCTACAACCACTCACTCACACATTCAGACAATAGCCTACATGCTGGCGGACCAATGGAAATCAAATGTCTTATAGTTAGTTACCTGTCCGAATGCTGAGTGTGCGCCCCGGTACCCGGGAGGTGTGAGTGCGTGTCAGTCAGTCAGTCAGTCAGTGCTGAGCTGAGGGCATAGTGCATGCGGGAGCTCATTGAACTGAATATTTACCCCCCTGGTCAGTGCAGGGACCCTCCATTCATCCTGCAGCTCTTATGCATTCCCTACGGCCAGTTGAGTAATGCTGGAAATTATAGGTTCGCACAGAGGGCATACTCAATTCCCAGTATGGGGAGGTGGTAATATGGCAACTAGCCTACTCTTATGAGATGAGGGCCAACGACAATAGACATCCTTGAAATATATGCATATTCTATTGCAATCCATAATAGGTCCACAACTTAAGTTATGAACGTATTGTGGCCCACTACATGATATCGTTTAGCCTTTCCGGGCATTGCCTAAACCTTGACCGGAAGAGCAGCCCTTCTCTCCGCACCGTTTGGCGCTTGATTTCCGTCAACACTGAGCAGCGGGCGGGGAAATGTTCCTCCACCATAACTATTAATCCCGCCAAGCGGACATGGGCCGCATCCCACTCCCACATCACAGCACCCTTTGTCTTCTCAAACTACAACCTGAGCCGGTTAAACTTTTAAAACCCGAACAGGAGGGGACAATCTCTTATCAGTTTACATTTCAGACCACTTTATGGATGATAGGGAGTGAGGAGGCTATGAATTTATGATTTATGTTGGATTAGAATTAAGGGTGAATCAGATTTGATTCGCAATAATTCATTTTCTAGTTTTTGTGAAGTCATTTATACTCCTTTTTAGAGTTTGGCCTGTACTTTGGGATACATTTTAGTGATACAGAAATGTGATTAATATCTTTCTCTGTTCTTCTAGTTCGGACAGATTTGCATACCACTCCACCAGCGCCGAGAGCACGTGCATTGCAACACCGGAGAGCGTCTGGGGCTGAGCTGACTGTGGACGGAAAACAGACCGTTTCTCCCACGCCACCTTTCGCCACCGCACTGAACTTTTCCCTGACCCAAACCGAGGCGCGGAGAGTCGAGTGTGAAGTTATTTTGCTTCAAAAACAAGGAGAGGATGGAGACTACATAACCAATAAGAGATATACCTTCCTTTTCAGCTGGGAACGTTTTGGATCCTTGTTTTTAACGGGCTCTTGTTGGTTTCAGCAGTTGATTAGCCTATTTCTTGTATACATATATTAAAGTTAGTAACATAAAGCTGGTAACCTAAATCCAACTTCCAACATTTACCGGCCTTGAGCCGTAGACTTGAGCCGTAGACAGTTCTCTCCACACCGCTCCGTCATTGGATGTTCGCCAGACTGCGATGCATCTCTCCACAATGTTGACATTTGAAGCTCTTAACAGCGAGCCTTGGGTTACCGATACACTCTGCAGAAGATAACTCTTTCTCAGAGGTTTACATCGGACAACATCAAGGCTAATGCGAAATTCAACGCCCTAAACTGGTTTGGCGTGCAGCTAAAACAGAGAAGCCTCGGTGGATCTCGCTATACACTCCATAACCGACTGACTTCTGTTGTGGTGGTTTGTTTCAATATGTGCTGTAGAAATAAAATTGTAGTGGTAATAATGTTGAATTTTGGTTGTCATATTTTTCATGCATTTCCATTGTAACGTTTGATAGTTTATCGTTATATATATTTAGTGTTGTGAATAACTAATTATATATAACGAAGAACAAAATACAAAACGTCTTAATTTGACTCAGAGCAATAATAATCCTGGAAAAGAATAATAATAATAATAATACACATTATGTATGGCACATTTCATTGAATTAGTTCTGGGAAGCTTTAACTCAAACTAATACATAACGCTCAAAGCTATTTTCAATTTATTTATATGCCTATCATTCTTAAAACGTATATTGCATGCTACATGAATCTTCCATACCAGCCTATAGCCAGTCAGTCTTTCGTGGAGAGGATGAAGATCTGTTAATGTTTAACTGAGTTCCTGATTGTTCTTTGTGTCTTCTCTGTTTGAGGCGCCCTTTCAGCAATGTGGACAACTCATTCATGCCCAATAGCCTACTGATATCTGCCTTCTAAAATTGTGCATGTGGCTTAGCTACACGACGAGACATAGGTTAAAATGCACATAAATTATTAATTTTAAAAAGTACTTTTTTTTACAAAATATTTAGAAAACAGTAATCTTTACCTAATTAAAACTGAATAGAGCTTTTCAAACAACTGTTTTTACCAAAAATCTAACAATCCTTACAATTCAATAAAACGCAGTTTTATTCATACCATTACGAACAAATGCGTTTTTGTATCAAGAAAATACAATTTGAAGTCTATGTGACAGAACATGCTGTGTGTGAATAAACATGGTAATTCTTCCTCGCTCAGGGTCATTGGGTCGCTGTAAGGTAAGTTATATTGTGATCACGTATGTCCACTGCTAATATACACTTGGGTCGAGTTAATTGCATTGTTTCTTTACAATTACCTTATTTATGCTCAATTAGCGAAGTGGCATATCTGTGCTCAACAGCCTTGAATGTAAGCCACAGGTCATGAGCGCACAAATAGTCACACTGCATCTCTTTGTCAATCTCAGCAGTATTATAACAACGGGGTATCGCTACATCTTTTATCCGTTTATTTTACAGTATTATATGAGTTCTCTCAACGTTTATGCCACGTTGCAATTCCATATCCGGTGTTTTTGAGTATTTTTAGGGTACATTTGCGCATAAATACGATGATATGGAAAAGCACAGATGCTATAGAGAAGTTTGTACTTTTCCACATGCTGAAGCGCCTAGTGTATAACCTCTAGTCCAACTCTACCGCCTAGGTGTCTTCAACACGAGCTGAATGCCCTATTCTACCATAACAACTACCTGTAGTCTATTTTCATTGAACGCCTACATCTTCATATTCAGATTCCAGGTAACCATTTAGAAATGGATAGTTTTAAAGTTAGCCGATGACTACATGGCGGTTACGGTTACGCATTTTGGCCACAAGGAACCAGTCGCCTAGCAGAGGAGTCTAACCCACAGAGCTGCGGGTTAACATGAGGTTGGTGTTGGTATTGGTGAGCAAGAAAGCCTTTTAAAACAAAAGAGCAGCTGAATATACACAATTCTAAATCAGTTCCAACCAAATATCAATGACCTGGACAGTTACATTGCTCTAAAACTTGGAAACAGCAATGGAAAGCACAAATTATTCAGGAAAGAAAATGTCTACTCACAATCAGACATGACGGCCTGTATCCAGCAGGGAAAAGGTGGTGAGGAGCGAGAATCTAGCAGAGGGAAATATTTGATTCGTGCTCCGCGGTGGATCACTTCAAATGAGAATTCTGCCGATTTTCATATCTATTTCTGACCCGAGGGCATTCATTATTGAATAAGTCACGTGAGCAAGCATATTAACATTTTAGTACATTGGGAGTGACCTCTATTCGGGGTTTAAATGAGCTCAAATGTCTAATTTAACCATCTCGAAATCGTGAGAGACTGTGTAAAACATGCGCCAATCATCCAAAATGCCAATTTCTCAACTCCACCTCTGCGCCATGTGCTGGCACAGAAGAGGCCTAGACTAAGTTGGCAAGATCATTTTTTGTAATTTAATTTGTTTCCTTAATACATTAAATGTAATTGCACTTGTATCCACTTAAAGCTCAGAGGGAGATGTAGATGTACGAAGATGTAGCCCTATCATGTATTCCTTTCCGGCTGTGCCCAATGCCATTTGATAAGAACACACTAATTGTACATGTTATAACATTCCACTCAAGCCTACATTATATAATGCCACATAGTCATGGCTTCTGTGTATCAAGGATGGACCATGGATGCTTGTAAAGTCGAATCCCTAGATTAAACGTACTTCTGATGGAAAACAATATTACGGCCTTGAATAACTGGTTATTCATTTCGTTCACATATCCCACTCGCAAATCACTGTTAGAGGTCCCATAATTATAACAGACTAGCTTTAATTTACTAGAATAATGTAGATCCTTTGGAAGGGTCAACTAGGTCCTTGATATTATGGCTACCGTAAATGGAATATGTTGCTCTCTCTAATAGGTCTAAGCGTGGTCTATCTCAATCCTTCCTTTTGCACACACGATCTGACAGACGTGTTTGTGTGACGAATAGCAGCTTAGACGACTTTGAGTAAATTAGCAGCACGGTTGCACACCTACACGTCATTTTGTTTCCGCAAAACAAAAGAAAAAGCCACGGAGGTCTGGACATTGTGTGTGTCGTAAGGTCAGGGGTCACGCGGAGTGCTCGGAGTCGATGATTGGCCAGAGACGGCCGTGTCCTCTAGTTAAACCCTCCGATTGTTTGAGTGTAGCAGGTAGTGACCAACACTCACACGCTGGTACACTAAGGATTGAGGGGAAGATGCACGTTATCCTTATCATTACAAATGAAAACAGTAGCAGGCAGATACGTGGGTGGACAAATACTTTGATAGAACAGGCCTCTATGGGGCTACATAATACATTGGGGGAAAATGTATTAGTATGGTAGTATCCTATTCGCAATACTCTCATACTGTTGTAAGGCTGTCATATACTGCTAATTTACAGATTATCAACAAATATGCACACAGTTTTCCGTTTATTAAGTGTTAACTGGGGGAGGCAGGTTGCCTAGTGGTTAAAGCGTTGGACCAGTAACGGAAAAGTTGCTGCATCGAATCCCCGAGCTGTCAAGGTAAAAATCTGTCGTTCTGCCCCTGAACAAGGGAGTTAACCCACTGTTCTCCGGTAGCCTGTCATTGTTAATAACAATGTGTTCTTAACTGACTTGCCTAGTTAAATAAAACATTTTAAAACTGTGTATGTAATAATGTAACAGATATACATGGCTCGTAAATTAAACTGCTTAGCCTTAGTTTAATAGCAGATTTACTGCACTCTGGAAAGTCCACTGAGAAAGATGTATGTGGGTGCCCACAACGATGTTTCTGGATGATTTTGCGTCTTTGGCTGCGAACCTGAATACCTTGGGGCTGTATGAATGCACCTAGTGGCCTTTTGTATGTATTTACAGACGTTTTGGGAGTTGCCTATAAGAATATCACTTGTTTGAGTTGTTTGGTCCAGAAAAAAAATAGAAAGTGGACAAACAAAGCAACATTCAACGCCCAGTTCTCTGTCCAGTTGCTTTTTTGGACCAAGCCTGATAACAGCATACCGAACGAGTTGAAAGTTATTCTGTCAAAATAAGGTAAGAAACAAACTTTTTAAGATAATATTTTTGAATGTATAAAGATCATTTTTCTTCGTGCATAGACATCCATAATTAAGTTCGAAGCACTGGATAGCTAATTCAAAGGTTTACTCCCTGTTTGGGAATAGTGTTTCGTCATTAAAGACATAAAGGAAAGTATTGTTATGTCATACATTTTAGAAAAACAAGCATGATGCGCATCGGGTTTGCAAGCCTTGTTAAATCATATATCCATGCCCTTTGTTCCGCCTCTGACATATAGGCTATGGTATTGTTACCATGGCATTTATTGATTTCATCTATTTCAATGCATATTACTCAGAAATATCCTACAATATCATATCCAAACCAGCCATATCATTTAAGTACATATTTATTTCACGGGAACAGTTTCTTGCACGGGCCTAAATTACAACACATTATTACACCGTCCATTAATCAAACAACATATACAAATCTTCACAGTTCAGATCACACCACAAAATACGGACAAACTAGTCTACACTGCTACACGAACAAACAAACAAACGAGGTTGCCTTTTTTTAGCCTACAAAATGGATTCAGTATTGTGCCTTTGCTATGATTTGTCTATAGACTCATTAGGGGTGAAAGTCACCTGGACATTACACGACTTAATAATACATTCAACAGTAAACCAACTCACTCACACATCACGAGCTAAACCCTAACTCTGACCCTGTCTCATTCTAAACCTGCTGAGAGGTCTCAGACGGGCACCCCGAGCTTTCCTAAAACATCGTCTTCCTTTCAAGTATATAGTTCCATGAGAATAAACAAAATTATTGCATAGAACAAAAATAAAAATGAGGCCTCACTTATCTCTGGTCTCATTCTCTTTTATTTTCATTCTATGCAATGATACATATAATCCAAAATCCTGTGATACATTCGAGTGTGAGTTATCCTTCTGTCTTAATAAACAAATACATTTCAGTTGCCATCTTGGGCAGCAAGTGACGGATTTCGAGCAAAAAAAATTAGGAGAGAGCGAAAAAACGGAGAGAGGAGGTTGAGGTTGAGGTTGAGAGGGGAAATGGTATTGAAATGAGGTGACAGGCCCAAAAGCCAAGGAAGGGGGTAATACCATGGGGGACATACTCGAGAATCGGTCCACAAAATTCCGTTTCTGTGTTCTGTTTGCCATTCTCAGTCTGTTGGTTTGGCGCGAGGCTTCCATCACTATAGGGTCGCGGCGCAAGGCGTGGGAACGAGCTGCTGGTGCGTGGCAGTTTTGATTTGCTGCTGCTGCTGGGCTCCCGAGGATGAGCTCGCAGAGCGGATCTTGGTGTTCGGAAGCTTATGATCTTTCTTCCACTTCATCCTTCTGTTCTGGAACCAGATCTTCACCTGACGTTCGGAAAGGCACATAGTGTGCGCGATCTCCACGCGCCTGCGCCGGGTCAGGTAGCGGTTGAAGTGGAATTCTTTCTCCAGCTCGAGAGCCTGCTGGCGGGTATAGGCAGTGCGGGACCTCTTGGGCACTCCTCCACTGTAACTAGCATTGACTGGAGAAAGCAAGCACACACACATACAATCAAGCAGGTGTTATCTCCACTAGGCACATTACAAATGTTATTCTCCATAAAGGTTTGTTGGTAGTCTAATGGGGGAATAAAGCCTACGATGTTTTGTGGGGGTTTCCCCTCGATTTTCTGTTGCGTAGAAGTACCTTAATTTGGAGACGCCATGTGTACAAGCGCTCGCATCCAGGGACAAATCAAGCCTTAGAAAATGATTAACAAAATCAGCGGGGCTGGATATTACATTTTGGCTGGGGTCCAGCCATGGAGGTAGTTTGGTTTAAAAAGCAACAAAGACCTCATGGCCCCGGCAGGCAATAAAATTTACGAGGGGTTCTTAATTACCGACCCTGCTGCTCGATGGTCGTAAATTGCCATTGTAAGGGGTGCTACTAGTGCTGCCTCAATGGGCGTGCATACGTTCCAGTGGTGGCTTGCTCAGTGGTTCCGGTATTTAAACGTGGCGATAACTCACCAACATGGACCTTCTTCATCCAGGGGTAGACCACCGGCGGTTCCTTGCCCTTCTGTGCACCGGGATAAGACTCAGTAGCGAGGCTGCAGTCTTTGCTGACGTCCTCCACCACACCGCTGTCTGGGACTGGGTTGAGGCGAGGGCCATGGTTCTGGGCAATGGGCTGAGGTTGTGCCTGATGCCTGTCGGTAAAATCGTCGAGTCCATTACTGGGGACATTACCGTAGTCGTAGCTCGGTTCTGTGTAGTTTGACCTCGGATACGACGCCTCGTCATGATGGGGAAAGCCCGAATCTTTTGGCCGTTCGTAGTACTCAGTAGGGGCGGGGATGTATCCGTTCTGTTGATATTCGTCGCATGGAGGAAAGGAAGGTTCGATATAGTTCGAGTTTATCAAATACGAACTCATGATCATTAATTTGTGAAGTGCAACAATACTAATTTTTATCGTGCTGTCGTTTTTCTGATCTCCACCAAACCCTCCTACTCTCTGTCAAATGTACAAAGTTGTCTGGTCACGTGTAAACCGCCACCAATCACCACGTCTCCTGTGGGCATCATGTAAACAGGAACCAATGGAAAGCCTGGCATTGGCACAACGAAAATTGCTCCGACTAGCCTACGTTGTGTTTTCCTTATTAAATCGAAATAGATAAAGAAAAAAAACTATCAAGACACTTGTTTATCACATAGCCTAAACTAAACTAGAATAAATAAAGCCTTTATTTAGCAGTAAACCACATTAAACCACGGCCTTGAGGAGATGATGATGGTGATGTTGGGTATCTCTTACTGTTGCACAGGAAAAGGATGGGCTCTTTGGAAATAAGCAAACTGTAACTGCTCTCTTTTCTGTCAAATATGACATTGGAGCTCATTTCCAGTCCATTCCTGTCCAAAATGCTTTCCTTTCTAGTCAATTCTGAGTTGGTAATTCCGTGAATAAAATGTAAATCTGTAAATCTGTATCTCACTTGATTTGAACGACAATATAACAAAGCAAGGTATAAAACATTGCATGTGCGCCGTTACGCACCTCTGATGTTCATATTCAGTCATTTAAACCAATGAAAACTCAGCATTTTAATTTAAGAAATGTTTGAGAAGGATAGCATAAAATAGTTTACATTTGGCTTCTCATATGATGATACAAGATGGCAACTGAATAGCAGGCCCAAATAAAACAAGTGATTTTGACATGGCCAAAGGTTCTCATTTTCATTTCATTTCATTTGAGTAATTTAGAAGATGCTCTTATCTAGAGTAACTTAATCTATACATGAGTAGTGTTAGTTGATGAGAAATGAACATTTGTGTTGAAATTTGTAGCAACTCAAAAGAAAAGTAAGAGTTCAACATGCACATCTACAGACTCATATTCTACTACAAAAGTTTTAGTAACCACGAGGAGAGGCCTAATACGAGTCATGTTGTGAAGCAAATGACTGTGATTGACTGTAACTAACCTGTGGTATGATATAGTACCTTTACTACACATACATTACGCTGTTCACTTTCCTCCAACATCCAACATAAAACACCCATCATTTGTGCAGCGTTTTAAACTATTGAGTTGGACACCAGATAATGATTACAACAGCAACAAAACTAAGGGCATAATAATAATAACAATAATAATAATAATAACAATAATAATAATAATACATTTAGTGTATGCCTACTAATAATACGTTAAACCACTACAACAATTGAAGAAAAAAAACTACTACAACTAAAATAACTATATTTAAGATATCACCTGAAAATATCATGACCATGTAGGCTAAAATTAACCAAACACACTTCTCCATTCATTTCACTATGACAAAAGTGCAATTATATACAGTTTATAATAAAAGCATCCCTGACCGTATTTCTTCTGTGCCATCAGTATCTCGTCAACTGCCATCACCACGACCTGTTCGCCCTCTAGCTCACTAAAACAAATCAGAGGTGAAAACCTTGAGGAGCTCAACCGCACGAGCAACACTACGGAAGGTGTCTGCGACCGTCTATGTGAAGAAGGCCCGGTGTGCGGTGGCAAGGGGATGCAAAAATTCGGAAATATTGAAGGCTTTATTTTTTATTTTTTTCTCTCCCCCTTTCTGTTCGCCCCCTAAACAGCGATAACTTCTCTCTGACCCCAAAGTGACACCGTTTCTATGTTGTTTCTGATTAATCTTGCCCATTGACAGTCTTTGTTAAACAACAAGGCGTGCCCTTCCCCAACGAGGCGACATTTTCATATTTGTTAGACGCAGTGACCTGAAGCTCACCCCGGACTTGGACTTCGGTTGTCCAGGGTCTACTCGACTCTGGGTAGATTACGGAGCACTTAGCACCGGTCAGCACCTAACAGCGCCCCAAAAATAATTTAAAAAAACCCCAGTACAAACCCACGATAAAGCGTAGGTCCATCTGAAAAAGCCTTGCGTCGACTGTGCCACTCCTGTAGGTAATGTTAGCCTACTAAACTGAAGTGTCGGTGTCTCCTGGTCAAGGTTTTCTTTAGAATAGTATAAACATGTATATGTGTTGAATTTGTTTCATACTGTTAGGCTTCTCTTAATGTTTCTCACCTAGGCTCATGTTTTTCCTGTTCAAACAAGGTCCTCCTCGGAGCTTTGTATGTGTAAGCCATCGCTATGGGATTTTCATTTTAATCAGATATAGGCCTATATGGCCTTTTACGCATCTAAATAGCCAAAGTTGTTAGCTGTTATATTACAATTGAGTGTATTTTACACCTGTAACTCATCGTGAATGACAAGGGGAATCTTTTTTGTTGTTGAGGATCTGGCCTGCAGAACGCATGTAGCCAAGACCACCTGAGGGTCTATCTGTCAGCATAATGTCCACGGTAAGAATACTTGACTTGATATCTAAATGTACTCTAGTGTGTTATATAGGTGTTATATAAATATGAGCAGGATTGGCTATTATCCACTCGCTAGCCATAGTACCTTTGAATGAGCGACAGTTTAAAGAGTCCGTAATGCTTTACAGCCATTTACAATTTACTTGTTGCTATAGTATAGCTTGTGTGTGTGTGTGTGTGTGTGTGTGTGTGTGTGTGTGTGTGTGTGTGTGTGTGTGTGTGTGTGTGTGTGTGTGTGTGTGTGTGTGTGTGTGTGTGTGTGTGTGTGTGTGTGTGTGTGTGTGTTATACACAGTTTTGGAAACGTTCAATTTGGAATGCGTTATAAACAAGTCTTTTTGCATGAGAAAACTCATGAACTGTTAAAATCCTGATTTATGATGTTCAATTCCCTTCATTCCCTTCAGTTGAGAAAATAGTTCTTTCGAGATGCTGTTTTATTTTAGAGTTTTGAAACAGGCGAAATATAAACACGACTGTGTGTGAGTGGCAAACGTTATGATCTGATAAACAATTGAAACGACTGAAATATGCTGTTCAAACAACCGCATTCGGTGTTTTACCTTTTAGGGTGGAAATACTGACGTTCACGAATGGATGTTTACGATTAAACATTTTTAGAAGCGAATAAGAAATGTGGGCCTGCATGGTATCAACGTGATTTTGGCTATTGAAATGTTTCTGTAACAATTATTCCAAATCAAAATCCTCCAAGACATCCATGTTAATTAGCAAAACAGTCTAGTTGTGAATAAGAAATAATTAGGCCTACTATTTATTGATTTAGAAAGGTACTGTGATTGAAAGAAGTAGATTACCACTCTTTCGGTCCTTCCCGTAGATAACATATATCATACTGACACTGTACTGTAAATTGAGATAATAAGAAAAGTGCTCTGACGATAGTGACTAATCACACATGGTTGCTAGATCCCTTGTTTGTTAGGAGGACCAGGCTGCAGAGGAAAATGTTCCCTCGGTGGTAAAGGTAAGGGTAAGGATGTTGATAACAACATATTGAAATAAAGAATATATTGGGAGTGGTGTGTAGGAAGGAAGCTATATGTATATTTGGGCCTAAACATGAATGCCACCCACAGATCTCCTCGCACATTTAACACGCGTTTAGAGGAAGATGGCTGGGTGAAATAGTATGATTACATTAAACATTTTGTTGAAGTTGTCTTGTTAAAAATGGGACAAAAATCTAAGCAAATGTAACTGCATCAAGTGAGTGTTTTATGTAGATTGTAGATATACACAAGTGTTGAACAACACGGCCTTAATAGGTCTGATTATTCTCTCTCTGGTCTGTGTTATCATAGCGTACTATTTTGCCCAACCCGTTTCTTCTAAACTTATATGACACGACATATACTATATCTTCTTCCATAAACAGATGTTAGAACGGTGCCATAACCCAATGCGTTATCTCCTATAACATAAAGATCACTTGTGGGAGCCACAAACATTGAGTGGCTAATGGCTATTTCTTTATTTCTTTATGATAAAGACACCTCCAATTATCATATTAGTCCTTTGGCTCTTGACTCTATTGCAATAAACGAAGACACTGAATTACCAATAGTTAGGCTATTGTATAATATGCCACTTGTTTGTTTATCAAAACGAAATATGAATGACCAGTTCGAGAATACATTGTTGCTAACACGGCTAAGGTGCACCGTTTTTATGTGAGGTTTTAAGAGAGAAGGCCTGTGTTACATTTAGCAGTGTGTTTAAACCAAATGGTATCTATTACAATAGAGGTGCATATATTTTTTAAATGATCTCCATGAAACATGTTGGGTTACACACTTTAATAAGATAAGGCTTGATCTCACATTTTCACAACTTTACGGGAAAGGATAACGCCTATTCGATCCTGTTATGCAGATCCATCCGCCATTAGAGGCTATATAGTTTATATACTAATGCGTTTTCAAAACCCAATTAAGTTCGAATTATATTTTGTTCTTAATAATAACAATTGACTGTTTTCATTATAAAATAAACATATTCCTTCTTTTTAACCAAAATCCCCTTCTGGATCATTTTTTGTAAGGCAGGACTTTCTCCTCAGCAGAAGGAGAGAAAGACTACATGTTTTAAAGGGGTCCGGGGGATCCATTTGGGGGGCTGTGGGCATAGCCTACCCATCACCCTGTGACCGGGGTAAGAGTATCAATCCTCAAAATGCTAATGTTTCCCTCATATCCAAAGCAATTTATTCAAAGGAAATTCACCAATCAACCGCCCTAATAAAATGCCGCCACTCAATCTTGGGTCTGGGGACGGGCGGGGGTCCACTCCCCTCGGTCCCTAACTCGGGGTCGCCCCGCTTTCAGGGTTCACCTGGAGTGCACCGTCAAACATATGTAATTCAAAGCTATTCTATCTTTTGTGTGGAGAGTCAAGATCGCTATTATAACGCTGGCATCAGGCCCCTGCTGAACAGATGACGGGAGACTTGTTCAGCGGGTAAACTTTTGACCCCAAACGTTCCTCCTCTTCCCCGCTATATCGAGATCATCAGTCCCACCCCTGTGAGGCTGTGCTGCCCGGGCGTGGTGTCTGGCTGCTTGGGTACAAACCTTGATTTGCAATATATCCATTTCTGTTTTCATTACTGTAAATATTCTAACGACAATCATAATTAGTGATATAACAGGCAGGCCTATAATATAATAACTGTAGTTGTATCTCTGTATTGTCTCACTGTGGGTGTTGGTTACAATGCACCGCTCTCTGTACAACATCACTAATACAAGCAAACCGCTCAGGGATGAATGTCCTTCATACTTCTGTGTGAGTCTCTTCCTCTCCTTGCCTCACATAGGCCTAGTGTTTTTGCTAAAATTCCCCAAAGGCTCTCCAAATAAACTAATGCAATATGCAAATGATATTACTTCACTGCAATGTGTAATAAGGCAAGCAACTCGGTCAAATATTGTGTGCGTCCTATCATACTATTGTATTTGTGTGTGTTTCCCCTCCTCTCAGGAGCTGGCTGCAGGTGACACTGAACTTGGCCTAAAGCGAGCTCTGCTGGTGGCTGGTGGCGGGAGGATGCAGATTTATCTTGCTGCTATGGCTGACCTCGCGGTGAACCGCGCACGGGGGACGGTTCGTTTTTTTCTGCCTGGCATTGTCTGCCTAGGACCCCGATTTGGATTTTTGTATTGTGTAACAACGGTGTAATTTTCGCCCCAGACGTCAGAATGATATTGGCATAGAATAACGGTTTCTTTTTCATTTTCTACACCATATAACTGTAATGGAAATGAAGTCAAATGTCATTGCATTGGCTATTTGTTTACACGATGGAGTCTTCTATGTCGACTGTTAGGGGAAGGGGGAGCGGGGATTTACCCACCTCAACTCTTCAGATGATTTACAGTTTCAATTCCATCTATGTACTGACATATTATACTTTGAGGGTTTAGTTTCTATATAAACCCTTTTCATTTCAATTCGTTTTCTGATGTGAAATAGATTCAAATTGAATTCACACCACTGACGGGGAAAGTTATGAGGTGCCTGTAAGCACCAGTTTCAGTCTAATTGGGCGTAATTGCAATCTGTGCACATACATAAGAGCAACACACAACAATGGAAATTGAGTCAGAAATCCAGAATTTCGAACACACCAAAGCCCTGTTATACACAACAAATAGACCAAGCCCATACTAGCCACTAATCAGCACACACCTTATCACAAAGTAAAATACAACCAAGACTCGCCACAAGTAGGCCTAAACAAAATCTACAGTATATCAAAACGAAAAGGTAATAAAAAATTATGATGCAGAGACATTTTTCTAGAAAACGAAAAGATACCCAATCTAAAGGAAACTATTGTGATTGGGCAAATGCGTCACATAGTCAGACCAACGCTTGTGACGCATTTTTACATACAATTCAAAGCTTTATTGGAGATACTGGTATCTGAGTGTTCATGTCGGCCCGGAAGCACGCGCCCAAGCTGGGCCATGAGGTCACCATGAAGCAAGAGTGACACTCTCCAACTGAACTTTACAACCCAAAGACACACATGGCTGACGCAAAACGGAATTCCTTTCCAAGTGTGGCCCTGCTGTGTTTTGTCCTCTATTGTGTTTACTCTACAGTGTGTTTGGCTGTCTTAAACCATTTGAACAAGTTTTGAGCACATGAGGAAACCTGACCAAAGACACAGAGCTTCAAACAAAGTGTACAAGTTGTGCCTAACTTAACAATTACATCGATTGAAAAGCTAAATTTACCCCAAAAGTTGTTGTATGATAGTTGAGTACTGTACACAAACATACTCCAGTTTAGCAATGACATTGGAAACACCATAAAACAGCTCAAATAGCTTCTTGGCTTGTCCAGCACATTAACGGCTATGAAGAGTCCAAAGAAGCCCCGTGTGTAATACAGGAAGTGAAAAACCACGAATTAAAAAGGAATGGAATGGACAGAAGCATAATTATCCCACATGCAAAAATGTATTATGAGTTACACCACAGATGGAGGGAAACTAGTTACACTAGGAAGGAAGCAATTAAATATCCATGAGCCTGAACCAACCCTGGCCAACATCTGCCGAGCGATACCAGGATTCAGCTCAGCACCACTGACAAATTAGCGTAATGGGCTAATATGGACAGATAGCGCGTCCGAATACAATCATAATTCTGTTTCAAACAGGGTGGCTGTTCAGAGCCAAGGGAACGGAAGGCTACAGGCTACTCAAGGGCAATAGAGGCAGAAACTTACTTCGAGACCGGAGCTGTCTTCTCGTGTGTGTCCGGCGTGCAGGGTCCATCGCGAGGTGTTCTGGTGAGCAAGGAGTGGGTGTAACGGTCAAGGAACACTTACAGCCTGCAAGGAGAGAGTCAGACGAAGCCTCGCGTCAGTGCGATTATATGTTATGTGCAATATACTGTCAACTCCCCAAAACCATAAAACTTACTTTAATGGCCACCACGTGACCGTTTATGGCCAGTGAGCCTATCTGGCCGCGCTCCGGATGATTTTTACGATCTAATTCATAGACAAAACCCCCATTCATTTGGCACCCAAATGTCAGGGAGCCGGAACCGGCCTAATAAAGTTTACGTTTCGAAAAGTGAACTGATTCTCTGATAGCAGTAAGCTCGAGCACATGGGACGCAGAGCCCCTCGAGCCGGTCACTGGCAAGGACCCGCTTTATTACTACGCACAAAGGTGAGTAAAGTGTGCAGATATAGATTTTGCTACCTGTTGATTTTCTCGACCTTGAAACTAGCTAGAAAATATGAACTTTTAAAGTTTTAATTGCAATCAATGGAGTGAAAGGCCTATAGTATTGACCTAGAAAAAAACGAGTTACAGCAGGCCTAAAAACTTTACATTCAACAACTAAAAACTTACAAAAACATACCCACTTTCGTTTTACCGTGAGGCACATGAAGAAGTAATATAAAGAATCGAAATAACAAATAATTAACAGTCTCTGTCGTTCCAGTAGAAAGTTTATTATAATCATCATCATCATCACTATAATATTATTTTCCATTTCCAGTCATTCTTTAAAAACATTTACAAAAAGCGTATAGCACGATGAAGCTATACCCTTAGGCAATGGGATCCACTATGGAACCCTTCACATCCAAAATAGAGGGGAACGTACAAGACAGAAACACACATTGTAAGAAGCTGCGCCAGGTGAACAGATGTACAGTAGCTCGTGTAAAAGAAGGATACAAAGGCACAGCTACACGCAATGGGTCAGACTGCGGTCCCGTTACGTGTTCACAAAGCACAACAACCGCGTAAGGGTTATAAGTCTGTCTACAATAAGAACAAGTTATCTAAGTTTGGTACAATACATTGAACAAATAAATACATACTTACATATAAAACAAAGGCTATACACAAAAGCAACACCATTTTTTATCAACTCATTAATTGTTCGAGTTTCTATATTGTTTTACAAGTGCAATAGGCTACACAACTTTTATTGGATAGTTAATGGACTTTTTTTGCGGTAACTTCGAGTTTCTTCTATTTTGAACAAGAAATAAGATAACAAACATGTATTTTCCATTGGTTTGTCCTCTAAGACAAACAATGTACAGAATGTTTATTTTTTTTCTCACACAAGCATTATCATGGTCAAAATAAATATAACTATAGAGGAAAGTGTTTTTGAAAAGGCCGGAGTATGGACAACTGCATGTTCACTGTCCCAAAACAGCCACCGGAAAGTCTTTCCCAATGTAAAAATGAATGGAAGTTCTCCCAAGCTTTGTATTATTTTATTAGAGCTCGTCGGGGAACCAAATATCAGGGACGGTGGTAGCCTACACCCCCTGCCGCTGCCATGCTCATGCTTTTCAGTTTGTTGTCCTTTTTCCACTTCATCCTTCTGTTCTGGAACCAGATTTTGATCTGGCGTTCTGATAGGCAGAGCGCGTGCGCTATCTCGATCCTCCGTCTGCGGGTCAGATACCGGTTGAAATGGAACTCTTTCTCGAGCTCCAGGGTCTGGTAGCGCGTGTATGCTGTCCTCGCCCTCTTCCCCTCTGGTCCAGTGAGACTGTCTGGTGGTAACACACAGGACGCAACAATGAGCCCATAATCAAAATAGCAACCTACACAAGAATGTTTACTAAGGTTTTATGCAGGTTTCCCTGGCAACAATGCAAGGACATTTATTTTTTTCTTGATCAATAATGTTTACTAACGTTTTATGCAATGATTATTATATGCTAGAAAATTTACTTTATTCTTACACTTCGATGCAACTCAGTCTACATAGACACACTATTCACCTTTCCCACACCATAAAATGTAGCGGAAGTGCCTTTTAATTCCCAAAAGTTTGTCTTATAAAAAGACCATAAACATTTAGAATAATACAAAATTATGGCAAAAGAAAATCCTATATTTAAACAAAATGTTCACCTCCTGCATTTTGGTAACATGAAAATGTTCTGTTTTCATGCCACGTTGAATTATTTTTCCAACGCTTTGGGTACAAATATGCAGGTGAACAGGTGGCGTAAATCTCGCCGTAACACCACTTACCCATTACTACTATCAAATACCGATTATTTCTCTCTTATAGAATGATTCGGTGAAATACTTTTTACCTTCAAAAATGGCAACAAGCACAGCTTAAAAGGGCTATAGGACGTAATCTCCACGTCAAGTACAAAACATAAACATAAACGTCTACCTAATCAACATATAAAGCTATTTTACCATGACTTATGTGCAGTTTCCTCATCCAGGGGTAGATCTGAGGCTGGGCACCGTCGGTGAAATGTTGGGAAGTTGTCTGCTCTCTTCCAGCGGGCTTCTCTTCCTCGAGGAGGGGGGAGGCTTTGGACACACACTCCTGGTTCAACAGCGTGCCTCCGTTCGAACTCGAGCTCGGGGTCGCGCAGGGGATAGTTATGGAGTTCTTTATGGCTCGGTGTTGAGGTTGAGACTCGCTGACCGGAGACGAGCTTGTGACAGAGGAGGAGCACGGGAGCGGATCAGGTGCAGGCGAGAGAGGCGCCGTCCCAGTGGCGCTCGCGGGCTGGGTGTACCTGGATGGCTCGACAGAAGACGTTGTTGCCGCCGACTGGTTCGGGGAGTAGCCCTGTGCCCGCTCGTTGGCCACAAAGTGCCCGTTACCGCGACCGACAGTGAGGTCCATCCCGTTGTAGCCATAACCGTGCCTACTGGAATGCATGGTCGTTGAGTCCCTGTATTGGTCGTTTGCTGAGCTGTGATCTCCATAATTATGTAACTGGAAGTCGGCGCCATTGGGATAGCGACCGCAGAATGAGTTTACAAAATAGGAGCTCATTGATTGACTATTCAAATACTGTTGTTTAGCAGGTATTTGTTGTTTTTATTTTTGGAGAAAATAGTAACGTGTGTGCTTGATTTGTGGCTCTTGATGCTTTTGCTTCTTCTATAGCACCCTTGTACAATTTATGATGAATTAGGGAAATGAGTAGAACGTGTACTTGATTCTCTCTTACGTAGGCACCCAAATATGGGTTACGGCTGAGAATCACGTGCTTTTGTTGACCAGTCGTAAATCCTGCTTGATGACCTCCAGAGGTAAACTCGTGCACAAGTAGGAAATCTGGGTGGGATGTTAGGGGCGCGCGCCTGGGAGTGCGCCTGGGCAGGGCGCTCGCGGGGCCCGGGTTGCGTCTCTTGGATTGTCCTTGCGCGCCATCCTCCGGACACAATCTGGCACTGCCTGCGACGGGCTTTGAGGCGTGGCCTCTGAACAGGGTCGTTCAGAGGTTAACGACCGTTGCGGCAAACGCATCGCTTTCCCAAACAATACAACAAGAAACGCACTGAATAGTGAATATGCAACCTCTCCACTGACACAGAGTACAGAAAGAAATTCAACATTAAACATTATCCTTATGGTTGGGAATAAAACACGTACAATAGGCCTACAAAACAACGCAACTAGCCAAAAATATCACAAACAATTGTCTAGCACCTTACATTTAGTTGAATATTTCGTTAAACCATGTTACAAAGCTTTGAATTTTAGTAATCAACCCTTGAAAAATCAATATTTGCATGACTATCCTCCTTAGTTCCGGCTACTGGTGTGAACAGCGTGATCAACCTGCTCTGAAAAACGAGGCACTTCAAATGAATTACTGTCTGGTTTTTAAATATGACAGAAAGTAAGCTACCGTACAATAGTATTATTAGACAATTATTTACCCCTCAATTGAAATTCCGTAAATACTTAACGTGAATAAAGGACGTTTTGATCAACAAATAATGCCTGAATTAAGTAAATGTGATGTTTAAATTGGTTCAATGTACGTGCGTAACATTTTGCTGTGGTTCCAAATGAATAGCCTAAGCTCTAGCAGACATTACAGCGAAACAATAATATCCATTTTATTGTCATGATATTTTTTTGTTGCCAATATGGATAACTTAAGTCAATTTAAGAACAGGAAAACGAGGAGCAGAATATCGTTCGAAAGGAATCTAAACACACGAAGTTTCTCGCATTCGATGAAGAATGAAAGAAAATCAAAGTAAGAGAAGAAGGGAATTTAGAATATATATTTTAAATAATGTCTGACAATAGGGGGAATAAACAGGATTTCTTGGTTTAGGAATTGTAGTGTATTTTACATGGACATATGCATGCCTAGCTGAAATGAAATGATTTCCCTTGGCCTCTCTCGGGATCTTCCCCACCTCCATACGTAATGTCCTCGGAGTGAGGACGCCAATGTACTGGGCTATAGGACTCTATTTCAACTCAGATAAGTCTTGTCAAGTTTTCAAAATAGAAAGATAAGGCACCGCATAATGACAATCTAAAATGAGGTTCGAAATATGATACGAAGAAATCAGTATAACAGCAGAAGTAATAAAACTGTAGGCTCAAAACAAGCAATGGCAATAACAAACATATGACTACATTATTTTAGCACAATTTGGTTTTAAATCATGTTAATCGGTGTTGACTTGCTGATTAGTTGTGTAACTTAGAGGTCACCTGTACCTAAAATAGAAGCAGCGATGGCTATAATACTAGCCTATTTCAACCGGACAAAAACGGTGTTTGCTTCCCAAAAAGCAATGTGTTAACGTTGAATCAACGTGTAAAAAGTCATCAACATGAGGGCATTTTCCACCCACCTTCTAACTTCAATCCAATGACGTGGTGAAACGTTATGTTGATTTCATGTTGAATTCACGTTATTTAACAACTCAACCACATGTAAATCAAAAGTAGACATTGAGCTGAAGTCTGTGACCAGTGGGTTGTTATGACATTAATGTGACTGCTATAGCTGGTGCAGGCAGAGCAACAGAGTTTTAAAAACATTTAGCCTTACAAAAGATACTGTTCATTCCGTCTACTTAGCAGAAAATAGTTCACTCCATTTGGATTACTGGACACTCAGGCACGCTCGCGACGGCCAGTTGCAACCAGTTTTACGGGAGTAGGCTCTGGTTATCCATAGTCCAGTGGACCTCTTGGTCCTATAGTCCCCAAAAGACGATAGCCCATATTTAGGCTACACAACGCCCCACGCTGGCACTAACAGCGTGATGGGTACGTCTGCGTGTCTGTCCGAAGGATGCAGACTCACAGAGGTAATATGGCCCCTTCAGGCACCGCAGGAGCCGAGGAACAATCTGCACTCAGGACCAGATGTGTAAAGCGGTGTATGAAGGAGCCCTCTATCCGAGCCCGGGTCTTGACTTTCAGGGATAGTTTGAGAGAGCGCGTTCAAACACGCTCCGGATGTCGGAAGGAGCGAGGATCGGTTCTGTGCTTTATAAAGGCCAGGAGGGTTTGTGATTGAGGTTTTACAGAGGTTGTTAGCGAGAGAGAGTCTAAGAGCTAACATCTGATTTATCAATGGCCAATAGAAACAAAGTTCACAAGAAATTATCCCACCCAGGGGACAAGGGGCAAACCAGGAAGTGAGGGAAAAAGTAAAAGTCTAGAAAAAACGACAAGACTAATGTCCGCATCTGGTAGAAGCGTCAGGATTCGGCAATCTGTGCGCGTGCTAGTGGCGAGGGGAGCGCATGCTTCCCAGACCGTAAAAGGCCAACTATTTGAAATTCAGATCCGAACCTTGATCGATGAGTGATTAAAATTTCACGACGCTTCAGTTTTATTTGCTCATAAATGTAATTAGCTACGTAGGCTGTATTACACGCGCAATAGCCTAAACTGTCCAATCTGCATGCATTTCAGATACCCTAGATGTTGTGTAGTGTAGGGTAGCCGCAGCAAGGCCATTTTCTAATGTCCACTCGACTGGTTGCATTACCACTGAACATATCGACGAGTGTATTCAATTGGAGACGCTAAGGTTAAATGGAACACTAAAACACACATTTAACGGGTAGGTGAACCGTAACGGATTCGCTTGTAATCGACGCAAACTCATGGAAGGAAACTAAGCAAACTGACACGGACACAGCAACCACACGCGCATTATTGTTTCTTGGTACTCATTTGTCATCAAGCCTTGGTGTTTTATCATTCTTTGGGCCATTTTTGTAGACTACACGTTAAAATGTTCTATTCTATTCTGTATAATTTTTTTAGCCGGGCAAAATAGGAAGGATTAACTTAAATTTCGTAAACGTCCAATACAAAAATGTCAAGCATATACAGTAATTCACAACAAACAATTCCAGCCATCAGCCCCTACATGACAGTGCCGATGCCATTCCTGAACAGCACAATATCACATCATTCTTATTTGTGTTGCTATAAAGTTTATCATTATTATAGGTATGCACAATATCACATCATTCTTATTTGTGTTGCTATAAAGTTTATCATTATTATAGGTATGCACAATATCACATCACTCTTATTTGTGTTGCTATAAAGTTTATCATTATTATAGGTATGCACAATATCACATCACTCTTATTTGTGTTGCTATAAAGTTTATCATTATTATAGGTATGCACAATATCGATATGAAGGGGTCATTGATGAGGCTATTCTTTCTGTGATGTGGTGCGGATGTTACCTCATTGGGATAGCAAACAGATGTGGGTAGCAAACAGGAGAGGAAGACAAGAACACTCGAGATTAAGCTAATATAAGATAGTATACATTATAAACGTTTTAATCATGTAGCAGACACTCTTACCCAGAGCGAATTAGAGTGCACACATTTTCGAACTTTTTTCTCCTGGACTCAGAAGTGAACGTAACACCGTAAACAAAAATCCGGGACACTCAAATTCGTATGATATGTTACATTTTGTATGGTATGTATTAATTAGTCATCCATTTCGTATGATATGTTACAAATTCAAAATCGTATGATTCGTTATGGCTAACTTTAGCTAGGGGGCTATCACTAAAGTTAACTAGGTGGCTAACATTAGCTAGGCTAGGTTAATAACTAACATGTTAAGTATTTGCAACGTAGTAAGTAGTTGCATAGTTGTCTGTGATGAGATTCGAACACGCAACCTTCGGGTTGCTAGACATTTGCCTTATACCCCACCTATCCACCCTCCTTTCATTTCTTGCTTCAAGTAACCTTCTGTGTTACGTAACCATACCAATCGAAACATCATCATACTCATGTGAGTGTCCCGGATTTTCTATTGCTATGTTTCTTCTAGTCTATAAAACGAGGCTGACATTTTCGTACTGGTCCCCTGTGGGAATCGAACCCACAACCCTGGCATTGCACGCGGTCCTATAGAGCATACAGTATATAGATTAACACAACTGCAACACGAGATACACGTTGATTGTGATTCGTGCAAGACAACGCAATGTACACCACTGTGTTGTGGCTGAACTGTGCTGGCACAACCATGTAGACTGAAAATGGCTACATGGGAACAAAGTCATGACCAAAAGAAGACCGCACTTCTCCCACAAGAGGGCGACAGAGAATAGCCTATTGGCTACAGTCCCAAAACCCAGCTGCCGACAGACCACCCAATTTAAATTGCAACAAATAAAGAAAACACAAATAGCGTACATGCATGCTAATAAGTTATTGATATTCTCATAATGAAAATGCATAGGTCAACACAAATATTCAATGACATAATTAGATAGGTCAAGCCCAGAGACCACAATCAACTACCATAACAATGATCATATATAATCATGCAAATTATGATCCTATCATTATTATCAAATCAAGTTATCGGAGAAAACCCATTTTAAAGAAGCCTAGAACACTCCAACCAATCTTCTGAAAGTCAAAACTTTAAAACTAAACAAGCATAGCAAGCAAAATTATGGTATTTGTTTTTACTTTTATGCTCACTCTATTTAATGAATGATTCCCAAATCATATAAAATCATAATCATGATAAGCAAGTATTCTTACCGTGTTCAGGTCTCATGGTGCGTGGGGATGTTACGAGAAGAGGACGGACAGGTGCAGTTGGCCGAAGGTAGACCGGGAAAGATCCCTTGTTGTGCCAGTTGTGTCCCTGGACGAATCCACGAGCTCCCGGGGTCAGGCGACGACGCGCTCCCACTCAATCCGTCCATTGTGCCAAAGCGTCACAAGAACGACGGTAATGAATCCAAACCGTCCGGTTCCAAGAAAGGGACACTGCTCCTTGCCACTGCATAATACAAAACTCAACTCAAAAGCGAAACAGCATTACCCATGACGAAAATACATAAACAATGACATTGAGGAGCAAAAGCTTTTACAGTACAGAAACGGTTGTGTGGCAGACACAGGCTGTTAAATGAGACACGTTCTCTTCTGGAAAATGATATATAAAAAAGTTAATGTTCACCGCTCCATGCCATGTGACCAGTGTGGACCAATGGGAAAGGAGGAGCCTCTTAAAGCTGTATTGCTATTTTCATAAACAACAACAGATTTATGACCTAGTGAGAGAGGGAGAGCAAGGGGAGAGAGGGGGAGAGAGGGGGAGAGAGGGGGAGAGTAAGGGGAGAGAGGGGGAGAGAGTGGGAGAGCAAGGGGAGAGAGGGGGAGAGAGGGGGAGAGAGGGAGAGAGCAAGGGGAGAGAGGGGGAGAGCAAGGGGAGAGAGGGGGAGAGAGGGGGGAGAGAGGGGGAGAGCAAGGGGAGAGAGGGGGAGAGAAGGGGAGAGCAAGGGGAGAGAGGGGGAGAGAGGGGGAGAGCAAGGGGAGAGAGGGGGAGAGCAAGGGGAGAGCAAGGGGAGAGAGGGGGAGAGCAAGGGGAGAGAGGGGGAGAGAGGGGGAGAGCAAGGGGAGAGAGGGGGAGAGAGGGGGAAAGCGGGTGGGGAGATGGAGAGAGAGAGGAAGAGGCAGGTCAGAGCTAGACGCCATCTTACCGGAAAGAGGGGGAATACACAGTTAAACATTCAACATTCATTTCCCCTACACAGTAGGCTACACATACACAGCCTGTCCAGTCTCATGTCCTCATAGTGAGCATACTTTTGCCCATTGTTTCCCAATCTCAGTCGGAGGACCCCAAGCGGCGCTGATTTTGTTTTTTTGCGCTCACAGCTGATTCAAATAATCAAGTCATTATTAAGCTTTGATTATTTGAATCAACTGTGTAGTGCTGGAGCAAAAAAACAAAACATGCACCTCTTGGGGTCCTCAGGACCGAGTTTTGGAAACACTGCTTTAGCCTCTTTATTAAAGGAGAAGTTCACTATTTTACAACTTGATGTTAGATGGTTCCTCACCCTGAAAGTAGTCTATGGGCAAAGAGAAACTGTAATCCATGGTTCAATTTTCTTTGAACAGCCACTACAAAATTCAGCTAACCTTAGCCACCACAAGCAAAAAGTCTATGGAAGTGATAGGAGCATGCGAGCATGTTAAAAAAAAGAAGGTCAAAATCACCTGAAATCAATTCAAATCAATTCCATAATTTAGTTTGATGTTAATTAAAGGTGCTTTGGCTATTTAAAAAAAACATGCTCACATGCCCCTGTCACTTCCAATGATTGTTAGCTTGTGGTGTGTGTAGCGAGCTGTTTACAGGAAACTGAACCATTGATTACAGTTTCTATTTTCAGGGTGAGGAACCATCTCAAATGAAGTTGTAAAATACTGGACTACTTCTTTAAACACGTGTTATGGGTTTCATCAGCTCTTTTCACTTTTCCTGCTGAATGAGCCAGATAGGCAGTGTGTTATGTAATAGCACCATTTGTAGGCTTAGTGTTGTCAATATTTATTGTCATATAAAAAGAAATGTAGAACTAAATGAACATGAAGTATTTTCATCCATGCATAATTTAAGCTAATACCATCTATTTTGGCATGTTGACTATACGTGCTTTCTTAACATTTTGTCTAAAGTTCTTAGAAATGTATGGTTGGCTTACAGGAAATTCGTTACGAAGCTATTTTCAAAACTGAAGGCTTTTGTTTTTATTGGATTAATATTGTGTCTTGCATAATGTCAAAATACGAATACCTCCGAGTCAAAACAGATGTGGATGGAGCATATAGGTTATTTCTGAACATTGGAGCAGTTCTCTTGTATTCATTTCAGGAGTTAAAACAAAACACACTATTTCCCTAATTTACAAATAGCCTACAAACACATGCAAGCAGACACACTCACGTCCACCAAAAATGGGATTGACGTATAGAGGATGCAAAAATACACTAACAACACGACGTCACAGTGTATACAAAGACATCAATTTCACACATATACAAGAAGTTATACAGTATTGCAATTCAGTGATACAGTAGTAGCCGAATAGGTCTGTAGTCTCTGAGGTAGGGTATTGGAATCATGCGAATATGTATTACAATCTCTACATGGCCCCAAAAGATACATTCTCACAAATTTAACATATAGGAATATGCCAAACCATAAAAGCTACAGCAGTGCAATATAACGAGAATAAGGGACAGTAAAACGTTAAAGCCGTATTCGCCAGTTGATTCAACAACGGCACTTTTACGCAACATTTGCATTTATTTCCATTTCAAATAGAAACAAATAGAATGCGAAAACGGTCCCTTTGTCTAAGTCAATTGAAATTGCAGGTAGGCTAAACTGTCGCATTAGGTAGTTCTCTGTTCAGGAATGTTATTTCAGTAGTAAACTATCTAATAGTTCCCAAACAATAATATTTATTATTAAATAACATTTACAGTAGGCCTTTTCTACATTCAAAGATCAAATTGAGTTTTCATAAGAATACTATAGTGTAAATAGGTAGTATCCGTTCCTTTTCATGTACATATAGACGTATGCCTTTTGTTGCTAGAGACAGTGTTAGCTTGTATACAGTACAATAAATAAGTGCTTCTCAAATTCAGCCCTGCAAGTCGTTTCACCAATTATTACTAATTTCTAAATTGATAAACAAACATGATGAACAGAGTGTGTCGATTCTATGAGAGTATACATCTTTAACATTTGACAAATACAAACATTTATGGCGTGTTTCTTTCATTAATAGGCTCTACGTCGCCATCTCCTTCTCTTGCAGGGGTTTCTGACGCCACACCCGCAGACGGGGAGTCTCCTTGCTCTGCCTCCTGGGCATTGGACTGTCCGTTGGTTACCGGATTACCATCACCATCCTTGTTTACGTTCTCTGAGTTGGCACTGAGGTTTGAGCTCGAAGACTCGTCCTTGTGATCTTTCTTCCACTTCATCCTCCGGTTCTGGAACCAGATTTTGATCTGGCGTTCGGTCAGGCATAGCACGTGCGCTATCTCCACGCGCCTCCGGCGGTTCAGGTACCGGTTAAAGTGGAATTCTTTCTCCAGCTCCAGTGTCTGGTACCGGGAGTACGTCTGACGTCCACGCTTTCTGTTTGGATCTGAAAGAGAGAATGGTTTTAATCGATGTACAGATGCAGGATCTAAATTTGATCACTCTTGTTGTTGAGAATTGTCCTACGCAGCAGGAAATTGAAACTTCTAGGGTATTTGAGATTTTAAAAGGCTTCTAAAGTTGGTCATTTCCACTTTAAAAAGCCAGGTTTGATTTGCCCTAACGAAAAATGTATAAAGCCCTACAAGAAATGTCCATTTACTATAATCCACATAATAATTCACATTTCCTGTTGCTGCAGGAATATTTTCCTGCTGTTGGAAACTGGCTCAAATTAAGATCCTGCATTTGTACATAGCATTTTCCCACTAGGCCCACGAATAAAAAATACTGCAAATTGCTCTAAAACCATGTTCTTCACAAGCATGCCATATGTAATAACTCCGATAATAACTTGATACTGATAATGACAATTATGTGATCTTGGATTGTTTTATTTTTTTCTATAGAAAATAATGAAATAAAAAAAACGTGCCACAGTCTGTCATTCTGTGCCATTTTTGCTAAGATTTCTTTCTCAAAATGTTTTCAGTGCTGTTTTGGCTCAGACTTCCTTCCGTTACAAATATTCCAGCAGGGATTATAGCCTGTAGCCTATTGCTAATGCACTGCATGCCTCTCCAATTAGAAGCATGTGTTAGTCCACCGTTAGTAGGTCATACCCACAGCCCATAAGCAATTACTACTGCTATTTCATTGGTCTTTATTAGACACCGTCCTGCCTACCAGTTCCGTACTAATCAGACACTACTATCAATACCACTGCTCCAACTAGTCTAGTGATATTGTTTGCAGCCACCACTATAGTTTAGTTATGTCCCTGTGTACAAATAGGTTTCTGAAACTGATTTTGTCAATCACAACTGCCATTCTGAGCCCAATCAAAAGGGCGAACTGCAGAGCAATGATTTACACTACAACTTATAGCCTGGTATTTTACTGCCACAAAGGGTAGAAGAGCAACAACAATAAAAACAGCGCCAATGTCCCTGCGCGATGAACACTACAGAAGCGGAGGGATAATTAATTTATGGTCACAGAACTAATAAATGAAACATTTTTCTGATTATTTCCATGCAATACCAATGGCTTCACGGAATTACGTGCACCATTAATTAAGACAACAGTAAGTTGTCCATGTAAGATCATACCTGATGTTCTCATCCAGGGGTACATCCGGTAATGTTTGTCCTCTGGCGAGGTGAGTGGACCCGGCACCGGCTGGATGCAGCTGTCCCCGAACAGACGGCTCTGGTCGAAAGAGCTGCAGTGCAGACTGTGCACGTCCGGCCCCTGGTCATAAGCAGGAGTAAACATCGGGGGACTCTGGTAAATAGCATTGTTGACGTTGTAAAGTCCGGACAAGGACGTTGGGAAGGCAGAGGCTGCGGCACTGTGAACAGATGCGGGTCCTTCTCCACTGGGTCGAAGAGCGCACGAACCCCGGTCGGTGTTTGGGAAGAAAGAACCGGTCGCCGTATATTTGCTAAAAAGACCATCCACATAAAAAGAGCTCATATTTTTTCCTTGTGATTTGTTGGGCCAGAATCTTCAGTGTCGTTTTTACGAGGTAGTGTGATAAATGACAGCAATACACCCTAGATTTACACCAAACCACGTGATCCAGCCCTGTGACCGCTGTAGCCAATCTCCAGCAGGGCCAGAAATATACTTATGGCGCACAGACTGCAGGGTAGGATTAACACACACGGACACACACCCTCTCATAAACACTGTGGGAACATATGAAATGACACAAAATACAATGTCATTGGTTCAAAATACAACGGCTGTCCTGTTGCAATTATATTTTACTTTTCATAATACAGCAATACACCCTCATAACAGCTGTCATTTATACACAAGTAAGAATATAAAACCGCATTGTGTATTTCTTTAAAAGCTTTTCTTAAATTCCTTCAATTAGCTGCATGTCTCCTTGCTAAAACGGAACTACATGTGATAGTCTACAACAAACATCAAAACATTATGATTATAGTATACAAAGGGCAGAGCACTACATTTCTACAGAGTTCATTTTTTTATACATTCAACATATAGTCTGAATATAGGTGGACTACATTTGATTGCTTGTCATAATCAACTTTACAACAGTTTATTTTATATTACTGTGATTAAAATAATACCATTTACAAATGTAACCACTATCAATTGTATCCTATTTGAGCTGTATCCTATTTGAGTTGTATCCTATTTGAGCTGTATCCTATTTGAGCTGTATCCTATTTGAGCTGTATCCTATTTGAGTTGTATCCTATTTGAGCTGTATCCTATTTGAGCTGTATCCTATTTGAGCTGTATCCTATTTGAGCTGTATCCTATTTGAGTTGTATCCTATTTGAGCTGTATCCTATTTGAGTTGTATCCTATTTGAGCTGTATCCTATTTGAGCTGTATCCTATTTGAGCTGTATCCTATTTGAGTTGTATCCTATTTGAGTTACTGTTGTTGTGTAACTCGTTGTTTCCAAAAAGATATTATAAACTGGGTGGTTCGAGCCCTTAATGCTGATTGGCTGAAAGACCATTGCTTTGTACTGCTCTATTTATGTTGGTAGACAGTTTATAATAGCAATAAGGCGCCTCGGGGGTTTGTGGTATATGGCCAGTATAACACGGCTAATGGTTGTATCCAGGCACTCTGCGTTGCGTCGTAGTTAAGAACAGCCCTTAGCCGTGGTATATTGGCCACATACCTCCTCGGGCCTTATTACTTAAATATAAAATGAATTGTTGTAATGAGTACAAGAAGCAAGTGTTATTGAAATATTTGAGAAAATTATTTTGAGTGGTAACCCAATGCTAGATGAAGCAAGTGATTCATTAAAAACATAAAAGTTAGGTAAGCAAATTAAGTAAGTCAATTTGAATACTCAAAATAAGTCACATTATTTGTAGGCCTACATTTAGACCTCTACTACGTTTGTGTTATCTAGCTTTCTTGGCGGTAGGCCTGTTTGGAAATAAAAAAATTGAATGAATTGATTATGTTTTATCTGCAATAGGCTATGGCCTAATTTGGTCAAGTTTATGTATATTCTTTCGTATTCCACAATTTTATCTGGAAATAAACACAGGAGGGATCAACAAAAAAATGCAATTCTGTGTGTAGAGTTATTGATCATATAAACACTTAGGCTAAATCTAAGTATCACCAAACATACTCTAAAACGCAAAGCCTATGACATTTTACAATATGCCATATAATAATATTCTTAAATGGATTAAACGAAAGCAAATTGAACGCAAATCAGACCAAAAAGACACTTGTGTTGGACCATATTGCAAATGTTGAATATGAATTATACTTCAGAAAAATGGGGAAAATAGTTTTCCACTGACTTTACAAAAAGTAATTGCACCTTGTACTATGAATCATATGTTGATATTGCATGATAATTCTGTTTATTAAACACTACTTATGTTAAGTTTTCCTATAGGCCTAACCTAAAGATAAAAAAGAAATGCATTCTAACTATAATAATTAGGCCTACTAAAAGCCTGTTTTCTTTGAAAACACGCAACGTTATTTGCCCAGTAAAATGTACCCAAATATCTTGATTATCAATTCATTTGACATGTAGAAAGTTTTAGGTTTCTCAGTGTAGAAAATGTAAAGATACCCATCTACAACATGTTGTGTATAACTAGACTAAGGACTACTATTTCGTCTATTTTTATAAATCTTTATATTATTAAATACTGCCCTGAATGTGCTTACGACCACAATAGCTAATAATATTGGGGCGGCAGGTAGCCTAGTGGTTAGAGCGTTGGACTAGTAACTGGTTGCAAGATCGAATCCCTGAGCTGACAAGTTAAAAATCTGTCGTTCTGCCCCTGAATAAGGCAGTTAACGCACTGTTCCTAGGCTGTCATTGAAAATAAGAATTTGTTCTTAACTGACTTGCCTAGTTAAATAAAGTAAAATAATCTGCATAAGAACAATTAGAATTACAATGTTATAGAACCCAAATTATGCAGGAAAAGGATGCACCAACATACTAGGCCTAAACATGTCTAAACGTTGTATTCCTGGTGAGCGCACTGTATTCGTAAACATTCCTTAACGTGGTATTAGACTTGCATTGTAAACCCGTAGGCAGGGTGTGAAATCACTTTGTTGCACTCTTAAACTGTTATGTTCCTGCGAGAGTAAACACAAAGGGAAAGCGTTCAAAAGAGGCCATTCTGAGGCTTGTTATGGAACATCAGCGCCATCCTCTGGTCACTACACAAAGTTGCAGGGTGGAAAAGGTGCAATGCGCACAGAACTGCAATCACAGCCACCCCCTTAGTGGCCAAATAGAAAAAAATCCCATAAAGGAATGTGATTAATGTAGGAACTGTGGCATTCACTGCGCGCGGTACTATTTCCACACGGAATGCAGATTTAGAGGTCCAATGATTAGCATCGAGAATAGTATATCTAAAATGTCCATGTTGGCCTCATATACACTGAGACTAGGTCTTGCCTCATATAATGCTGTTGCTTTATTGCCCTTCCTGTCCCTCCAGCACGTGAACAGAACACTAGCTACCGCCAGAGAAACCGAGCGAGAACGTTTCCCAGGCCAGGTAGAAACAAAGGGGCGCTCGAGATGACCATGAGTCCCGCGAGCAACAGTCGGGGAGACGCCAATAAAGCTGATCATTTCCGCTAGGCCTTTTGTCCATGCTGCAGTCCCACAGAAAGACAGAAAACAAATGGGTGCCGAGTTCTGAAAACGGCCTAATTGTGTCTGGACGGCCATAAAGCCATTAAAAGTGGAATGCCAGACAGTATAGCAGACCAGGCGTTTTATTGCTCTTTCTCTGGCCCAGCCTTTGATGTTTGGGGTCCATCTGCGTCCTCGAGGCCGAGCGCGTCACAACACCACTATATGGCTCCATACAACTACTACAGGCCTGTGTGTGTTCAAATATATGTGCATGCATTATCTGAATGATGTTGTCTGATAAAAGAAGTGTGGTTCTGGGATTCTGTAATTCTGTAGTTTTGCCCAGGTCCAGTTGTAGCCTATTCCACATGTCTCTATAATTTCAACTGTTATTATTATTTGGTACACCGCAGATTTAAGAGATTTAAGATCTCCTGCAGGCCTTTAGGCCAGGGGCTTGTGGAAGCAGGTCCACCTCAACCACTCATTCCAACTACAAGTTCAGATCAAATAGATTGTAATTTGATTACCACAGCTAAATTCAATATAGTACAGTCCCTCGTTGAACGCTCAATACCTTTGTCCTCTCTCCCCTGCACATGTTGCAGGTTTTAAAACATGGCGGCCAGGACGTGTCCAGAAGCACGGGGTCTAAACTGAGCGGTGGTGTCATATCATAGCTGAAGAACACATATCCTACAGGCCCCAGCTGTCGAAGATTTCGACATGTTTCTTGTGTTGTATCCTCTCGCCTTGCAGCGCTTTGCACCCCATAAACGGCTATAGCGGTAATTATATTTTATGGCTGTATACAACTAACAATGTCCTCTGCCAAGGCGCGCGGAACACAGCAGAGCTGCAAGCACGGAGCGACGCTCGGGGCTTGTCTGTTTACCCTGATACAGAGACATCAGGCAGAGCCCCCCCCCCACACACACACCCACACATACACACACACACACACACACACACACACACACACACACACACACACACACACACACACACACACACACACACACACACACACACACACACACACACACACACACACACACTCACACACACACACACACACACTCACACACACACACACACACACACACACACACACTCACACACACACACACACACACACACACTCACACTCACACACACACACACACACACACACACACAAATACAGTGTGTGTGCGCGTGTGTTTTGCGCGCGGGGTTGAAGAAAGAATGCCAAGTGCGCGTTGACATTATTTGATAAGCCATTGACATTTCAAAGTCAAAGACTCGAATTTCCTCACGGAAAATGAAATAAATGGTCGCCTGTCATTACTACCTGCTTTACATTACTCCATGAATACTTTACATTACTCCATGAATACTTTTCTATTAGAGTATTATTACAATATTTTGTTGGAGAGAAAATATAAGTGCAAACGAATGTGAGTGTAGGCATATCGGCTACACAAGACATTTGGTAGGATGCAATACATTTGAATGTCAATATATTTATGAATTTGATCATTTATTGAATTAATTCTTAGATTACAGTGAAATGTAAAAGCACAACAAATGATAAGAATTCAATGTGGCTGCATTCGCAGATATAATTTGTTTTATTCAATAAATAAAGTACAAATGACATTTGAGAACCAAACGTCGGAACGTCTCCAGACCACGAGGTATTCATTACGTAGCCTACAGTGTTTTTAAAATGTCCTCTCTCTCTCTTTCTAACCAATATGTCCTCTAAAATGTTACTCCCTGAAATTCAGACATAGTTTCCTATACAAGCGTTATGTTTCTTCACAACGGAGTCAGGTAAAAATGAAATAGGCTCTTGCAATTATAGGTCTTGCAATTATAGGTAGTTGAGAGACGTCTAGGTAGTCAACACAAAATAATTGTTATGTACCTTCTATTAATATTATCAATAGGCTTATAAGCATTTTAAAAAGGCTTTTGATACTCATGCACCCACTTCAAAATGCTACCATGACGTTAGCAGCCAGACGTTAGCCTATCACTCCAACGTTAGATCATGAATAAACGTTACCAGTAATTGAAATAATGACAACAACAAAAAAAAACGTAATCACATTTAAAACTAAATTCAGTTGAACCGGAAATACACATCTACAAACCAGAGAACACACACATAGCTACAAACATCCATACACAAACGAGCACAGAGAACAGGCCTACTAATACTCGTCTTACACAATGACACTTGCAGCCGAGGCCTTCATTAATTAACATCCTAATAACAATAACAACAAATGATGCGCACTGTTATTAAATTGTGCGATATAAAGGAAGTTGCATCAAACCGACGAGTAGAGCCGGACATGCTTTTTACAAGACACATAACAGCTTCTGTTTGGAATAAAACAATAAGACAACGACTTCTAAAAAATACTGTCTTTTCACAGATATCCCTTATTTGGGATATTTGCTTACGTTCTCGTTCAATGAATCATAGGTACCTATAAATCATGTTTTGGTCCACAATCTTTATTAAATTTCTTCATCTTCATTCTGCGGTTCTGAAACCAGATTTTGACCTGTCTCTCGGTAAGGTTGAGCTGCCTCGCGACCTCGAACCTACGGTCCCGCGTGAGGTACGTGTTAAAGAGGAACTCTTTCTCCAGCTCAAGGATCTGGTGCTTGGAGTATGGACAGCGCTTTTTTCTCGTGGCGCTTGCGTGGAGCCAGTTAGATACCGGGTTATCTGGAGAGAGGGGGTGCGAGACGAGAGTGGTGTGAGCCCGGTGCTGCTGGCCCAAATGTAATAAAAACACATGACCCACAAGGGACGAGGCTGATAACAAAAGCTCTGGAAATCAATTCTGGATATAAAAATCTAAATGCAATCCAAAGTAGCAATGCACTCCTATACCTGACTGTCGCTGCTGTTTAAAATCTGAAACCCATAGTATCAGAACATGGAAACGGGTGAGAGAAAGCTAGCCTATTATCAAACACGCGCCCCCTCTGCTACTCACACATGTCTACCTGCATCCCCGCAGCTTTACAGAACATAACACTACCAAATGTCAAAGGATGAAGCAGCACTTACTTGGATCGAGGGCCGGTTTCTCCTCTATCTCCCCGTTCAGGTTTGCGGTCTGGCCAGGTAGTGTGTTCTTGTCCACCGGGGACGCCGTCGCAACTGTCCCGTTGGTGAAGTCGGACAGGAGCAGTGCGGTGTGGGATCCAGGCAGCGCGCTGTCCACTCGTGCGCCCAGGCTCTCCGGTTTGATCCCGTAATGATGACTCGTCGGTAATCCGGTCAAAGGCAAGGACCCTGAAATGGGCTCAAGCAGCCAGGACTGCATGTAGCGACCCTCCACGTCGCCTGAAGCCGGGCCTTGGTGATGCCCATACGGGTGGTGGTACACGGATGACACGGCACCTGGAAACTGGGTCGATACATGGCCCCAGGACGGGCTGAAGACCGGAGCTTTCGTCGGGAAGGTGCAGGCTCCAAACTCGGTGTGATCGGTGAGCGAGGTAAGTTGCCTTGCATGCTGGAGCCCCCCCGGACCGGAGGTGTATCTGGGCGCGGACAGCTCCTCGCTCTCGGGCAAGATGAGGGAGTCGACGTAGTAGCTAGTCAACGTTCCAGATGTCGACATGGCAAAAGAGACTTTCACATGTACCCACACATACACAGATACATACAAAAACAAGCGTGCCACACACACCACACACACATACACACGCACTAACCCGACTTTCAACAAAATAACAATCTGAAGAAATCAAGTATAGCAACTTGGCACCACAAAGATCTACAGTCGACTAATAGTTGGGTAGCAGGACTGCCATTCGATTGGGTGACGAGCGCACGTGATCATAAAGGCTGAACAATAAAGTATAAATCAATCCCTTTGGCTATTAAATGCTCGCGGGTCTCTGTCTTAAAACGTAACAATGTCTAGGTTTAAAAGCAAATTCTAATTATTTTATACAATTACTGCTGATATAAATGTAGGGCTATGGAAAGGGAGAGTAGGCTAAACTGAAATACCATTGGAAGTATTTGTCCATTTAGCATAGGTCAGTTAAGTCCAATAAATAATTATCCCAAAACACGCATTTAACGAGTATATTTACACATATGTTATAGGGTAATAAGCATTACCAATGATACTCACAACAAAACATACAGGGGCTGAACATAACCAGGATGGCGCCGCCATATTGGGGCTTATTAACGAAACCAAATAAACTGCATTCTTTCTACGGCGCCAAGGAACGTAAATTATTCAGATATTCTTTCTTACAACTAATGCTCTGGGTAGCTTTCCATCGTAGTATGTGACCTCTTTCATCTTCTGTCAAAATGTTCAAACCGTTCATATTTTCATTGTCAGGAAATGTTCCAAAATGAAAAAGCTTTTACACACACACCCCATTAAACATAAGCTTTCAAAGGTGTGCTATATCATGCTATTTTGTGAAGCCTTAGTTTGGTATTATACAGTAATACCCTAATATAATATAAGATTAAAGCCTAATAGAACCACAAGCCTGCTGAGAATAATAATATATGACTAGTTTCATGTGTTATTTCATTAACATCCTATGACATTGTTATTATATTGCCTATTTGGAAAAAATATAATTTCTCAGTAAAAGTAATATTATTTTCAGCAGCAAAATATGGAAAAATGTAAATTCATATAGTTATTTTTTATAGAAAACAAATGTCTATATAGGATAGAAATGTGTGTTGGCATAGTAGTAGATCTACCCGGTTAAGTTCATGTATTTACTGCTGCCTTAAAAAATACAAAAAATGTAAAGAATCATTTTACTGTTCTAGTCTAATATTGTATTCTATATCCATGAATATCCAGGATAGCCTATATTCTGGATATTAAACAAAACCGATTAATTAAACAACAATGTTCTATTACAGAAAATATATTCATTCAATCAATAACCTACATGGAAATAGGCCTAATTGTGGCATATTTAAACAATTAAGATTCAACAAAATAAGCGACAATTATGGATATTCGTCATAGAAAATAGTATGCACATAGTAGTGCACGTCGACCTATAGACTAGCTGGCTTCTTTTTCAAATACAAATACTTTACCACTATTACTAAGAATTAGCCTACACATATTGTTTACATCCAACTATTACTAGGATATATATTAGGCTATTAGGAGGCCACTATCATAATTAAGACCCTGTGTTTTGGTTTACCTGGATTTTAACCTTTATTGAAAATATATATATTATCAACCTTTAACCTTTTATTTTTATGTCAGATGGTCCAGAATCATCCTCAGACAATTGCTTTTATTTTGGTTCTAATTCTCATTTCTGGAAAAGGCTTCAAATAAATGTTAAAATCCAGGTAATTTGACATGATCAACCAAAACACAGGCCCCTAACCATAATTACCATTAGCACTATTACAAATAGGCTACCAGCAAAACAGTGGCAATTATGGAAGCCACTATGGCTAAAGAAAAAAAGAACACACTATTAAATAGAAAATAATACGCTAACAAATACAGCATAATGTACAGAAGCCGTTGAGTTTAGGAGTTTTCCTCATAAAAGTGTGAGATACCTCGTGAGAAAAACATGCAATTAATAGATAATTTAATAGATAGTAGGGGTTGTTTATTCCATCATTCAGACACATAGATCACGTTCTAATCAAATTTGAAAGCAGAAATAAAACTCGTTTTCAGAAACCGAACAACGCTCAATGGACACGCAAATTAAATACAAACCAACACATGTAATTCAACAATAGCCGAGGAGAAGCTTACTGAACATGCAAACCCAAGTCTGGATACAATATGATCCAATCTGAACTCGTAGGAAGAGAGGAAATGACGGCGTAACACGTTGTAACACTTCACAGACACGAACCTTGCCCTACCATAGCTTTAGAGAACCGGGATAGTATAGCCCACAGAATTACGTGTTCTATTTATTACCGTCAAATAAAACTGAAAGCTAGGCCAACACCTTACAGGCCACAGGCGATTGACTACTGCTAAATAATCCACTCCAGGCTGTTTCCCATTCTGCATTTAAAAACGGTATAACTCACACCAATAACTGAACAGATTGGCGTTCATCTACCTGGAGCGTTCCAGGGCCTACCACTGTGTATAATCAGATAACGCTAGGTGAAAATAAGTTAGAGACCTTAGAAGAAAATAAAGAGGCTAGTGGATAAATAAAGGCTATGCGTACTTAAACACAGCACAGACAGGCACCTTCAAAAGAAAAAAAGGACACACAAGTGAATGCAATGGCACTTTAAGGCTGTAAACTAAATCAGGGTGTTTTTAACACGGACCCAGTATACCGCAGGGGTTATTCACTTATTTTTCCCGCAGATAACAGCTTGTCTGGCGGATCTAAATATCACCATAAAGCCCTTCCCCTCTTTTGTGTCCGGGCTGTATTGCGCAGCGGAAGCATCCGGTTCAATTGCCCACCGGCGCGCCGCTGAGGTCGCTGTTGCCCACTCAACTTCCCCTTCCACTCTAATGCAGTGGTCGTAACCGAGGCCTTGTCTGGCGTCATTGCGTCACGACGGACAGAAAACATGCTTATCTATACGCTAAATCCAAGTCCAACTCGCCTATGGCTGAGCTTTTACCAAGATAAATATAGGACGCAGGTAATTCAGGGGCTTAATTTAATGACGAAAATAACAAGTAGAGTTTGTATAAATATTACTGACGATATGTTAAGAGAAATACACGCCAGCAAGTATTTCTCAACAGCTAAAGGAAATAAGAAATGTCCTATTGTTTATTCATATATTTATGGAAAAACAAATAACACTCCATCCTAATTCATACAATTCAATCAGATTGCACGTGTCCCCGACTAAGTTGACTGAAGTTTCGATGTATTAAACTGGGCCAATTCAGACAGTTTCGTGTTGCAGTGGTAGAAAATAGATCCCAACAACATGAAACTACCTAAACCACTCCGCAGTCCGCTCCAGGTCTCACGACGCACAGCAGCCAATGTATACCGCCACGTCTTCTTCGGTTTTCATATCGATTTCAAACACCAATGCTGTTCATAACGAGCCTGTGTTGAAGGTACCATGTTCTTTAATGTTCATTATCAAATCTTTGCAGTGGAAACTGTCTTTCTTTTTACATGTTGAGTCCAGAAAACACAAATCGCAAACAACAAATTGACTTACCCATTCATCGAAGTTATTCCACTATTCCAATCACAAAATTAATGGATGACTTTGTCCAAAAATGCCAAAACGCAGTATAACTTTCTACCACTGTCTATTGTCTCCTCTCCGGCTAAACGTCTCTCTCTCTCGACTGAAATCAGTCTTTGGGGAGAGCGAGAATCGCTCTATACGAGCCAGTCATAAAACTACAAATGCCGCCTTGCAGCGTTATAGGCCTGTGCCTGTACCGCCTAGACACATTATGTCTGGTGTAACATTTACATCGTTTCCGAGAGCTATTCCATGGATCCTAAAACATTTCTGAACGGACAGGCACAAGCCAAGCAATGTACAACCCAAAGAGTACCTACAACCTCAAATGGGGTTCCATAGCCTGTCCAAAATGCCTATACTATTTTACAGAAAAACAATAGCGAGAAATACAGAAGTATAAACACGGACTTCAAAAACCAGTCTAATCCAGTATATGTGAACTGATAATTTATTACGCATTACACAAAACACAATCTCATATGTACATAATGTTATACACAATAAAAACATTTTCACAATGTAGACTGCTCATGTACATTTCCCTTAGTTGGAGTCTACACAACAAAATGATCCTCAACTCATCATATAATATCGGAACAATACATTTATAGGGCGACTCATCTTAATGCCTCACTGCTGATAGGCCTTGTGTGATCCACACGGCAAAATGCAGGGAAACGGGGGCCTGAATCATGTTGTTTCATGCAATCTACATTTTAAAGAAACTCCACAATATATGCAATATATTATAGCTCCAATTTAGATAAAATGTCAACCACAAGACACCTATTCCAAGATGTGACAGCAATAACAGAACCGAATCAACGAACAATGAAACAAAAATCTGAAGAAATAAGAAACAAGCGAGAACATTCCCGTTGTTTTACCAGTAGCTATACAGGACGATGCCAAGGCTTGCCTGTAGGCCTAACAAAGATGTGCCCTTTTCAACTTGCGTTATAACTAAAGCTCGTTTAATACAAAGCGTATTAAAAACATTCAGTGTTATCACGAAAAACCGAAATTTGACGTGAGCTCCCGAATCCTGTTTTCCCGGGTCATTTTCTTCAGTTTCATTCTGCGATTCTGGAACCATATTTTGACCTGCCTGTCCGTCAGGTGCACGCTCCTACTGATCTCTAGGCGACGCTCGCGAGTCAGGTACATGTTGAAGAGGAACTCCTTCTCGAGCTCCAGTGTCTGGTGTTTGCTGTATGGGCAACGTTTCTTCCGGCCGCTTTTTGCTGTTAGCCAGTTGGCGGTGCTCTCACTTTTTGAGTCTCCTAAAGGAAATGGTAGATACATGCTTTTAGGCTGACAGCTTGGGATGTAAGATAGGCCGCGCGCACGCTTGTGTGTGTGTGTGTGTGTGTGTGTATGTGTGTGTGTGTGTATATGTGTGTGTGTGTGTGTGTGTGTGTGTGTGTGTGTGTGTGTGTGTGTGTGTGTGTGTGTATGTGTGTGTGTGTGTATATGTGTGTGTGTGTGTGTGTGTGTGTGTGTGTGTGTGTGTGTGTGTGTGTGTGTGTGTGTGTGTGTGTGTATGTGTGTGTGTGTGTATATGTGTGTGTGTGTGTGTGTGTGTGTGTGTGTGTGTGTGTGTGTGTGTGTGTGTGTGTGTGTGTGTGTGTGTGTGTGTGTGTGTGTGTGCAGGTCAATGGGTTGATATAGGCCTTTCCATAAGGAAGGTTCAACGGCCTTGTGTACTTTGCTTGAACTTAAAACATGTGCAGGTAATACTTGAAAGATATTTTATGAAATGTATAACATTTTCTATTATTTTAGACCTACTATAATAAGAACAAATATCAACAGACAACAATAAAAATACGTTTTTAGTAGATAGTGAATAGACATAGCCTACGAATGTTAGGCCTATTTTGAGCGACAGTGAAGTATTTTTTTGTCCAAATAAACAAGGGCCTATAATGGAAAATCTATGATAAACCTATAGCCAAAACAAATAATTAAATGTATTTTTTTATAATAACATTGCTTTTTTCCCCACAGCATTTTTACTGAATTGCTTCTATTATTTTTCCAAACCTTTCATGCCCGTTTGATATTAAGGCATTAAAATATTCTCAACTAAAGCATGGTGTCGCCTCATATAGACCATATTATCCCTGAATAAAAACAAACCCCTAAATGACCTCTGAATGCTAAAGCAGAAATCCGTCTCTCTGCAAGTGTTATAATCTTTTTATTTGTCGCCATACCTGCTTCACGATACAGCATGAGATAAAACCAACCGTGGCAGAGTGAGTGACGACACCTTTAATGATCTCAGCTCACCTTTAGTCGTTTTCACGGACTTTTCCTTCTCGAGCTCCACCTCAGCTTTCTCGGGAGAGGAAGGTTCCCCTTCAGAGGACGCTGGCGTCTCCTCGTTCCCCAGTAGGGCGTTCGTCTGCTGGGGCTTGGGCGCGTTACCGGAGGGCAGAGCCTCCTCGGTGTCTCTCCTCTCGTGCTCCGCCGTGGCTGAGCAGGCTAAAGCTGAGGACAGCTGGGGTGTCGAGGTGTGGAAACGAGTCGGTGCAGGGGGGTGTAGGCCAAAGTGAGAATGAGAGGGGTTCGATTGGGCACCGTGGTAAACTTTATGAGAGCGTGCGTGCGTCTGAGACAAGCGGAAGTAGCCAGGCACGGGTACAGTACCCCCACCACCGCCGTCGGTGACTGTACACGAGCCTGAACCGGAGCCTGTTGTGGTTAGCCTCGAGTATGTCAGGTCTTCGGCTGTGGAGGCTTTGGGGCACTTCTGCGGTTCATAGAGACAGTACGCGCTCTCCTCCTTAATGCTCTGCGGGAACGAGCAGGGCGCGACCTGGGGACCAACAGTTTGTTGCTGGTCCATTCGGTCCATTCTGCACGACCTCTGCGCGTCCATCCACATCTCCATGCCTGACATATACGCGCCTGACGCGGCAGACATCATGTTTTGGGGACCTGCGTTGCTCCGCTTGCCTATGCCAGGGAAGTATCCACAGTTCTGTAGTCCGTAAGGAACCTCTGAGGCGGTGTTATGGGGCAGACACACGCTGCTGCCCGGGTAGTAGTGTCCCCCTGCACCCTCGGTCCGACCGCTGATCAGAGAATCCACAAAAAACGCGTTTCCTGCGGGGCTGTCCGAACATGACATGATTGTAGTGTATTTTGGCGAGGGGAGAAGATAGCCCTTTCTGGCTGACATTTCTTGTGCAAAACATGCTGGATATGATTAGATGTACCCCCCTCTCCACCGTGCAGACTCTGGAGCCAATGGGAATGCTCGGATACGCAGGGCCCCTCCCCATCCACGACCACGTAGCAGCCGGGGCCATCGTAGGTCTGAGGAATAGAAAGGAGAAAGCACAGCAATCAGTGCGTTTCTCTCATCTCGCTTTAATGCACCACCATAGCGCCGACGGGGCGAGGCCCTATGTGCAGAATGCAAACATTCGAAAATAAAAAGTAGTCTATGCGCACCCATGCATGCGCAAAGGGGACTTCTGCAGCATATGTTCCATATCAACTACCAATTCGGTTTTCAGCATTAAGAGAAGTGCGTCTTATTCCCTATTATTTTGAACTGTGCGTAAAATAAAATAAGCATAAGGTTTAATCAAATGATTCATTTGTCTTAAGCCCTATGGCTCCCTATAGTTGATACTTTATATGCGTAAATATCACACAAGAAGACAAAATGGAAACCATATTCGTTTCAAATAAGACCTACACAGACGCAACAACAGGACCAATAAAGGAAAGCCTATAAGCTACTAAATAATGACGTGTTCACCTCGTCATTATAACACAATTAATATGAAATAAAAATTATAAAAAGTATTTGAAACCCTATTTTACACTGTAGGTTAGTGACCTTTAAAGATGACTTTGCAAAAGTTTAGAGACTTCAAGTGTTCCATCCTTCAACTGCAGATAAGGCTATGCGTTGTTGCTGTACTAAAATGAGAGGTTTACAAGGTTTAACAGCCCTCAGATGCTGTTTAATCGACACTAGACTACATACAACTAGGCCACATGTACACCTTATAAAGCTAATTTAAAATGAACGTTGGAAAAATAATACCAGCACATTAGTTCATATTAAACCAAATCAAAAAACAACCCCTTCGCAAGTCATTCGCGCCTATAGCCTAGACCTTTTCATGCGCACACATTGTCAACAATTCTCCCGCACTGTAAGTGACAACTTTAAGCCAACATTAAGGTTTCCTTCAGGTTTAAACAGGTATGGTAAACAGGGCGTAACAAGACGGCTACACTTTCTTTTACAGTGATTTAATATAAAATAGATCACTGCGTAGGTCTAATTCATTGACAAGTAAATGGATTGTAGAGAAATAAAACACCGATGAAGGCAGTAGGCCTAATTGACAGGAACATTATACGCTTTACGTACAGCAATTTTCTCCGTGTTCAAAGGATTTCTTTCTTCTAGATCTATTTATTATATAAGATATACATACGGGAACATCAAAACAGACTGTATATCCGACTCAAATAGCAGCACTAGATGTTTTTGGCTACAAATAGGCCTATGTGTAGCCTCGATGTGCTGCCTATGTGTAGCCTCGATGTGCTGCCTATGTGTAGCCTCGATGTGCTGCCTATGTGTAGCCTCGATGTGCTGCCTATGTGTAGCCTCGATGTGCTGCCTGTGTGTAGCCTCGATGTGCTGCCTAGTAGCGTGTTACAGAGGCATTGTAAAAGCAAACTATGGATGCAGATAATCATTATGCGTTCATCAAATATAAAGGTGTGTCATGTCCTATATGAACCTACGCATTTCTTATTCACGCAATTCACCACACGTGTAAAATACCTTTGTGGGCATCTAATTGACATGCTGTTTCAACAATAACAATACATTTTTCTCCATTTTGCATTGAGATGGACACCACAGGGGGAAAACAGAGCCTGAGGGCCACAAGCCACCTGGCCCGGGTAATAGTCAAAACTGACCGAGATTAACTTCAACCTGGAGAGAGAGAGAGAGGAATGGACGCAACCAAATGGAGGGAGACCAGTTGTGGCCCTATAATACCCCAACGAGACAATGGGAATAACCTGAGCAAGTAAGTCAACACGGTGATTTAACCCCCCAAAACACAAACGTGGCCTTAAATGTAGACTTAAAACCAATTTCTGCCTCGTTACTATAGGCTTATAGTTGTGCTTTATGTCTAGTGGGATAATAGTCAGATGGTAAAAACAAAACATTGCACTGACACGAAAAATGACATCTTATTCATTATATCTCCCAATCAAACATAGAAGCGAGACTGGTAATAGTTAGATCAATTCTAAAGTATAAGGAAATAACATGTTTATATGGTGTATAACTGGGATTGACTATATATACTATATATATACTGTATATATGATCCATGCAGCTAACATTTATTTGCCTGTTCTAGAAACTGAACAGTGAATTTTGCATTCCATTACAAGTGAACTTAACTACCAGACAAATCAGCAAAAACACCATCAGCAAATCTATATATGATCTTATAAAATATCAGCCATTCGAAATTCAGTACTTAATAATGTTGACGTTAATTAGTTCTGTGCACATGCAGCTTTGAAACAGTTCTAGTCAGCACACGCCCCACGCTCCCGTATTGACGTGTAACCTAGGCCTATCACTTATATCTCCGTGTTACAGTTATTAGCCTAATTGCGGCTATTAAATCTTCATTTCACAGCTGTCCAGCTATCATTTCCCCCAAAACAGTTTACTCTGAACAACGCTTTGATCAACCTCATATGATGGTGGCCGGGGAGGCCGTTTCGGACGGATCATGTTCGTCGCGAGTGCAGTTATGAACAATAATGCACAGTTTTATTACATCCAGCGGAAGCATTTATTTTTCACGAGACAAAGGAGTAGTAGAGGGGTGTCCACGCGCATTCAAGAGCCGTGGCGAACCCCATCCGCGCCTTGGAATGATACCGAATACCCCCCCCCCCCCCCCCCCCTCTAGCGTCTAGAACAAGAAGGAAAGGGACACACGTTTCTGGCGTATCACAATCAAACCTACTTTTTCAATCACATCATTTATACTTTTGGCACGACCCATAGAGTAATGACTTCTGGAAGGACACCAAATGCAGATTGATTCCAAAAAGCCCAGTTATGGGTGAGAGTGGTGATTTCACAAGTGATTGTTGTGATTTAGAAGGGCCTACTAATCCAGATCATCAAAAAAAAATTATATATAAAACAAATTAAACACACTGAAATTAATATTTAATGATAAACTACTTTAGATAACACATTCACTCCCCACTTTCCATGATTGTGAACAAATACTTTCAGCCTGTAATAACCTTGACATCTTAAAGTAGGCCTGTTCTATTGGATATTTGGGACAGATATTTAGCGATATATTTTTGGCTCATGCTTATACATGTAAAATATACAAGCTTAACAAATGTAGCAGAGCACAAAAGAAGGCTTTCAGTCTCGCACATGTGTTGCTAGGCTACTACATGTAATATCTTAGCTAGGCCCTCTACAATTATACTGCCCATCATGCTCTACTACTGACCACCATATTGAATGTGCAACCTAATGATCAAAACAGCTAAAGGAAAGAAACGTTACAATACAGTTGTACTTAAATAAACTGTTCAAATAATCTACTTCTGAAAACAGGAAAAGCCAGCTCTCTAACAGAGTATGAGGTTTTGTTCTTTGTTCGAGAAAATTTACCTGCATTGAAAGGTATTGTATCCCTCGAGAATCTTGAAGGTTTCTTGTGCTGGGTTCGAGTTCTTGGAAACAAAAAGATCTACGACAATGACATTGATCTCAACAGCGCCGCACTGTGGCAGGAAGAAGCGTCTCCAACTGAGCACAAGCCCCATGGCCGCTACTCTGATCCAAGGAGGACAACTTGCGAAGGGGGAAAAACCTTCTCAAATGAAGTCGAAGCGGCCAGTGAGCAGAGGCTTTCCCTATCCGCCCTCTCCCCTGTCTTCGCTCTCGCCTCCTTGGTAACAGAGTTGATAACCTTGGGTCTCAGACGGTTTATTGCACTGCACTCCAATTGTACAAATGCTCCAGACTCTGAGACAGATTTTATGGCCGCGTTGCTGCGGCAACGGGGAGGTTGTCCAGTAATTAGGGACGGGAATTCCAGCGCGCAGTAAAGGATGCGCCAGGCGAAGCAAGGCCGGACTATGGCGGAGAGAGGCAACCATAAACTTCAGCCTCTCTCTCCCTGCGTTTATGGCCCTTTTGACTGTCATATATGAACGCCATTGCGCTGCGCCTGGCGCTCATAAACAGAGTGATAATAGCAGCAAATATGGCGATGCTCGTTTAGGAGGATGTTGTGGAAGAAGGGATGATTTTAATCCAATCCATGAGAGACACAAGTAGGTGATTGAAAAGGAGATGCGCATGGTGACTGTATTCGGCTTGTTTACCACAGTGTTGTGGGTCATTGAGACAAACATATTCAAAGTTCAAAGCCAATAAATGAACTCCATTGAATGATAAGCCTGAATGATGGTAGCCTATACGTCAGTGAGTTCAAAACAAATATTACCTAGATGTTCATGTCACCCAATACAATTGCAATGAGCAAAGGTCATTAGAAAATACAACCTGACACAAATAAGAAATAGAAGCCTAACATTTAGGTGCATATCAACATTTACGATTGGTAGCTTCATGAAATATTGGTATGAATCAATCCATCGCTCACACAAATATCGTTTACACGAATAACGTTTCACATTCGAGTAAATAACTCTCAAATGTTGAATGTATAATCTACCAGTTCCATGAATTAACAAAACAGTTTGAAATACCTAAATAGGATTTTCTTGTCTTGTTTCTTTGTGCGTAAAATGTTTAGAGTTGTGCGTAAAAGGCCCGTGTGAAGGTTAAACAGCTTTCAAAATGGTTTCCAGTCTGAGGAAAATAACCAGTCACATTTGTACATTCCTTCAAAATCTTTTCATTTTTAATTTCGAAATATAGGATAATACAGAATATTTGGGGCATACCAAGCAGTTAATCCAAGATTATGTCCCTGACAATACATTTCAAAACGTTTTTCACGTTCATGTTACTGCAACAGAAAACAAAAAGACCTGTGAATAATAGAAACAAATATTTCGTCCTATTGAACAAAACCTGGATGCATATTGGCTGAATATGGGTATCGAAACATTGCGGCCTTGTTGCATACATGACCTATATTAACAGGCGTGTCGCAATGCAACAATTCGTAGGCTACAATGAGGCTGAACAAGCTTATATCAGGTTCTGTCTGTATAGGGTTAATATTCTCCTCATTGGGTTTGTCCGTGCATTAACATCAAATTCAAAGCCAAATTAGGCGTGGTAATCAAGTATACAAAATATAAACAGATGATACTACATGTGTTGTGTTGAAACTATTACAATGGTCGCAATGGCCTAGTCACGGTTTGGGGTCAACACCATTTAACACCGAGTCCTTATTATTTTGCTGATAGAGCTTTGCAGCTGGTATTTAAAAGTGATAGAAAATCAGTGGCTGCAAAATAAATAACCTTACAAACAGAGACAATTTACAAGTCTCATTATTTGGTCACACCAATTAATTAATTAAAGTCATAGCTTCATTTATGAAATGCACAACATCACATATTGTCTGCCAACAAAAAACCTATACCACGTCACCATTCGTACGATTTTACTAACAGAAAACTTAATTTACCAGAGGCTTTTCGATTACAAAATGAACCCGGTTCAGTCATTGTTAGACTGGCAAGGCTGTCGGCGCTGTGAGGCGAAAATGAAGGCAATAGGCCTACTGTGTCACAATATTATTAGGATACACAAGAAACATAGTCTTGCTGAGGACAAAATCCGCAGAAATATATATTTTAAACAAAGTCTGATGGCCAAAATGCCGTCAGTGTGTCAACTTAAATCATGCTCGTTCTCAAACTGTCGGATATCAGGAGAGCTTCTGCTGCCTGTCCTCGAACTTGAAATGAACAGTTGAGCATCGTGTTGCAGCTGCAGGCATTGTTGTTGTTGTGTTGTTGTTGTTGTGTTGTTGTTGTGTTGTTGTGTTGTTGTTGTTGTGTTGTTGCTACTGCTGCCACAAACGTCAGGGGAAAGAGACCACAGCGAGTCAATAAGTCTGTAAACGCATATGACAAGTCACTCCTAAAGCAGCGGGTTCGTGGTGTAATACTGTAATCTGTCTCTGCTTAATTTCTTTTCCTTCATTCTTCGGTTCTGAAACCAGATTTTCACTTGGCGGTCGGTGAGGTTCAGCATACGAGAGAGCTGCAGTCTCTTCTCTTTGTTGATATACACACTGAAAAAGAATTCCCGCTCCAGTTCCCGGATCTGATGTTTTGTATAAGGACATCTTTTTTTACGAGTCCTCTGTCCATCTAGAAGAGAGGAGAGAATGTCGGTCACAAAAAATACAAATAGCTAATATTATCCATGACTATGTTCTAGGATTTATAGGCATTGTTATAGGCTTTTGGACACTCTATAATTACGCATGTGGTCCAAATCAATACGACGAAAAATATTGTTATTGCCTCTTAATTTCTATGTATTAATTATGCAGTCATTTCAATTACAATATGAAGCCATTAAATAGCATATGCAGTGTTGTGGATACGAACACTACTATACATGATAACTGACCGTTTTCAGCGTGCATGTAAGGCTATAGACGAAATGTAATCAATCATAAAATAACATCAACAGTAATAACACATGAATTGATTACATTTGATAAGCTTCATGATTTCTCCATCAGGAACATGACAAATAGCATACTAGTGCAACGCACACACTGCCAGATTGCTTTAACGCACGAGCTCCTATGTGCTAACCCCTAAACCAGAGGCACCCCTCTCATTACACGCAAGTAAGTGCTCTTTTAACGCTAAGAAACCGTGAAACAAGGCTACATTTATGATTAATGTATGACCGGGAATATTAGGTCTACGTTACAATTCACAGTAATAACAACGTGCTTTTTAAAAACTTTAGGCAGTTTTAAGAAAAATCACTAGTTCTGATTTCTTTCACTGCCAATTTCAATTCCAAGCACGTGATCCTGAAGTTTATAACAAAGTTTTGTTGGGGAAATCTACAGGCCCTCTATAAACCTTATACGCTTATAAAACACCATATAAAGAATTTAACAGCAGCGCGCTAGATTGCAAACTTTCTCTCATAACCAGGGTGCTGACTTAATACGTACTGCTGCTGCTCGATTTCTCCTCATTGTTGCCGGAAGAGGACTCTGGACTGCTGGTCTCCTCGCGTGGCTCCTTCCCCTCAGTGTCCCGGCACGGTGGAGCGTGCTCTGCCACGGAGCTTGTTTGTTTGGTGGCCGTTGTGTTCCCTGAGTAGTCGTTAGACGACGGCGTTTCCGAGGCGTTGCCATATGCTGTCTCGAAAAACTGGTCGAAGGCTTGGGGAAGCACCCCATTCCTGCCAACGTTTCCGTAGAAATTGGACGCTGCAGAGCCCGCGCCGGAGTGGTGGTGGTACGCGGCAGCTGCGGCAGGGTTGTTTTTGGCAAACATTTCCCCCATGGTGGGCTGCGACGACAGACAGTCCCGGTGAACCATGTCCTCCGTGGTGGGGTAGCACTGGGGCAGGTTCCCCCGGTGTGTCCATTTACCAGACGCGTCAATGGCAGCATAGTCCCTGAACGTCACCTCTCTCACAGGCTGGACTTGCGGCAGGTTAGAGGAGTACGAATATGTTATGGGGCGAGTAGACGGGGTCTGGGACAAAAATGAGGGTAGACCGGAGAAGTCTGCCCCTGCCGAGACGTAGTAGGTGCAACTGGGCAAATACATGTTCGAACCGACAGGGACCAGCTCGTCAAAATCCATAATTCCTTCACTCTACCACAATCTGGGTCATGCCTCTATAGCCGCCCTTAAACATGGCTCTGGAGCGCCCTGGCTCGTGCCTCTTTGAAGCTGGTTCGCTAGGCAGAAATTTTGAGACGTAAGCTGACGTGGAGAGCCAACTCCATCCATTCCGGGGAGGCGTGGGTCACGTGACAAGCAGCAGAAATTGACAGATTTCCTGTGCGTGTGTGTGTGTGTGTGTGTGTGTGTATGTGTGTGAGAGAGGGAGAGAGAGAGCGAGGGAGAGAGAGAGCAAGTGTGTTAACTGTTTATTTTTTATTTAGCTGTTGTTTATTGTCTATTTCACTTGCTTTAGCAATGTAAACATGTTTCCCATGCCAATAAAGCCCTTTGAATTGAATTGAGAGAGTGAGAGTGAGAGAGAGAGTGAGAGTGAGAGTGAGAGAGAGAGAGAGTGCACGCGCGTGCGCGAGCATCATGGAGGGTGAATGAGTGAGTGAGTGAGTGAGTGAGTGAGAGACATACTGCTAGTTGTCCTGAAGCTTGACATTGGTGGTTTATCGTCATGTCGGTCTAAAATGAATTCCCTTACATGCAGCATGTCAGAGGGAAAACTAGAATTGCATTGGTTGTTAAAATGTTGGGAAATGACATATTTCTATCGAATAACTAACCTGATTCAATATCAATTTCACATATGCTATGCGCCTTTCGACATGTAATCTGGGGGGAGGGGGGTACTCGTCTTGTAGGCTTTATGATATCCCCGAGGCTTTGAAGATGTCTTTAGAAATATTACACATTTGAGGCGTGCCAACAATATCTGTATCCTCTAAACGTGTAAGTACATTTCATTCAACAGTAAAATCCAAGACTCGTCATTATGCTTTCGCAAAGACAAAGACATAACAATAACATATTTCCATGCTATGTTTGATGTTTGTCACTGAGGTGTGTGCTCATAATTTACAACATTATATCATGACCGTTTGGCTTCACGGCAACATTTGTCAATCAGGGTCATGTTCAAGTAAGCCTTGATGTTTGGCCCTGCCTCCAGTCAGGTTTCAGCGACCAAACAGACATTTTAGGCCATGCAACACTTAGACAACACCAACAGACAGCTTATATCGACGCTTGGCTGTTAAAATACTCCAAACCCGTACATCACCTAAAATTTGCAACATAAAAAAAGACGGACGTTTCGTAAGCGGTTTAAAAAAGTTGCCTATATTGCACAATGTTGTTTACGACAGCGATAACCGAGGAGCACCGGATCAATACTTCATATTTGAGCGCAGTAGATATAGAGATAGAGAGAAATGACCATGAATTGATTGTAGGTGTCTGTCTGGATATGAGTTGGGATATTATAAACACCCAGCGCTAGACCAACAATAGGCTAATTAAAAATGGATGTTTGTTGAATCATAATAGGCCTATGTTAAACTAATTGTAGTTCGTTACTAGTTAGGTTGCATAATTAGGCCTCTACTGCAAAATTAGTTTTGTTTTCAACTTGAACTCCGTGATTTATGAATAATATACGAAAATAGGTCTCACCGCCTGTAAATAGCAATATGAATCCAGATTGCACAATGCGTAAAGTACCGTTTTACGCACAGATAGGCCTATTTCTAGATGGAATGAGGAAATAGACATCTATTTCTATGACCTACAAGACATTGTGAACTACAATGCAATTCAGTTTTACAGTCCAATTCCGTTTAACAGACTGAGCACCCCTTCAGCGGCCCAGACAATAGTCCAGACAATAGTCCAGACAATATTTGAAATAGCGTCAACACACTACAACTATCAGCGTTGTGGAATACATTGATGTTGAATCAATAGCCGATTTGTTTTGAAAGATTTCTCCAGACATTGTCCTCGTTTAAACCCAACTCCACGAGAAACGTTGAAATAACTTTTATGGGCTCCATGAGCAATAATTATGTTCTAAACCATTATTCATTCTAAAGATTATGTTGGGTAAACATTTATTTCCTTATTAGTACATGATGTATAGACAATCTAACCAAAGGTGGAACACCAGTCAAAAAAGGTTAATGCTTAAACATTAAAAAAGTGTATATCGTTATATCTCATAATTAGGCTAAATACTATAGAGTGCATTTTCCTCACGAGTGTTGGACCCATTTCACATCTATTGAATAGAATTACAAACACATAGGCCTATGAATTATTAACAACTCAATAAAGTGTATTAGGTTATACAATTTACTTGTTGTATTGAAATACAAAATAACATATATTTAGATTAATCCTTTTCGAGTTTGTTTTTGGATGATACATTTTGAGTATGCTACATGTGATGATACGTGTTCTATTATATTATGTAGGATAGTAGGGTATTATCATTTTTACTATAAATAAGACAATGAAGATATCCGTCTCTTTGCCTATAGATAGACCACAGTGGTGGGTTTTGCGTGTTGTGAGCTGGTGGAACCTAACTCTAATGTTCTGTAAACGAGCGACGTGAGGACGGATTAGGACCGCGGGGACTCGCTTTACCCAGATCCGCCCGGCCTAACCTCCACACACACCGAGCTTCAGAACGCGCCAACGTGACACGTACTGTAATATGACCTCTAAAACATAAGAAACGCATTAAGAAACGGTAAGTAGGCTATGAGCTAAACCCCTGTTCCAAAATAGAAACAAATAGAAGCATTAGAATATCTCGGGTCATCCGTTCATGCATCGCCTCCTATTCAAATGATTGTGGGGACACAAACAAACCCTATGCCTTCGCAACCACACGCTCCGCCTCTTCGTCAATCCAGACAAATTCTACGACTTGAGCTAGAGCTTTTAAGCCGTAATTGAGCACAGGGTGCCCAGGAATACCAAAGCCACAGACCTGAGTTTTTATAGCTCCTATAGTATTCTACTGCGTTTATTTCTCTCGGCCAGACACCATCAAACCGACCAGGCGTGATAGGAAGTCGCCACCTACACGGACAAAGTCAGGAGCCGAAGCAGTCCAGCGACAAAAGAAAACTAGACATTCTAAAACTTAACAAAGACAGGTAAGATTCATACTTACTCTTATAAAAAATGCATGAGGTGCAAAAACGTGTTTTCTACGTAAACTATTTGTCTATACTGACTCAAAGGTTTTAAATCATTCACTAAAGTTAGAAACAAGCTAAGAGAGACATTTAAGTTTCAACATGTAAACAGTTTTATGTTCGAGGAAGACGCTTCATAACACACTTGATTCATGTCGACCCTACGACATCTCTCTTAATAAGGTCTTGTGAGTTTTCTTCGGTGGCCAAAAAACAAGACGGCATCTCTGCGTAAAAGCCCCCCACGCCATAGCGTTGTCTGTGCGGTCGACTTCAAGTTCGGCGGAGGGAGATGGTCACCCTTGCGGGGTAGGCCCTTACATTAGGGAGTGCAGACGCCATTTAAGGGCACAGTATGCCCCGGATGAAGTTTCCCTAATTACAAATTCATTTTCAGCTTCTGGCAACAACACTGTGAGTTAAGGAAAAGAGAAGGTGGCTTTAGGTTACAAGACAGATCGATTTCTGCATGTGTGAAGTGACGTCTAAAAATGAACTTAACCTTCGTGGCCTGCTTTCTAGACTTTGGAATAGCAGATTTGCTGGTGTAGTTTTCATTTGAGCCCTAGACACCAGTAAGCTTACACTGATATTACATCGTAGAACTGTAATGTTGTTCTAGCCTACCTGGTTAAATAAAGGTGAAATAAAAAAAAAGATTTAAAAAATAATGACCAAAAACCCATGGATTATAGTCCTCTCCATTTGGTACATTAAACAATTAACTTTACGCACAGTAAAATGTTCACTTCACTAGATCTGTTCTCAACAAAGGGACGCAAATAGGCATTGATATAGTCCCACTGATGGTAATAAAGGCGATAGGGCTGCCACATTAAGGATGATTAAAGGTAAAAGTCCAACACTAACTCTTTAGACTTATCAAGTCAATACGTTATTATGGAATATTGGTCAGTGCAAATAGGCACACATAGCACAAGTATTTTTACAAAACGAAACAATTCAACTTTGCTGTCTGGGGATATGTCTTTAAAATGTCCTTTATTTTTCCATTGATTGTTTCTTTGATCTTCAATTACCGTTAGACTTACTACTAAAGCCCAAGGATTATTGATATACAAAAATTAATTAAACTGTTGTTGTTGACTACAGTACGATTTTACCATTCAGAAAGTGATCCGATTTTACCATTCAGAAAGTGATGTGTCCAATTTATTATTGGCGTGTACCATGTTTTGTGTATTGTTTATTTATTCAGCATAAAGCCAATGAATGGGAAACAAAATGGCGTAGGCCTAGGCTACTTAAATGAACCTTGCACTTTTGCGTAAAGTCTATTGTTTTCAAAAGAAAAACGTGGGTGATGTCTTACACGTCTTCAACAATGTCAACTGAATTGGTATTTACATGTTCAACATAAACATCGAATAAGTTACCAATGGGGCTATATAGGCCTATAGCATAGCAACCTATTCTCACGTTTCAATAACATTCATTCTAACCCCAAGACAGAAAAAAAGCTTTAGGCCTGCTGGAAAACCTCCAATATACAAAATAAATACATTTCGTTTCGTGTTCAATAAATATTTTTCTAATCTTGCTAAAGCGTGAGTATTCCACGAAAAGTCGTGATGCTAAATTGCATAGGCTTATAGTCAATTACGCAAAGCCCCAACACGAAACGCATCGCCTTTACGATAGACGAGACTGCTCGGCATTTCCACACAAAACATGTACTTCATTTCCATATGTTGATTCGTCAAAAGTAGACTAGAACTAAATATTTATCTTGCGATTATTTTATGCCCAGTTGTGAGAAAAAAAGTGTGTTTTTGAACTTTAATGATATCCCATCTTGGCTGTTGAGTTGTAGGCGGTAATCAAGTCTATAAGCGAAGAGGGCGCGGACGAGGGCGATTAATTCTACACAGATATAGTCATATGAAACATGACCAAAAAGCCCAGACATATACTTTAATACGAATTAACAAACACGAAGATACCAGGAGGCGTGAACTTTTTTTTAATCAGTAAAGAACTGTTTATTTATCCACAGGTGACAGAAATGTGAGGAGAGGGCGACGGCGACGAAAGAGGAACCGAGGAGGGGCCACGCGGAAAAACAGCGGCCACAGCGGGAACCCTATTCATCTCCCTGGTCAATGGGAGGACGTGGCTTTAGCCTTACTATCTCTTGCATCAATTCAAGGGAAACGGCTGACATCAGTCTCGCATTGAACTCCCAAGGACAGAGTGGCACAAAACGAGTAAAATGACCTCAGCGACGGAGTGGACAACCGCAACAACATAACAATTAACCTTGTGTTGCATGGAATATGGATTATAATCATTCCCGATATAGCAAAAAATTGGCGAGAAAATATCTTCATAATGCAAAAGACACATTTCAAAAATTTCACCAGGACCTTTGACTTGTGTACACAATGTTGCAATGGCTATAGCTTAATAAATTGTGAAACAAAACTGCGTTTTTTTTCTCTCTCCATTTTAAAGCCTTCTGTAGGAGTCACGGAAGTGTTGGGCATGTAATATAGTGTGAAGTAGACCCACCAATATTAGCACCCTATGCTTATCCAAATCTTTTTCCTATATACCGTAGGACAACGGAAACACAGCAACGAAAACAGGCCTACTTTTTCTTGACGCATTTCGTGCTTTTGAACTTGATTTTCTTATGGATGTCGCTCGCTAGAGATACAACATGAGTTAATCATATAAAGCTGTTATAACAATGTATAGACTACGAGTACACTGTTTTAATTGGATCAATTCTACATTTAGCTCAATCAGAAACTACATTATTTCTACCTTGTAAAAGGAATACGTCCCCTAAAGGACTCATCATAGAAATGTACTCATAACTCAATAAAAATAATGTCATAATATTTTCCCCATGAATAATATTTAAATACAGGCTATAACATATATTTTTGTTTGTTTATGATTCGGGTGAGGGAGGATTTTGATTTGTCGACGATGACAGGTTATTTTTCTCCGGTTCTAGGTATGGGACCTATATCTGAATAACACAATTAAAGGAAAATTGCATGTGTATGATTTAGGTCTGTTTGTTGCCCTGTGTTCTGCGTTATATTTATTTAGGCTAGAATATTAACGGAAAATATAGCTCATATACAAGTCAATGTGGACAACTAGGGAACTAAACATGAACTTATCATATTGTAGGCTTTAGACTAAACTAAAATCGCGAATCTCAAATGCAAAAGTGATACTTTGTTTTACTGTAATGTTTTGAACTTCAGAGTACAAATTAATTATATAGGGAACGGTATGAAACCAGAATGCACCACGCGGCTCTATAATGGTAGATTCACTGGAGTTAATATGACGAGACAATAGTCTATATTAGAACATATATAATGTGTGCTTGAATCGATAAAAACGAAATAACATTGTAGAATATTGAAATCTTTTTCCATTTCATTTCAGATGGAAATCTCATGAATCTTTCCGTTTATAATGACCTATGTTACGCCGTTCCAGATAACAAGGCACACCATCTATAGGCCTGTCCCTTTTCTGGCAACGCAAATCGGAGCACAATAGCATCGTGTAAAAACAGACAAATAACGAACAAAGTGTGTAACTATGACATAATTAGGCCTACTGAAGAAGAAAAAGACAACATACTACACTGCAGCCGGACTCCTTTGCCCACACACAAGGTTCATTTTGGAGTGGGCTACAAAATCACTGGTGTCAATACACCTTCCTCGTAGAAATTGAGAATAGACCTACTGAATTGTATGGGCCGAAGGAAAAATACCACCGACTTACTCGAACTAGTAAACGCATAGGCCAGGGCAGCCTACGGAGGTGTGACGCACATATCCTCGGTCAAGTGCCTCTGCTTGACCGCCGTTAAAACGGCCGTATCCCACGGTGTCTACCGGGCTAAGGTATTTTAGCAGACTATACTGCGTGAGCTTCAACCACATCTGTATGCGCTATCCTGGCTAGCAGGCTAGGCCTCTGGAAAACACCATCGGTACATCTCGGCCAGCCAGTTGAAGACTACAGCCCTCTTCATAGTCTCTCTCCATTATCCGGGTAGACAGCGAGGGTCAAAGCAAAGAGCACAACACTCATCTCCTCCCCGCGTGACAGAGTTGGGAGAGCGGGGCGCAGTGTGAGAGTGCAGGCTGCTCCTCAGCCAGACAACAATACGGTTAATACAATCGGCCTACATCATGTTTTTTTTCTTTGTTAAATTTGCCATTACAGCCATTACAACTGTTTAAAAAATGTATTCTCCATAGAGAAAGGCAAAAAACAAGATATGACCTTTTGTGGACGTTTCATTAAAAGCAGATATTTCAGTGCAGATATGAAAATGAAATGGAATAGTGAAATTCTATAGCCCTTAAAACGTCTGGACTATTTGATAGCGCAGCAAAAAAGATTTACAGACGATCATGTACTTCTTACTTCACTTAGCCCGTTTGCCATTAAGCGCGAATCAGCAAGACAGTGAATTATGTGGAGCTCTCTCAACCTGCGTGTATATCATTCATTTACGCAACAGGGAATGCCAAATTGAATTTCGGCCTGGATTACTTAGGAGCTGTCATGCCTGGCTTTGCCTTTGGGTGGCAGCAAGACTCCAGCAATGCTGCAGTGAGAGCGCTGGGCGTGTGCCAGATTTAGAATCCAGTCCAGCCTGCTCTGCTCTACTCGCCAGCCACAGTTTGAATATCTCTCTCCATGGGTGGCGTGCGCGTTCGCGTGTGTTTGCGTCGGAACCGTGTACGCAAGGACGGAGACATTGCACGCAGACGGTGCTCTCGGTTAAGTCATACTTGACCCTGATTTCAATTTGTCTGACAGAGGATTTAGTGTAATCATCATTTTGAGAAACGAAGAAGTTAAATATATAATTAGCATATTTTTACATTGTAATTCTTTACGAATTACTGACAACACTTAATTTTAAATTCAGCTCTTTATGCTGCTTAAATAGTTATTATATGATTAGGTCTAAATGTTTTGTTACCAATTAAAAAACTGTTTTATACTGCAAATCATAATTTATTATACATCCTAAACCATGCATGTATTACTAATATAAAAGTAATACAAAAGTACTATAGTGAAACAATTTATTTCGAGAACTTGTTTATAATCAAGAGACATTCTATCCTAGGTTAGATATGTTATAATGTTATATTTTGATGTGATAGCACATTTATACTGCCTTCATGACAGTCTATAGACTTTGAACATATCATCTACAACGGTGTTTAGTCATTAGTATTATAGAAGCAACTTTTTGAATCAGAAAAAACATAAGGACGCGACCGTTTCTATTTCAAATGTATTAATGTGTGATTCCGGATGTTGCTGGGAAAATACCATGCACCACAGGTGTGCGAGATCACTGATTAAAAACAGCAAAAGAGAATGGCACAGCCTAGAAGCATAATGTGTCTTGTTATTTCCCTGTGCCACGGAGAAGGCCAGACGGTTGCTTTTCTTAAATAACATATCTTTTTTCTGTTAAAGCCTCCTGCAGCAACCGAATCAATATATTTACGATATATGGATAACTTAAAGTAGTAGAGGGTGAAAACATTTAATATTCTGGTATGTTTACCTGTATAGACTATATGATTTTGGTTTGCTGCTTCCTGCGTTGAAGACATTGATTTTGCAATGCAACATAGCCTACACTCAATATATTTATTCAGAAAACAAACATAACCTCAATGAAATTGAAATATGTAGCCAAACATGGCGAAGGCCTATGCATTCTGATTCGTGGGATCAATATGTATTTATATTTTCTGGCAGAATTCAGTTACCGCAGGATACATTTGAGAAATTATTTTACAGTTATAGTAAGTTTCTATTTAATCGTGAAATGCTTGTAGTAAATGTTCATAGCCTGGCATTCACGAAGATAATGCTTGTAGTAAATGTTCATAGCCTGGCATTCACGAAGATAATGCTTGTAGTAAATGTTCATAGCCTGGCATTCACGAAGATAATGACAAGGAGCTCTTGACTACCTACAACAATAAAATCACAAGTTATTGCTACGGGTTCTGTAAGAGCAAAACCTTTCCTCTATATAATCACCATGTTTGCTTGCTTTGCTAGTTTCATGTCCGCGTTCTTTCTCATATTTGAAGAGTGGTCTGTGCCACAGTAAAAATGCATGATACAGTCCTAAGCGTAGTACACTGAGACTTAACGGATATGATTCCACTAATACGGTAATAGAATCAAGAGGTCGGCCTGTCAACGAGAAACACATACATTTTTATCTTAAGTCACCGGAGTAGTACATGGTGCAAATCAGGATATTATTTAAGAAAGCGCTCTAATATAAATTCTACATTTTCAACCACTTCTTTATGGGAATAATAGAACAGTTGAAGGCTACGTCTGGTGGCGTGGTAACGCAGCATCAGCGAATCAAAAGGCTGCGGTCTTTTCTCTCGATGTTAAATTCACGGGTGAGCACTTCATATTAGCCTGCATACATATGTGCATAATGTAATAACAAGGTATAAGTATCAGGTAGCTTAAGTACCAAAATCTTTATTGTTAAGTCTATTTTCCAAGAAAATCTAAAAACGTTTCATCTAAAATGGTATTGTATAGGCTTCTAGCTCATTATAATGTTACTTCACGGATTAGACTAGTACTGCGGTTAATATAACGTGCCACCCATGCACGTTTTCAATACAAACTATTTTAGAATTAAACATGTAGACCTGCATCACTCTAGACCTGCAGCAATAATATCCAGCATTTGAAATCGCTTCTCATTTTGTGATCTGGTGTGATATGAATATTATCAGCAGACATGAACTCGAGACGCTCACCTGTTACAACAAAAGATGATCAGTCATATAGGATTAAGAAATGCCAAAATGCTAAACATTTTCATACAGACTTTGTCGTTGGGATGACGAGATCATTGAATACATTATTGAAAATATTCTTGCAGGTTAGTGCAAGACCTCAAGGAAATCAAAAACAACAACAGCCTAAACCGCGCGTGGGTGTTTTCTGCAGCAGATGGGGGGGCCTACTGATGTTCAAAATCCAAAATGCTCACCTCTGTGACGCTGAAGAGGTTATTTGGAAACGCTTTTGAAATTCTGATATTTTAGCTGTGGCTGAGACAACGTGCATCGAATTGACGTTTTTACGGATATTATTATGACGTAATAATAAGTAGGAATTCCTATCGAAGAAACGCTTCCTGCATTCTCTATATGATTTCATCATAGTAATAGTATTATGACGCGAAAATTGATAAAAATGCCTGTGAAAGCATGTAAAATAATCTGAATAATCGAAATGAACGGAACATTCACAACTGAGATCTACACATGTAACAGTAAACACAACAGGACAAACAAATAGAGAACATTTGGAGCAAGTATCGCGTCGAATAGGCTGTTTGTCCAGGTATTGTTGCTAAATATTTCCACATTGATCTCATATAAATGTAACTATATTATTATTATTATTATAGCCCAGTTGATGTGGTAAAGTAGGGTAGAACGCTTGAGACAATTTCAGCAGTAGATGGCGATGTTGGCATTATAGTCCTGCACATACACTCAAAACCCACTTCCATTATTTGATCTTTCTCCAGAATTAGACATTTGTGATGCACTCAATAGATAGATTCAGACTCTTCGTAATAACATCACAACCAGGCGACACATGGAATGAACGTACAAGAAACGACAGAGCCCAGAGTAACCCAGTATGGCTAAACGAGGACCTTCCGCAGTGACGCATAAATCACGGCGGTCAGACACGTTCCTTACATACCGTAAACAGACCTACTCGAGCCTCTCACACTACCTCTGAATCTAAGCATAACTTCAACCAACATTACTGATCCTTTCAGTCAAAATGTCACCAAAAACGGAACCATTTCTGTGTAATATACTGGATGGATGTTCAAAACAGAAGTCGTGGATATATATGATTAATTCAACAATGTCCATATTTTATTGGGACAGATTTTTATGTCAATCCTTCTACACCGACATGTTTTACAGACACACACAGATGCCTTAAAATATTATAGATTTGTCTGCATAGTTTACTTATACAACCACATGAATACACACACAGTATAAAACCTATGGTTCATATGGGCACACAGACCATTATCTATGCATTACAAGCGGGATTGCACCATGGATTCGTTATGAGTGAGAGAAGGAGAACCATTTGAAAAAGCTTCACTTTAAATGAAGATGCACATGATAAGTGGTGTGTTGAAGAGGAAATGGAACGGATTAATATTTAACCGTGGAAGCTATAATCCTAAATGCCGTCACTTCCTGTGGACTTCCAAATGTTTTTTTTCCTCCACACGGTGAAGTTGCAGATAAAATGACAAACTAAAACACACACCTCTGAAGGGTATCTGTTTTCCTGTACTGCATGCCAGTCGCAAAAATTACACGCCCCTTTCTGCTTTGGGATCCATTCACCGCGAACAATATTTTACATCATGGAGGAAAGAAGGAAGGTCCACAGTTTTTATGCATATTCGTTCCAAAAAGGTCCGGGAACGAATTTGGCAAAGCAGGCCTAGATTTGTGAATCATGATCGGTGGGATATAATGAGTCAACTGTTCCAACCAAAAAGCGTGAAGAGCATTTTGAGTGTGTGTGTGTGTGTGTGTGTGTGTGTGTGTGTGTGTGTGTGTGTGTGTGTGTGTGTGTGTGTGTGTGTGTGTACTCAATTCCCATCGTTCAGAACTAGCTGATACCCTTCACTTTGACGACCACCTTCTTCTCCTTTACGCGTCTGTTCTGAAACCAGATAGTGACCTGTCGCTCGGACAGGTTCGTCTGGGCCGATATCCTCCTTCGTTTGTCCTTCGTTATGAATTTATTGGCCGCGTACTCGCGCTCAAGTTCCTTCAGTTGCACCTTGGTGTATGGCACGCGCTTCTTTCTTCCACGTCTGAAGGAGCTCACGTCCCCTCCTATGTGAGACATTGCGTCTGGTGGAGCAAAACGGAAAACAAAATAGATATGGTATAAGAAGGTTACAACAGTAGCCTAGCCATATGCTATCATACAAGATAGTTTTACAAAAAATGCATCGTTTCGAAAATGTTGTTACATTAGGCATTACATGAAGGCCAAAATATTTCGCACATATAACTATAAAAACACACTGAAAAGACTGTCTGGTTTATTGCGTAAAAACCTCAGGGCTCTCTCCTTGTGTTGTACCTGGTATGGAGGATTTCCACATGTGTCCGGGCTGAGGCTGCTCCTTGGTGCAGTAGACTTGTCCGTTCCACCCGTTTGTAGTCAGAGCCCACGGCTGATAGCTCTCCATGGGCAGCAGGGGCTCGTGCCTGGGTTCTGCTGGCCCGCTCATAGTTGGTACCACGGGGACGTCCAGGTAACTGGGAACGGGCTGGTATGGCCCCGACGCATAGCTCGGATAGAAGGCGAACTCCTTCGCCCGTGAGGTGAAGTCTTCGCCCGAGGCGGACGTGTCCATATACTTCTCCCCGTATGCAGAGGGGGGCTGCGTGCCGCACGACTTTATGCTACTGTGGTGCGACATTCTGCACGGGTAGTAGCCGCTACCGAAGTATCCATAGGGCAGGGACGCGCTGGAGGAGCTTTGCGCAGCCGAGCAAGGGCTGCACTGCTTGGCTGGCTCACCCATACCGGAGATGGGGACCTCACTTGACGAGTACGCGGTGCTCGGAGCGAGGGACGCGGGGTGCGCCATCAGGTTCCTGCATTGGTTCGCCGCAAAGTTGCCTCCCGCAAAACCTCCACCGCTAGCGTCCATGTTCTTGCTCACTTCATCGGAAACGTTGTCGTAGAGGAACATTACCGACGGGTCGACCCAGCGAGGACGGAGGAGCAGTGACGTTGTCATAGCACGACATCCAACATTGAGGCTTCTGGCTCTTTTTAAAAAAGCACAGAGACTGAAAAAAGGAGATACTGATTCCGAGAGAGTAAACCACTCTGACGTGCCCTGGTGAAACCAAGGTCGCGCCTTCATTGGCCAAGAAGGGCCCACGTGATATGCAAAGAGCACGATAAACATCTCCCAGTACAGATAATTAAATGTAGAAAACTGCGGTGTTGTTAGATGACCGTACCTATCAAGGGATTTGGCTTGTCTTTTTGCCGCTCAAAAACGAGTGAGTAAATCTAAAACAAACAAATATCCTCTCCTATGACTCCTATATAAAGGTTACACTTCAAACCTAACTGTGTGGCGGACACATTTGTTTGAAAAGGTTCCTCTTTTATAATTGGAAAGACAAATAAAAATAACTTAGTTGTCCAGACTGTTTCAAACGACTGCGGTGTTTCACCTACTTAAAATCATCCATACACGTTGCTTTTACGCACATAAAGGAACGTGTAATCATGTCTATGACACAATGTCATTGCTGATTATTTTGAAGATTGTGGGCCTGTATTAATTCCACAAAGTATAATCCATTGAAACCCTAATACAGCTCACATAATTCCACTAGCAGTACATAGCGTAAGGAATGGTTCGCCAAAGACACGTTTCCTAATATCCCTTAAAAGACGATGGAGATGAACTACTAATGCTAATAGTGTTTTAACAGACGGAACCACTGTGGGGAAAACGGACGACTCATCCAAAATACACGCATATGATAGAGAATAATCAGATGAGAAAATATAGACTTGGAAAATGTCCATCTCATTTTGCAACGAAAGATATATTGGCTCAAATCCATGGGTGATTCAATCAAAACGCCCCATTTTCTTATCACTCAAGTGAGAGTGATGGATACAGGTTCGAGCATTCAATACATTAGTGAGAATTCGGATATAACGTTAGTGTGCACAGCTAATACCATACCCCTCGCTTTACAATATGCAAAGACAGAAAATAGCTATCAAGTTTGGCGCAGTTGGTTTTTACATAGCCTACTGGGTAGACGCGGCTAGAGGCCAAGGTCAAGTTGAAAGTTGCTGTCCAGCGGACGAGTCTGTTGGGTTATTCAGTCTTTGAAGGAGCGGTCTCTTCTTGAAAAGGGCAGAAGAGGACTGAGAATTCCTGGCCGAATGAAAGCTTTGGAGGGTATAAACTTTTACTATCATTTTGTTTTCGCAAACGTTTTATTCTCTTTGTGTCTAAGGAAACCGTTTTAGGCATCATGTGTCTCACATTGGAAAAGTAACCGGAATGTTGCATTTGCAAGCCAATCTCGTGTTTTGGAGAGTTTTAGCGAAGACTTGTGAAAAATGATGTGATCTCTCAGAAGAAGGATAGACGTGTCGTTGGCTTGTCTGCTTGGTGGTGTTTACGGCCAGGGGCTCTCTTTCCAATTATATTGCGTAGGGAGAAAATACACAATCCTACAGCATATTTTATCCGCTGCAGTATAACGCAATAAAGAAAATGGTCAATTGGTTGTAGTTTGTGAACTTCAGCGGTGTATCACAAATAGGCCTAAATGAAATGATGCAAGTAGTCAAATGTCAAAGTTAGTTTCAGACTACAAATGGACCAAAAATAAAGTGTGCAATGATTAATTCATATAGAATTCAAGCATTTTTCCATAGGCATTCTTGCCGATTATCGCGTCATAATACTATTATTGTGATGCACTCATATAGAATTCAGGAAAACATTTTCTGTAGGTATTCTTACCTATTATCACGTCATAATAATATGAATAAAAGCAAACTGTGCCTCAGCCCTCAGCCACAGCTAAAATACTAAACACTGAGTAGGCCTATTCGATATTAAAGCTAGATCGCGTGCAGGGTCCACATTATCCATTAAACAGTAGGCCTAATAACAAACGTAGACATTAATTATCAAGTCAGACCAGTTCTTTCTTTGTATGCCTATTATTAGAATATTCTGGATGGATGAGGGACTTTGAGAATAGTTAAATAAACTGTCGTACCCTATCAGACGTCAGCTAAAAAGAGAGACAACAGACATTATCTGTAGCTTTATGTTACGCATTTGGTCGCCCACTCAGATTTAGTTTACCTTGCGATGCCGTAACAGGACTCACAATGAATGTTAAAAAGCATTAATAAGGCTACATCAGGCTGTTAGGATAGTCTGTCTCAGCATCTTAACAGTTCCAAAATCAAAATGTTAGGATTGTCTAACGGCCCCTACTTTAAAAAGTAGACGACTTATATCTTCCGTAACTTGATTAAACTAAAACGACATCCCCAGTCTTAATTCGTCAGACATAGTTACAGATTGATGACGTTGTAGCCTACCGGTTTGTTGTGAAGGGTCAATCTACTATTGCGATATTGAAATTAGTGTTTTTTTTTTTATCAACCCGTTGACTAACAATTATATGTGAGGCTTATATGTGCCACAGCATAAAGCTATCCCATTGGCTTTGTTCTAAAACGATAAGGAACTATTCATTATCCTCCCATTTGGCGAGGTATTTTAAGATTATTCTATATGTTTGATCAGAGTCACATTCCGAGAATCTATGTGATCAAATAAATTGGTATTTTACCATTTGATTCCCACATTGGGTGTTTAACTTATCTTTATATAAGCCATAAACAGATTTGAAAATGCTACTCGATTCATATCGTGAAATGACACGACTCAGTGTTATCAAATATATTTTACATAAGAGATTGTTTTAATATGTTCAGTAGCCATGATGTGTACGTGGACTAATTAACCGATAACAAAGAAGCTATGATACAAACATAACGGCTTTGTGAATCAGGTGCGAGTCATCACGCTCCAACGCGATTACTTTGTCTTTTTGCTGACATTAGCATGGGTTAAAGACCCACCAGGATGTTCCAAAATCAAACTTTTCGAAATTGTAATACAGTAGATTCAATATTTACATGAACTAGTCAAATAAATAGCAATCTAAGGCGAGGTTCATTCTCAAACCCTGGTTTTCCAGCGCCGGGCCTGCAATCCAAAAAGCTGTCACGGAGACAGCGGCGCGCGCATATGCGGTCTGCTTTGAGCCAGTGGTCTGACCAGACCAGACATCCTAGCGAGGAACAGACCACCACCATGCCCATGAACCTGGCCCAGACATTCTACTGGCTAGGGAGACCCGTCTGGGAGGTCATTACCAAGAGCATGGAAATGTTTAGCTTCCTTCGACTGGCATTGTCATCGCGCGGCAAATAATAACATTTTAATTGTATGCGACGTAACAATAGGCCTACAAAAATAAGACTAAACCCCTTAAAGAAAAATCAAAACCATTTGTAAAGCTATGAACTATCATCATATTACCATTTTCAAATAACAATGACTATTACAATACGTTGCAAAGATGGGGCCCAATTTCCAAGTCGTATTTTATTCAATCCCTAACGTGAAACCAAAATGTGCCTTATCCAGTTGTCATGGTGTGATGTGAAACTAAACTGTGGTAGAAAAACTATAGCCAGAGGAATAGAAATGTGTTTCTGCGGTCGAGCCAGTGAACCACAGGGCGGCCTGGCACATGACTTGTCCATGTTCTCCGGACTGCAACGTGATGTGGCACTAAAGGATAAAATAAAAAGGAAATTGGAAAATGAGTCAACAGGGTGGTTCTTGAATCGCCCCTGACTGACAGCTCTCTTATTTGTTCGCTTTGAGTCTAAGTGTCACAAAGTAGAAGTCTTAAACGTTTTGTTAACGGGCTGATAAAACTATAGCTATGTAAGCTACATGTTAAATCATTTATTGGCACAATGGAATCCCAGTTAATATATGGGCCTACAGATTATTGCAGTTCAACTTCAGCCACTATCCATGTCCACATCTGTTGTATTTTCGAATGTTACCAATCTTCAATGAGTGGACCGATTAGGCTAGCCAGCCAGCCCCTGTAGGATAACTATCTTTCTGGTGACATGAACTCTTCCTGAACATTATTGTCCCAAGGACGAGGCCGTGGAACTTTTTCCAGTTAACATACAAAGGAAAATGCATTATGTTCAACACAAATTCTATCAAGACGGCGGCAGTAGGCTATATAAAGAATATCCAGTCACTCACTAACCATCAGGTTGACTCAGATCGAATCATCAGGAAACTAGGCAACACGTTCGTCCACCGACTTCCTGATGACTTCATTACTTATGGCCAAATGTTTCACTATAGCCACTTGCGTTTTTGGAAGGTCAAAACGATTCGTCATTAACAATAAACAAAAGAACTCGACAGTAGAAGCATCATTTCAAACTAGCATTAACATAAAATAAGGTTCCTAAAAAGCTCTGTATTGCAAATTACAGAAATTAACCTCAAAGTGTTTACAATTAGGCTAAACACCAACAAAATAGCCTATAACCTATAAGAGTTCAACAATAACGCCAATTCGCCTAAACATATAGCCAACATTTTTAGGCTTATGTTTAAAAAGATAAATATTATTTGTGTAAAAGCCACTTAAAATCCATATTATATTGACGTTATTCACTTTAATGTAAAACATGATTATACTACATTGACATTTGTTTCCAGTGAACTTGAAATTCCATTGTATTAGTGACTTATAGCCTATGTTGTCCTCGGTTATGAAATACCCCTAATCCTTCGTGATTTAGTTACATATTTCATTATTCGAAAGGAAAATATTTTTTTAGATATATAAAGGAAATTCCTGCACTGGTTACACGCAATGCTCCATTTGCGTGTATCCTAGATATAATATCATATAAAATTTTACTCTGAAATGACCAAACACATTTGTTTAATATGCTAACGAAAACTCAGCCTTTTCATATAAGTCAAATTAGCCTATACAACAAGCTTCGATTTCACATAAATCAAATAAGAGCGTCCGCTAAATTACCCCAAAAAATGTCGTCGACAAAACAGCACTCCCAATATCACATGTACACCCCCATATGAGGTGCGGGAGGTAGCCTAGTGGTTAGAGCGTTGGACCAGCAACCGGAAGGTTGGAAGATCGAATCCCCGAGCTGACAAGGTACAATATCTGTGGTTCTTCCCCTGAACCCACTCTTCCTAGGCCATCATTGAAAATAAGAATTTGTTCGTAACTTACTTGCCAAGTTAAATAAAGGTCAAATGAGCATCCTATGACACAACCCATTCGATTAAGCTGCATTGTCATACCCTCTCAACTTCTTCATCAATATTTGTTTATTTCGGAATCGCATAGTTTCAGGAAGACAAATGATGTAACGTTTGGTCTTCTGTGAAACTAGCTTTCTGTTAACCTGGTTGTATTGGATAAATACAAATAAACTTGAGGCCATGATAAAGTCAGAACATTCGTTCAAGGCCATATTTCTAAATATTGGCATCCAATGTATGCACTGACTAAGTCAATGGGTTCATTTGCAGGAAACATGGCACTCTCCATGTTCGATTCCCAAAGCCAACATGTGGATCTTCTCCACCGTAAGACGTGGGGTATGTTGGCGTTTCAGTTAGGAACGATGTGTGTATTCCGTAAACAAAGGCTGTACCAACTAAAAGGGAAAACTCGTATCTGTCAGGATTCTACAGTGATTTCATACACAGGAATAGCGGTAGAAGGTGAAAGATACACTAGAAACTAACTGTACATCTTCCAAGGGAGATAGCGTGTATATGATGTACTGTCCTTTTAAAGTTAAAAGGTGAGCCAAGTTATAATGCTCCAAATGAAAACAGTTAGCGTTTCAAAGGTTCGCGCCAGGTGAGTGCTGAGTGAGTGCTGGGTGTCTTGGTTTGCTACGCTATTGTTGACATTGTGGTAAAAAGATACGGCTACCAAATGGTGTTTTTGGTTTAATGGGGTGATGTAGGTGTCAGTGCCTAGGTAAGACCTCCGTTAGTGAGAAGAGCGGTTAGCAGTAACAAATAGAGGCGCAAGGAGCGATAAAGGGGGGCTCAACAACAGAAGAGATCTGCAGGCAGCTCTAGTCACCTCGCATTCTCTAGACATATTTACGGGCGCGTTCCAAGGTCAACGCAATTAAAGCTCTGGTGGCTGCGTCATCCAGTTTCAAGGCCAAGTTGTGGCAGAGGAGAGGGGAGGGGCTAGAATAGCATACAATATATTATTCCATTGGCGTATCCTTCTTACTGACAATTCTATAAGCAAAACCATTCCATGTGAAATTGAACGTGGTTAAATTTTTTGCCATGGTGGGCATTGATGGAATAGCCCACTCTTGTTCAAAACTAAAATACTGAGACATATGGCCTAGCCTGTAGTCGAGGGTTGCATCGAGCACTGCGCAGACTCCATGGTCAAGTTCAAGTTGTGCCCACTAGTAAAACCCAAAACGGCACAATCTGCAAGGTCTGCTGAGGGGGCCGCTTCCCTCTTTGTTCGACCGGTGTACTAGACACTTGCGAAGACCAGAGCAAAATCATAACACACCGCGGTCCGTCTGCCTTTCGGTTCTTGCACCTATGCCCACAAATAGCCTACGGAGAACGTACGTTTCTGGGTCAAACCGTTAAACACAACTAGAAATCTACTTTGAGTGAAAACCAGAGTGAAAGTACTATCAACAATGAGCGAGCCATCCTACCCCATCTGGTGTTCTCCGAGTACCATATCTAAAACCCACAATAAAGTGCCACTACTGTAAACGAACAAGGTCATCCTTGAATTGCGCAAAAGAGCATTGTAAGTGTTAGCTTATCTGCTGACAGATCACAAGATAGTAGGCCTATCTGTCATGACTGGTAGCTGCATAACTCCTCACAAGTGACACACAAGGGCTTCTATAGTCCATCCGTATGTGTATCCTAGAGCACAAGGATAGAGTGAAACACAAGGATATCTCAAGAGGTCATGAGATTGGGCCTATATGAAAAATAGCATAGCCTATAGGGATTGATTGAACAAAAAACATACAACTATTCATTTAAGCGCGTGTGACATCAACTTAAATATTATTTTCAAGGATTCCCTACCTTCTATTTTTTTATACCCAATTCTATGGAGAAAATTAACTTAAAACATTTGCAGCCAAATGTACACGAAATGGAATGGTGTGATGTACACGAAATATTGCAAACAAACATGAATATCACGAAATGTCTGTCTCCTTGGTATAGCGTTTAGAAACAATTATGGACCAAGGAAATTGGACATTGCCTTCAAATAGACGTTACAGTTTCCTTATTTTCGTTTTATTTCATCCAACACAACGGATTGACAAAATATATATTCTATTCATCTCTATTTATTTGTACAGTGTAGACGGGCAGAAATAGACATGTAAAATATATAATAGCTGTTTTCAAACCTAGTTGGTAAAGAACCAGCTATTGTGTACAAAGTACTGCTTATGCCACAAAGTATCAGCCGATCAGAGTGTATGTAGCTAGGCCTATGGAGAAAATTATCCTTTAATTCTCTGCCAAAACAGAGTGTGTACATTTGGCTGTGATTGTGGATATTATACTACTGTACAAATATGTAGCCTTGGGCTATAAATCAGTTTCAGAGTTCTCAGACCATTCGATATATTTCCATGAACTCAGATGAATGGAAGAAAAACAGTTGAGAGAGAGGAACATAGTAGGAGAGGTTTTTGGAAGGGAACATATGGAACGCTCGGTTTACACGGTATCAAATGCAAGTCGTTTCAAAAGATCAATTCATCCGATATTATGAATACAACTGTTAATCACTAGTTATAAACACCCAATGAATACATGCTCAATAATATTTTGGGAAAAACATGGTAGGCCTACCGCCTTTAAAGCAGACAAAGCCTCCCGTAGTTCAGATGACAGCCTTAGTATTGTAATTACTCATTGTTACACTGCATATATTCTATCGATTATCAATAACATCATATTGGGAAACATGGTAGGCTTTACAGTATGCCTACACTCACAGCCTATTATTGTTTTGTTCTTCCCACCGACTCCTACTATTGTTCACTCAAACATGGATGGTGTCAGTGAAGTCATTTCATTGGCCTACATGTTACGTTGAACGTTACACAGTAATGGCAACACTGCAAAGTGTTACCAAAAATCCAGAATTGCAAAAAGTTTGTCAAACCACCCACGATAGGTTGAAAACGTAGTATGCTAGGTCTTGTTGGTAACTCAAACTTAAAAATATCGAGGAACGTACTCTGTCAGGAGTGTTGTCTGATCCAGAGAGCTAGTTGTGTTGCAGGTCCTCTGGACACAGTCATGTCTTACCGAAATCATTTCCCTCTCTTTGGAATTGTATCTGCTGTGAAATATTAGTTAGGTTCTAATGATACATTCTATCACTATGGTTCCGATTGTGACTCGGTGGTTTGGACACGTCATAAATGCCTCCCGAGCTTGTCTTGACCTGGACTATATCAATTAACAGCACCAACGTTCTCATGGAGGGACAATAACATTACACTTTTTTACACTTTCTTAAACTCATTTTCAATTCAAGAAGGTCTTCAATTTTATAACACAAGTTGAAGAATTGTACGGTAGCCTAATATGGCTTAAAAGTGATTAAGTGACGTATGCCTACATTTCTTAAAAACTTAAAAGACAGGCAGAATAGGAAATCTAAAAGATATAATCGCTTTTTGTACTCCACGCTGGTAGCAGAGTCGAAACTATTGTGCAAAAAGTTAGCCTACCTCTTGTGCCAGACAGAGTATCTTCAGATGAGAGATAAAGAATACAATTCCTAACCAACTCAAAGACATATAGGGCCTATTGAGGAATATAGCTAGTATATTTAGACTATAGAATCAAAGCATAATCCATCCAAAACGTGTATAGTTTTAACAGTATACTGTAGTGTGTTTCAGAGGGATACAGAGAATCAGGAGATAAAAGACCTTGAAAACGGCATCTAATATCGTTAGAGAACAGGCCGAAACAACACCTTTACTGTGAACTGTCATTGTAAGGGGAGAGTAGAGCGAGGGAAATCTAGAGAATAAAAAGAAACGGAAGGAGAAGGTGGACCTGTGTGCACTGCAAGAGCAAGAGAGTGTGCGCAGGAATTTCACTCAGTCAGATTCGCCGTGACGATCCGGGAGGGGGGGGGGGCAGTGCCCCTGTGACAACAATTTTGGACCCCTTGTGGCCCCCCCTAAATGTGGAGTATGAAATCATTTTTACATAACTCATTTTTGCTATCATTCTTTTTTTTACATCCTTTATTAGACAGTGGCAACGATGATGATTATGAACATGGTCTTTTGCCTGCTAATGCCTGCAATGCAGTGAAGAAAACGATATGACAACAATAACGTCTAATGTAACTGGCCCCTCTGACAGTACAACTGGCCCCAGCTTGGCCCCCCGGTTGAAATGGTCTAGAACCGCCGCTGCCAGGAGGGCTCGTGTGTGTCGTCCTCTTTTTCAACAGGCGAGGGCGCACGAGGACAGCGATGACTGCGCGAGATTGCTTGGCGGCATCCCCGGCGTCACACCTTCTCACGACGACCCCTGATGTCATCTTAGTCCCCAGTACCATGATAGGCTAATGTATCTGAACTGTAGGACATGTCTGCTGCGATGCCACATCCCTAACCTGCTCAATCTAGCAGTGGAAATCAGAGAACCCAAGAACTGGATAGTCCAATAAAGAGTGGGGAAAGAAGACTGTTACTGTGGCTGCATCCTGATTCTCCAACCTTCTCCTAAAGTGTGCACTTGCACACCCCCATCAGGGATTAAAAAGCTTTTAATTGGTGTTTACATTGTTTAATCCATGATGGGTACACTCTTAGAAACAATGGTTATTTGGGGTTCTATATAGAGCCTTTTGGTTATTTGGACGAGATTAATTTAAAAAGGTTATATTATACTATAATACTTCCTACTGAAGGCAAAGAACCAAAAGGGTTCTCTCCCTACCCCAGAGCGTAATGTGGATTTTAGACAACCAAAAGGTTTCTCTCCCTACCCCAGAGCGTAATGTGGATTTTAGACAACCAAAAGGGTTCTCTCCCTACTCCAGAGCGTAATGTGGATTTTAGACAACCAAAAGGGTTCTCTCCCTACCCCAGAGCGTAATGTGGATTTTAGACAACCAAAAGGGTTCTCTCCCTACTCCAGAGCGTAATGTGGATTTTAGACAACCAAAAGGTTTCTCTCCCTACCCCAGAGCGTAATGTGGATTTTAGACAAGCAAAAGGGTTCTCTCCCTACTCCAGAGCGTAATGTGGATTTTAGACAACCAAAAGGTTTCTCTCCCTACCCCAGAGCGTAATGTGGATTTTAGACAACAACAGCTAATAAAAGCTAACACAGTCATGTCAAACTCTGAAATGACAGCTAACAACCTGCTTTTTCATTTGTTTTGCTTTTTTGCTTTGACATTTATATTCATATTAATGATGCTGCTGCATGATTTTACCTGGTCATAAAAATGGCTAGCTGTCTCTTCCAACACTAGCAGAGGGAGATCAAATTCATATTTCGCAACATTGTTGCCGAGGTCAGTGGCAAACAGCAAGATTCATTCAAGCCTCTGCTGTTGCAAACTAAATGCTAGCTACAAGCAAGAAGAAATTGTGTGTTTAATAAAATCATAGCTTACACTCTTAGATCAAAAATTCTGAAGGTGCCACCAGCCATCAATTTGACACTCATCTAAGCCCCGCTGTCAGCCCTAGAATTTTTGTCAACCAATCGCAGTGCTCCAATTGATAGCAACTGTCTTCAAGTCCTACACCTTGGACAATCTCATGTATAAACTGTATGAAAGCTAGTGGGGGCTATGACAAAAACTGAGAGTTTTCTTAAAAAAGGAAATGTTTCAACAGTTAGATAATTGAAGAGTGCACCAGGAGTAGTGGAGTAATGCCCACAGGGCCACATACATGCCCCCTCAGATTAGCCCTGTTTAAAAAATAAAACTAATATTTATAATATTTATATTTTTGTTGTTGTTTCTCTGTAATACTACTAGCCACCTAGCAATTTTATGAAGTTGCCTTTAGCTAGCCCAGATAGGTTCCCAATCTGCCAACCTCATAACTAGCTACCAATAAGTCATTTCAGGCTATCAATCAAGTTAGCTAGATGGTCTAACAACTTTAGCTGACATGCCCAGGCAGGTCACCCGTGATACAAGTCAGTATTTGATGCCCATCCATGTCTGAGGACTATAGGAGATGACGTGGAAACGGCCACTATGGGCAACAGTGAGCGCTGTTACCTTCAAGATGGCTTTGGATTTGCTAGGGCCTTGTGGCATAAGCATCTGCCTTTGGTTTCAAAGGTTGCATGTGTCACGTCCTGACCAGTAAAAGGGGTTATTTGTTATTGTAGTTTGGTCAGGGCGTGGCAGGGGGTGTTTGGTTTGTGTGTTTCGGGGTTTTTGGTTTATGTTCTAGGTTATCTATTTCTATGTGTTTATCTAGCTTGTCTATTTCTATGTTCGTTTTGTCAATGACCTCCAATTAGAGGCAGCTGGTTGTTGTTATCTCTGATTGGAGGCCATATTTAGTTGTATGTGTTTTCACTTGTGTTTGTGGGTGGTTGTTTCCTGTATAGTCTGTGCACCTTATGGGACTGTTTTCATCGTTTGTTTTGTTTAAGTGCTTTTTCCTTCAATAAATAAGAAGATGATCAATATACCCGCTGCGTTTTGGTCCACTCCTTACGACGCACGTTACAGCATGTTTGAATCAAGCAATAGAAAGTTTAGTTTTTTTTTGCTTTTAAGCCTATCCCAAAAATGAACCCTTACCTTAAGAATTCAGAGTTAATCCCTAAATTTAACCTTGGAGCAATACACTTTGAAATGTGAAGTTTGGAACAACTTCGAAATGTGAAGTTTGAGAAACATGGACGAATGTCTAATTCTGACGTGAGACTGTGAGAGCTGGTTGGGCATGCCTGCTGGCAAGGTTGGTAGACTTGAGAAAAGCAATCAACAACTAAATATACTGAATAAGACTTACATTCCTTTCAAAATGTTACCCAGATTTTAGCAGAGATGCAGAGAAGCATGTATATACTGAACAAAAATATAAACGCAATAGGCAACATTTTCAAAGATTTTACTGAGTTACAGTTCATACAAGGAAATCTGTCAACTGAAATAAATGAATTAGGCCTTCATCTATGGATTTCACATTACTGGGCTGGGGAGAAGCTATGAGTGTGCCTGGTAGGGCATAGGTCCACCCACTGGTTAGCCAGGTCCAGCCAACAGCCAATCAGGGTGATTCTTTCCCCACAAAAGAGCTTTATTACAGACAGAAATACTCCTCAGCCCCCATCCCCCCTCCTTAGATGATCCTGCAGGTAAAGAAGCGAATGTACAGGTCCTGGGCTGACGTAGTTACATGGGGTCTGCAGTTGTAAGGCCAGTTGGACGTACTGCCAAATTCTCTAAAATGACGTTGGAGGCGGCTTATGGTAGGGAAATGAACATTCAAAACTGCACATTTTAGAGTGGCCTTGTATTGTCTCCAGCACAAGGTGCCCCTGTGTAATGATCATGCTGTTTAATCAGCTTCTTGACATGACACACCTGTCAGACAGATGGATTATCTTGGTAACGTAGAAATGCTCACTAACAGGGATGTAAACAAATGTGTGCACAAAATTTGAGAGAAATAAGCTTTTGTGCGTATGGAACATTTCTGGGATCTTTTATTTCAGCTCATGAAAAATGGGACCAACACTTTACATGTTGATATTGCCTGGCTGGTTCCTGAGGACAAGAAAAAAGGATCAAAAACATGAGTTAATCATTCGAAATAAATATAAGTTCATCTGCCAAAACGAAGACAAAATGCTATGCAGACATATAATTATTATGATGTAGAAGAACAACTGACATGAAGTTGTTGTCAGCAGCAGCCGAAAGAGAGATCCTCTGCCTCTGATAGCTGGGTTACTGCCAGACTCTGAGCCAAATGTAGATAGTGATTTAAAAGTCATGCAATGATTAACTAGGCTATTGAATCACCAATACTTATTATAAATCATTTATTAGTCAGCATAGCGGTTAGAGCTTTGGGCCAGTAACCTGCATTTCAGGAATCACAGTAGCAAATACTCCTGGTCAGGGGCGGTATGCACCCCAAAAATGTGAGGATGGCTGGGGAGTGGTCCGGAGGGGGGCTAGGCCCCCTGACTATAAGTTTTTCAAACACCTGAAACAGCTTTTTCCTGCAATCTAGAGTCATAATCATTATACTTAATTCTATGTAAAAAAAAAAAGATTATTTTTCTGCTTATCTAAGCATAGGCTACCTCTTGAGCTGTTTGCATGCTCCTGAGAGGCAGTTATTTTTTTAGAAGAAAATATACTGAACAAAAATGTAAACACAACATGTAAAGTTTTGGTCCCATGTTTCATGGGCTGAAATAAAAGATCCCAGAAATGTTCCATACGCGCAAAAAACTTATTTCTCTCAAATTTTGTGCACAAATTTGTTTACATTCCTGTTAGTGAGCATTTCTCCTTTGCCAAGATAATCCATCCACCTGACAGGTGTGGCATATTAAGAAGCTGATTAAACGGCATGATAATTACACAGGTGCACCTTGTGCTGTGGGCAATAAAAGGCCACTCTAAAATGTGCAGTTCTGTCACACAACACAATGCCATAGATGTCTCAAATTTTGAGGGAGCATGCAATTGGCATGCTGACTGCAGGAATGTCCACCAGAGCTGTTGCCATAGAATTTAATATTAATTTCTCTACCATAAGCCGCCTCCAAAGTATTTCAGTGAATTTGGCAATGTGTCCCACCGGCCTCACAACCGCAGGCCACGTGTATGGCATCCTGTGGGTGAGCGGTTTACTGATGTCAACGTTGTGGACAGAGTGCACCATAATGGTGGTGGGGTTATGGTATTGGCAGGCATAAGCTACAGACATCGAACACAATTGCATTTTATCAATGGCAATTTGAATGCACAAAAATACCTTGGTGAGATCCTGAGGCCCATTTTTTTTCAAGGTATCTGTGACCAACAGATGCATATCTGTATTCCCAGTCATGTTAAATCCATAGATTTCGGCAGAATGAATTTATTTAAATTTGACTGATTTCCTCATATGAACTGTAACTCAGTAAATCAATGAAATTGTTGCATGTTGCGTTTAGTATATTATATTCTTAGATATAAATATTTATATTTATTAGTAGCCATAATGAATAAATGCAGGGCTCTGTATGGAGCCAATTTGGATTCAGTGAAGGACCCCCAGGGTTCTGATCAGAGGGTTTTATATAGAACTTATAAAGGTTCCATTTATGAAGCAACCGACAGAATCCTTGTGCAAGTACACATTGGGAGAAGGGTGGAGAATCGGGACGCACACAACCTTGTAAACTTAATCTCCGTCAATTAGCTAATAACGGCTAGGTCTGGATGCTTATATAGCCTATTCTTCATAGACAGAATAGTCTACTGAGGATGCTATGCGTAATGGGTAAGCAGGAAACAAACAGAAAGAGAGTTGTAACAGACCCCAATACGATTCCAGGGCTCAACTTAAAACCCCGTGAAATCTTTAAAGTGGTAATATCAAGTTCAACCTCCCCCAAAGGCCATAGCCTTAAAAGCCTTGCCCTTTATCGCTGTGTTTAGTGACTTTTTACTGCGCTAGAGTACATACATCAAAGAGAGTTTAGGAGACAGACGGCCCCCACCCTGAAAACATTCACTGCACGTGCACCGCCTCGCCTTTATCTGCGCGTGCGTAATCACCCATAGAACACAGTGTGTGCACAGAGAATGTCAGAAATAGTTTTGTTTAAAATTCACAATAATCAAATGGTTGACTTTTCCAGTAATGTGTAGCCTTCTAATATACCTTTTTATGGCGTATATATTATGCTTATAAAGTTTTACCCTGTTCAAATATGCAATAGCCCTAATGCAGGCTATAGTATAGCTGAAAAAAACTACGCAATTCCAGTAAAACAATGCTTCCTAAATTATAGGCCTAAGTTATGATCAAAACCTTGTCACATTGTCCTGTAGCCCATGCTGTTGGTTTTCTAGACTAATATAGCCTAAATGTAATCGCAAGTAAAATGGTCAGTAATCTTAACTCTGGCCACCAGGACTTGACCTCTGAGCACTTTACTTGACACCACTTTAGAGGAGGAGGGAGGGAGAGGAGGAGGGGGTGAGAGAGGGAGGGAAAGAGATTGGGAAGAAGGGGGAGGGAGAGGGAGAGGGATAGAGGCATTGAAATGTGACGAAGATTGCGTGTTCTGTTCCAATTACGCAGCGTTCTATGGACACTTGGACAGGGCACTATTGAGCGAACATCTCAATTTCATTTCATTAGGCGCTTCGTGGCGCTCATGAAGCATGTTGTTCCAAATGGAACATGTTTAAACGGCTCTATTACTCCCCACTGGTAATGGAACCTGCTTCCACTTCCGTTTAGAATTGCGGTCTCATGGACGTTGTATTATAACAACGTGATTATTTTGATGTCAGATACGCATTGGAGGCCATGAGGCTTTTGATTGAAACGCTTGCATTGAATAATGTAATATTATCATGCATTCTTCTTCACATTAGACCTTTTAAAATAACTTTGTTTTGTTTTAGACAAAACACACATCGTATTTCCTCAACAATAAAAAATATTTCCAAAAATATATATAACAGTAGGCTATTTGCAGACCACGTCACAACTAACAACACACATAATTTGTCCCCTGTTAAAAATGGAACTAGTTGGTTTAATAATATGGATGACTATATTACAGATTAGACTACATAACCTGGTGTCCAAGTTATTAGTCAATTATTGATCTTCATAATTTACATATCAATCTTGTTCATCATCTTAATAATTGTGTACCACCTAAGAGTTACATGTAGAACCTGTCAAATCAAGTCATTGAAAGCATGCATGCAGATTTGTCAGAATGCATCATAATGATTTTGTTTCCTTGTGGAAGAAATTTAGGATTTTAGAACATTGATGTTCAGTGGACTTGCTATATACTCATCATACCGGTACAAAATCATTTGCTCGTTAGCTCATGCCGTGTGGTAAGTGCTTCTACACTCCGGTTCCAAAGCTGCTTGTTTTCCCTACTAGCCCTCGACCCTCCCCCCCAACCCACTGTCGTGATTGCTCGTTCCATAGAGAAATCCTATTTCTAATTCCTAATTCTATGGCTCGTTCTCTGTTTATCCACATCCAATCGATGCGGTGCGTCATCAGGGGTGCCATCATGACGACTGCCCTATTAAGAATGACAGCTCGAGAGAAAGCGAGGGCAATGGTGATCCCTCCCAGAGCTCGTGCTGCACTCTGGAGCACTCGCCTCGCAGGGTCAGAACGTCCCTCTCTTCTCTTCTCTTCTCTCATTTCAATTCATTCCTCTTCTCTTTTCTCCACTCTCACGACTGAATCCCTTCGTCACCCGTAGTGTCACAGCCAGATTGTGCTCTTTCCATAGTAGCGATTTGGCGCTGGTTTATTCCACGCGCCTTCGTTTGTTCGTTCGTCGGTAATGGAAAACAGAAAAGAGATGGTGATGCTCGCGGAAGGAGGTCAACTTGGCACGGCAGTTGGCAAGACGGGCTCTAATTTGTCGGAAGCAGTTGGAAGCCCCGCGCGAGAATCACAAGGAAAAACGGTCCACAGGAACTACACCAGCCCCGGTTCTGCGCCCTACTCGCGAGACAGAGCGGACGAGGAGGTAAAGGGCGTACGGGGACGCGTGTGCGCTGATATAAGGCCGGTTGGCATGTCCTCTTCAACCGAGAGACATCGATTAGATCACACCAACAAAGAAGCTAGCAGCTCGGACACTGAGTCAGACTTCTATGAAGAAATTGATGTGAGCTGCACGCCAGAAAGCATGGACTACCCCAACGGGAAAGGTAATGCATGAAACGGCGTGGAACTCTTCGTTTTCTTCAACACATTGCATGGATGGGATTTTGGACAACGTAAATAAATGAATGCAATAGATGTCACGCTGTAAACATCGCTAGTAGCCTATTTATGTGCATGCAGCATCCAGAATGAATAAGTCAATTATGGGGTAACATATTCAAGAAATTCCATATGATTGTATTATGGAAAGGGAGTGACAACGACTTACGGAACGTTATTGTTATGTTTTTATAACAACGTTCATTTGGAATGAATGTCACATGAATGAATGAATTTCACTCTAGCTGAACTCATGGATTGTTACATCCACACCCATGAGAGATCTCTCTTAGGGTTACACCCCCTTAGCTAGGCTTTTAACCACAGTGTCACTCTTTTAAAACGAGTACACCCGGCGCCAGACACACTGTAGCAAATTAACCAATTTGCACGAACTAGGCTACTAGAAGAGATTTTAAGTACTAAACAAACCACAAATAAAAATGGTAGACCAAAAAAAAAATACAAAAAAAACGTTTTTATGAATTCGTTGGTAGACTGATTGGATTTGTCTGGGGACCAAACCCCTGGAGAACTGACATCAAACTGGTCGTGTCTTTATGAAAAATAGGCTCCAAAAGAATTGTCTAATGCTTATTATCATATGTATTTTGAGGATGTGTTTTCAAATTAATGGGAAAAAGTAGAGTACATGTTGGACGAATTATTATACATGTATTTTTATTTATTTAACCTGTATTTAATTAGGCAAGTCATACATAGGCCTATGCTATTCTCTACACATTTATTTCATGAAAATATTGTACTGATATCAAGTGAAAAATTATCACAATTATGAATGAATATAATTGTCTCTTCTGCAGGTATGATATTCATCGATATGGATTGTTTAGTTTACTGTATATAGGCCTAATTTAGCATCAGATGCATTTTGGCTAGTTATGGTGCTCTGCTTTCGATTTTTGTCAACCTCAATCAAACGAAAAATACAGGCTGCAGTGTCAATTATACAAAAACAAAACGAACAAAAGAAACCACTGTACAATTGTAGGATACTATTGTATATTGAAATGTATCTTTACTTTGGGCTTTTCGATAACAAACAATCAGATTCATGTTTTGAACCCATTCCAGGTCGAAACGGTGATTCCCCCATTCACCCGAGTGACAGCGGTATGGATCCCGGTAAAATGGGTTTGGGCCAGGGCTCGCTGTCCTACGGGGCTGACGCGATGCGACGGTACCGGACAGCCTTTACGCGGGAGCAAATCGGCCGGTTGGAGAAAGAATTCTACCGGGAGAATTACGTGTCCAGGCCGAGGAGATGCGAACTGGCGGCTTCACTAAATTTACCAGAAACCACTATCAAGGTGAGATTAGGGTCTATAATAACAACAACAATATTACAACAACATAATACAATTTCTCGACTGCATCTAAACCTACATTATTGCCCATAGAACATATTGGCCATATAAAGGACCTAGTTTAATTGCGAATCTTAAAGAAAACAATGTGAGTTCGCTTGAAATCATATCAGACAAATCGATGCCTATAGGCTACTCAGACTATATTTATGTGGGTTCTCAAAACAATACAGTAAATGCAGGTGCTGGCAACATTCACCAAAATGAAACGGTGATTCATTTTGTTAATGATTAAACCGAAAACATTTAAGGGTCGAGCTTAAGTATTGACTCATGAATTGGAATTTGCCTATGCCTATTGGTCTGGCCACTACTCGCCAACTGTAAGGCCATTTGGAACCCTGCGTAAAGTGCAAAAACAACTGTAAATCCCTTGTCTGTCTCGTCACAGACTGATGTAGGTTAATATTTTACCCTGTCTGTCTGTCTGTCTGTCTGTCTGTCTGTCTGTCTGTCTGTCTGTCTGTCTGTCTGTCTGTCTGTCTGTCTGTCTGTCTGTCTGTCTGTCTGTCTGTCTGTCTGTCTGTCTGTCTGTCTGTCTGTCTGTCTGTCTGTCTGTCTGTCTGTCTGTGTTCCATAGGTGTGGTTCCAGAACCGCCGGATGAAGGACAAGCGGCAGCGTCTGGCCATGACGTGGCCTCACCCCGCCGACCCCGCCTTCTACACCTACATGATGAGTCACGCGGCCGCCACCGGGAACCTGGGTTACCCCTTCCCGTCCCACCTACCATTACCGTACTACTCCCACCTTGGGGTCGGAGCCGGCTCGGCCTCTTCCGCCACCCCGTTCTCCAACCCCCTCAGGTCCCTTGACAGTTTCCGGATGTTGTCTCACCCCTACCAGAGGCCGGAGCTTCTGTGTTCGTTCAGGCACCCGCCCCTGTACCCCAGCCCGGCCCACGGCCTCGGTCCCGGGGGGAGCCCCTGCTCCTGCCTCGCCTGTCACTCCGCTCAATCAAACGGCCTTCAACAGAGGCCTACCGGGTCAGATTTCCCGTGCTCCCCAACGAGCAGGACTGACGCGTTTTTGACGTTTACTCCGTCGGTGCTGAGCAAGTCCTCGCCGGGGACTTTGGACCAGAGAGAGGAGGTGCCATTGAACAGATAAAACGAAGAGAGCACATCCACATGTGTTCATTGGACTGGGTCAAACAAGCGCAGAAGAGGGCCATAATCTTTTACCAAGAGCTTTTATCAAACTTAAAAAAAAAAACATGAACATGACCCAAACAGCATGAATACAACGATCATGTGGAGCATACTCCATACAAGCAGCAGCATAAACGACAGATACCGCAGTGCGCGCTGTTACATACACCTGCTACTACAGAAAGGAGAGATGAACGAGCTCAGGCGCAAACAATTTGCCTACCTTGTTTTTAAGCTATATGTTTCTAGCACCAACGCGACGGCCTCACACATCATGATAGTCTATCCACTGAAAAAAGAATAATTCAGTTGTAAAACCCCATGCAGACTATGAAACATTATGAGATCGGACAAAAACCACATTTGATTTATTGAAGATGAATTTTGTGCGAGGAAAGAGAGAGCCCGGGTGGACTGGGAATTACAGACAACCGTTTATCTCCGTGATGGATGGCGTTAACGATTTATCTTTAGGCCTATAGTCTCTTCAGATTTCCAAATTGACCTGTTTTGTAATTTTCACTAGAATGGTCTATTCCAACTTCCTTTTTAACAAGGGAATGTGTTAACAGACTGCACCGTCTCATTATGGCTCTCTATCTCCCTACCCGAGCCTCCCTTTTTGACGGGTTGGGGCCGAAATGTGCAGATGCTGGTAAAATTAGTAAGTGATGTAGACCTATATGTACGTGGTGGATGGATTTTGAATGTTGAATAAATGATAATACCGGCGCGCGCGGAGGCCGTGGAGGGTTCATTGCTGCCAAACCGTAACAAGGCGTCAGGGGAACGGATTAGCTCGCGCTGGCTTGACGGGGAAGAGGAGGAGAGGTGACGGGAGTCTGAGAAGAGGACGAGGGGGAAACGAAGAGGAGGATATACACGGGGAAGGGAAGAGAGAGATGCCATTGCACAATCACTCCAGGCAAATTAGGCCGAATTCGTTTGCTCGAGCTGCCCATCTCTCCCATATACCCTCGACTGAACGCTTGCCCCTCTCTCCCCCTGCCTCCCTACTTCTACTGCATCCTACTTCACCCTCAGCCAATGTTCAGAATACCGAATCCTTGGATTCATGCATTTATAACGACTGATTCTGAAAGATAAGCCTTATATTTATTAGCCTACTCATTCTAAAATATTTTGGGGAATTTGCTATTATTTCTTTATGTCAATTTCTCGCTTTGCACTGTTACTGACATAGTATTTCATCGAAATAACCCTGTCATGTTTTATGGATAGTACTGTAAAAAGGCTCAAGAGAGCGAATTCATATAGGTGCTGAACTCTGGTCATTTTTGCTGAATAAATTGTTGGATTGTTCTGGACTTCATATTTGCAATAAACAGCATTTCAAACAACAACATCTATCGAATGTTTTATTCCATGACTGACTCATTATAGACCTAGTAGTTTTAATCAAAGGAAGACCTGCATGTAGAATCCTACTCTAAATCAAATGAAAATATTCTTCCAAAAAGGTTATTCATATTCTATTGATATGGAACGAATTCATAGCTCATTGTAAGGCCTAAAGTAATAGAAATATGCGACTTCCTATCAATTCCTTTATTGGTAGGCTATTTTAAACAAATGGAATGGAAAAATATATAATACAGTTGGCCTAAGGTATGACGTTGTCATTGAATATTGCTCCTGATACAGGCACTAATTTGGCTGAAGTGGCCGGTGTCAAAACAAAGATGCTGGGCCTCGTCTTGTGATGTGCGCGCGAGATTGTGTGGCAGCTAAGTGGTCCCCGGGCTCCGTTAACGCCTGTCATATTTTCTCCACCGGTTAATAGACAACAGCAGAATTAGTTGTCTGGAAAAGATATTGGAATGCAAAAGATCGATGATCTAACCGGCCCCACCAATCAGCCCGAGCTTAATTGGCTGCATTTGACTTGTAAATTGAGGCGCGCGCTCTCTGTAAGCGAGAGCTTTCTGGATATAATAGGACACATTTGGAAAAGACTAGTACCACGAGCTCAAATAGGGTTCTAATAGGCGTTTACATCGTCGAAAGGGTAGATTAGAAGTTATTTCAGCAAATGAAAAGTGAAAATGTGTGATATTTAAGTGGAAGGTGGATAAAAGCATTCCAATAGACTATGGCGTGTAAAACGCAGTAACAATACATTTTCCCTATAACTATGAGGCTAAAATGAGGCTAAAATAAGACTAATTAAGTCATGATCGTTCTCTAATTAACTGATTTCCAATCGTTATCTAACGAATAAACGAGACAAGATTACACGACCGTTGGTTTTACTTAGCCTACCATTTTAGGACATAATAGCCTACAGCCTTATTATAGAGATACAGTTTAGGTAATTTAGCAGATGCTCTTATCCAGAACAATTAGGATTAAGCGCCTTGCTCAAGGGCACATTGACAGATGTTCTACCTAGTCTGCTTGGGGATTCGAACCAGCGGCCTTTTGGTTACTGGCCAACCGCGCTTAACAGCTCGGGTACCTGCGGCCCAAACTCTTCCTTTCCCTTTCCAATAAACACAAGTTTCTAAAATATATTAGTATATATTTATTTTTGTATCTGTAGAAAAATTATGTGTAGGCTAATTATTCGTTAGATTCTCCCATTCCGCGGTCATATCCGTGTATCACGAGGTAAAAGGTTCGTCCTAATCAGACGGCCCCCCCCCCCATATACCCTCCACCCCACGCGCGAAGGTGTGATTGATCGCCTTATTAAGTGGAGTTCTTGTAAGTGTGACCGAGCTGATTAAAATGCATATGTTTGGAATAATACACCGTTTAAGCAGCCCGGGTCGGGCGAAACCACAAGGCAGATTTATGTAAGCTATCACGCCAGATTTTAGCCTGATATGGAGGTTGCAGGACGGAAAGGAAAATGGTTTTGGTTTGCATAATAAAATAATAATGTAAAATAAAATATAAACGAAATACATATTCAAATGCCTCGGCCATTTCAAAATGGTGTCCCATTGGACAGTGACAGTGTGAGTTCTGGGCAGCAGCCAGGATCTGATGATCCATACAGTAGCAGCCACCCCCACCATATGATCATATTTTCAAACGCGCGTCACAGTGCCGGAAAGACACATAAAAGTGATAGAAATTACAACCACATTTAACCAACAATCCATATGGATCCCCAGCTCTCCCTCACTACAGTTGAATACTCAATGGACTAATCCACCATCAACACGCAATTTAATCGCTGGAAGACAGTATAGACTACGACCGAACGGCTGCTATATTGCGGACATAACAGCAATTACATCGGTCTTATAAGATGTTATTAGTGAGAATTGGCTCAGGGCTCGTCGGATCCCTGACTAGCACAAAGCTTCTTGATAGGGGAGGTGCGGAGCAGCTGTCCACTGGAGAGAGAAAAAAACACAGTCATTCTATCCGAGGCTGCTGCGGCTGCTGTTTAAATTGTATTACATTCTAATTTACAGGCCCTTGTCATAGCGCGCTGGGCTGGCTAGGGGAGGCGTGGATGGACCAATCACTGAGTAATGATGATGAATGGGGAATTAACTCCATACAAGCAAGACAATTTAAGCCTTCATCTGTTTAAATAGGCTTCCAATATCATTTGGAAACGGAGGTCACGTTAAATCAATCGGGCGATGTGTGAAAGTCGTTTTCGGTGGCGTCTTTATCAACATTATTTACGGTGCACGGGAGAGGGCTTTTATACCGGGCCTACGGGAGAGGGAGGGGGGAGGAGGGAGAAGGGCCCGGCTGCTCAGAGCTGGTGACATGAGGGAGTGGGGGGTATTTTATTCAGGTGAATATTAACAGGTTGTAGCCTAGCTATAGCGTTTGTTGATGTGAGTCAATTCATAACGATTTCCCTCAGCTAATAGAGCTATATGGATATTAAGCTAGAGTTTAACGGACCAATATTTTATTTATGTATGTTTACACCATATGTGTATAGACAATGTAGCCCCAGAGACAAGAGAAAAACACTGATTGGCAATATATAGGGGTTTCCAGAATGCTTTCTGCCACGCCATTGGATGATTGAGTTATTCGCTGACTTAATGGTTCCTTAACAAATAGGCCTTTACTAACTCAAACTGTTCTTCACCAGCACTTTAGGGAGGCACCACCAATTTGGCATGACAAGGTCGGTACCTAGGCCTACGCCAGATAACAACAAACGTCCCCACTTCCCTTAAGATTCTCATCGGGTCATTAATTAACATTTTCATAGAAATGTTCCCGTGATGTGAAATGAATGTTCCCAAGAGATCCTTCCCTTAAAGTCAAATAGAACCTACCCAGAATGTGGTTGTTCTCAGAATGTAACATACTAATGTTCTAGACATGTTTCATGAGAACGTTGCGAGAACATTCACGTGTCCAGTTTTCTGTGGGTTAGGAGAATATTCCATCAACATCCCCCCCAAATAAATCTTAGCTCTGTTAAAATTACACTCAATAAAAATGTTGATTGATCATAGTGATTCAGGAGTATCACTAAAACAGGTTAACACGCCCCACCAACATTAGTCAACTAAACTGAAAGCACTTAACTAGCTGAAATAAGAACATGACGACAAAACTCAGATTAACCAATCGTCGTCAAGGCCATAGTGGCATAGCAGGAATCTCAGCATACCGTAAACCCAGAGGTTTTAAATTCAAATTCCAGGTGAGGACTGTCGAATAATCATTTCTGTATTAATTAAAATGCACAATATGTGTCAAATAGACCTATGTAAAATGAAAACACATTTTAAAAGCACTGTGTGTGGGAAAAATCGCTTCCGTTTGTAGCTGTATCGAAGTGGAAAAAAATGGTTACAAAATCTGCTGTGGAAATTCCACACGTTGTTGAACGTTCCTCTGACGTCACATGACCACTGTTACAATGATCATCACATAATGCTTACTTACCAGACTCCTCCAGAATGGTGTGAGTTAAACAGCAAAAGCTTTTGGGTTTGGTATTTCGCATGATGTAGCCTACACTGCTGTATAAGTACATTCTTTATGGCAGATTGCCTTTACTACATGTAGATGGGCTACCTCTCTGCTCCATCGACAAACGTGCTGCTATAGAACTATGGGTTTCCCTGTAGGTTTATGGGCCTACAGCCTCGACATTGGTCTAAATTTGAACCATTCTCCTCTGTGTCTGGTCCTGACTGTTACCCCCCACTCCTCTGTGTCTGGTCCTGACTGTTACCCCCCACTCCTCTGTGTCTGGTCCTGACTGTTACCCCCCACTCCTCTGTGTCTGGTCCTGACTGTTACCCCCCACTCCCCTGTGTCTGGTCCTGACTGTTACCCCCCACTCCTCTGTGTCTGGTCCTGACTGAAACCCCCCACTCCTCTGTGTCTGGTCCTGACTGTTACCCCCCACTCCTCTGTGTCTGGTCCTGGATGGAGTATAGGTAGGAGTATAGGTAGGAGTATAGGATGGAGTATAGGTAGTAGTATAGGAGGTAGTATAGGAGGTAGTATAGGTAAGAGTATAGGATGGAGAATAGGTAGGAGTATAGGTAGGAGTATAGGATGGAGTATAGGTAAGAGTATAGGTAGTAGAATAGGTAGTAGTATAGGTAGTAGTATAGGTAGTAGTATAGGTAGGAGTATAGGTAGGAGTATAGGATGGAGTATAGGTAAGAGTATAGGTAGTAGAATAGGTAGTAGTATAGGTAGTAGTATAGGAGGTAGTATAGGAGGTAGTATAGGAGGTAGTATAGGAGGTAGTATAGGTAGGAGTATAGGTAGGAGTATAGGAAGGAGTATAGGTAGTAGTATAGGTAGTAGTATAGGATGGAGTATAGGTAGTAGTATAGGTAAGAGTATAGGGTGGAGTATAGGTAGGAGTATAGGTAAGAGTATAGGATGGAGTATAGGTAGTAGTATAGGTAGTAGTATAGGATGGAGTATAGGTAGTAGTATAGGAGGTAGTATAGGTAGGAGTATAGGTAGGAGTATAGGTAGGAGTATAGGTAGGAGTATAGGTGGGAGTATAGGAGGTAGTATAGGTAGGAGTATAGGATGGAGTATAGGTAGTAGTATAGGTAAGAGTATAGGCAGGAGTATAGGTAGGAGTATAGGTAGGAGTATAGGAAGGAGTATAGGTAGGAGTATAGGAAGGAGTATAGGTAGTAGTATAGGAGGTAGTATAGGAGGTAGTATAGGTAGGAGTATAGGTAGGAGTATAGGTAGGAGTATAGGTAAGAGTATAGGTAAGAGTATAGGTAGTAGTATAGGTAGGAGTATAGGTGGGAGTATAGGTGGTAGTATAGTTAGGAGTGTAAGTAGGACTGACCATACCGATCATTCTACCGGCCACATCAGGGTCTGAAAGTGTCCTAGTCAGCATGCTAATAATGATGTGAGAGTTGTTATAGTTATCATTATCTTATTGTTCCCCAGCTTGCTCCATCACATCTTCTGTTTGTGGAACACAGCCTGTGGAACTCATACATCACATCTTCTGTTTGTGGAACACAGCCTGTGGAACTCATACATCACATCTTCTGTTTGTGGAACACAGCCTGTGGAACTCATACCTCACATCTTCTGTTTGTGGAACACAGCCTGTAGAACTCATACATCACATCTTCTGTTTGTCGAACACAGCCTGTAGAACTCATACATCACATCTTCTGTTTGTGGAACACAGCCTGTGGAACTCATACATCACATCTTCTGTTTGTGGAACACAGCCTGTGGAACTCATACATCACATCTTCTGTTTGTGGAACACAGCCTGTGGAACTCATACATCACATCTTCTGTTTGTGGAACACAGCCTGTGGAACTCATACATCACATCTTCTGTTTGTGGAACACAGCCTGTGGAACTCATACATCACATCTTCTGTTTGTGGAACACAGCCTGTGGAACTCATACATCACATCTTCTGTTTGTGGAACACAGCTTGTGGAACTCATACATCACATCTTCTGTTTGTGGAACACAGCCTATGGAATTCACCCAGATCATGCAACATTGTTTAAAATAATTTAATAAGCACTTTGTTTTATGGGGGAGTGTTATTGTTTTACGACCCTCTGGGAAGCCAATGGCTTTGCAGATCGGTCCAGCTCTCCACACATCATTTTATTTTACTGCATGTTGGCCGCTTTACTGCTCGGCAACGGCTTCCCTGATGGCGACAGGGAAAGTTTTCCCGCTCGTTCCCAGAGAATCATCATAAGGAGAGAGAACGTAAACACACACACGTACACACACAGAGGGAAAACGTAAAAAAACAGTAACATACTCACACAGTTAAATTGTGCACAGCCACACAGTCGAGCAGTAATGTCGTTGTGGACCATAGAAGGAGTCCTAGGTCTTTGACACTCTGGTTTCTGTAAGCCTCAACAGCTTTGGGTTACATTGATATCCTCAGTGAGAATGTGCCATATGACAGTGAATATCAATCACTAAATATGTCAATCAAATGTTATGGAGGCCACATAGTCCTGTTGTTTTTGAGTAGAAAGAGCTCACAGTGAATGTGTTTGGGTGGTTTTTCTGTGTTTGAGTATCGATCGGTATTATCTGGTGGGTATTTGGTCAATATTGTATATGGATGAAAAAATACACTGACAATGTGCTCTTCTGTGGCGGGTGGTATAGACAACCTTTTGCCCTTTGCTACCTGTGTGTGTGTGTTTGTGTGTACCACTTTGTGCGTGTGTGTGTGTGTGTGTGTGTGTTTGTGTGTGGGGGAGTATCGCTTTTGTGTATGTACTGCTTTGTGTATGTGTGTGTGTGTGTGTGTTTCTATGTGTGTGTGTTTCAATGTGTGTGTGTGTGTGTGTTTCTTTGTGTGTGTGTGTGTGTGTGTGTGTATGGGTGTGTGATGCATTGTCATTATTTCCCATCCCGTGACCGTCACACTCGGCCTGCTTCACCCCTCCAGAGGGACTGGGATGTCCGGGCTTCCCCCTCTACCTGCTCGTCCCTTCGCCCAACGGTCAGCCCGAACTGCTGAGTCGCTCTGACCACTGACTGCTGACCAATGAGCAGAGTTTGTGACATCAACAGTCCTAATTGACCATCCTGTAAGAGCATTTCAACATAAAGGAGTTGACCTTAACCACCAGCATTTCAACATAAGGGAGTTGACCTTAACCACCAGTATTTGAACATAAGGGAGTTGACCTTAACCACCAGTATTTCAACATAAGGGAGTTGACCTTAACCACCAGTATTTCAACATAAGGGAGTTGACCTTAACCACCAGTATTTGAACATAAGGGAGTTGACCTTAACCACCAGTATTTCAACATAAGGGAGTTGACCTTAACCACCAGTATTTGAACATAAGGGAGTTGACCTTAACCACCAGTATTTCAACATAAGGGAGTTGACCTTAACCACCAGTAGAACAGGGTCAGATATTTAATTTTCACCCTTAAAGTCACTAGTGAAAGTCCACCCTCGCAATCTTCACATTCATTCATTTTCAAGGTAAAAGAAAATGAACAGTTAAGACATTCGAGTGTGTGTGTGGTGTGTGTGTTCAGGGGGTTACAAGTGTGCTCACAACCCTTCACTTTTTCCCCATTTTGTTAAGTTACAGCCTAAATTTAAAATGGATTAAATAGGGATTTTTTGTCACTGTCCTACAAACTATAGCCCATAATGTCAAAGTGGAATTATGTTCTTCGAAATGTTTACAAATTTAAAGCTGAAATGTCTTGAGTCAATAAGTATTCAACCCCTTTGTTATGGCATGCCTAAATAAGTTCAGGAGTAAAAATGTGCTTAACAAGTCACATAATAAGTTGCATGGACTCATTCGGTGTGGAATAACAGTGTTTAACATTATTTTTGAATGACTACCTCATCTCTGTACCCCAAACATACAATTATCTGTAACGTCCCTCAGTTGAGCAGTGAATTTCAAACACAGATTCAACCACAAAGACCAGGGAGGTTTTCCAAGGCCTGTTTACAACAAGGCACTCAAGTTATCCTGCAAAACATGTGGCAAAGCAATTCACTTTTTGTCATGAATACAAAGTGTTATGTTTGGGGCAAATCCAATACAACACATAACTGAATACCACTCTCCATATTTTCAAGCATAGTGGTGGCTGCATCATGTTATGGTTATGCTTGGGGAGTTTTTCAGGATAAAAAAGAAACGGAATAAAGCTAAGCACAAGCAAAATACTAGAGGAAAACCTGGTTCAGTCTGCTTTCCACCAGACCCTGGAAGATGAATTCACCTTTCAGCAGGACAATAACCTGAAACTCAAGTCCAAATCTACACTGGAGTTGCTTACTAAGAAGACAGCGAATGCTCCTGAGTGGCTGAGTAACATGTTTTACTTAAATCTGCTGAAAATCTATGGCAAGACCTGAAAATGGTTGTCTAGCAATAATCAACAACCAATTTGACAGAGCTTGAAGAATTCAGAAAAGAATAATGGGCAAATGTTACACAATCCAGGTGTGGAAAGCTCTTAGGTCTGTCTACACTTGACACCTACATGCGACTTCTGCTATCAGAATACGAAGATTGCATTGAAAAGACGGGTCTAGACGCACAAAACTGGCTTCGTGGAGTTCTTGTGTTCAGATCTGTGGGATGCATTATGTGTGGATTTCTCCTCAGTCTGGACGCAATCAGGCTACTGAAAGTGCAGTGGGCAACATCATCAGCACTCCTCCCACAAGTCTCCAGAAAACTTGTGTTTTGGACCGAGAGGTACCATTTCATTATGATGTTGGAAGAAATGCATTTCAAGCGTGTGAGGAACGTGTTTGCTGGTCTCATAAAATGCTAGCCAGCTAGCTAATATTTAGAAAAAATATTTTTTGTTTAGCTAGAGTTATGCTAACCTACAAAGGTTAGCTGGCTAGTTAGCTACAGTAGTTAGCTACTGCCATCAGTTGTTGTGTTATAATATTTTGCCTATTCCACCATTTGTAGAATGCCTACTGGCATTTGGATATATAGTATGGGAATAGGGAATCCGGACACATTGTTGGACACATTTAAATGTTGATACATGACAGAATTCCATGATCAGAACTCTAAAGCTGCATGAACTGTCAAGTCTAGACCCGGCCTTATAGACTTACCCAGAAAGACTAACAGCTGTAATCGCTACCGAAGACACTTATAGAAAGCATTGACTCACGGGGGTGAATACTTATGTTAATGAGATATTTCTGTGTTTCATTTTCAATAAATTTGCAAAAATGTCTAAAACATGTTTTCACTTTGTCATGTAGATGGGTGAGAAAAATACATACAGTACCAGTCAAATGTTAAGACACACCTACTCATTCAAGGGATATTAACTTTATTTTTTACTATTTTCTACATTGTAGAATAATAGTGAAGACATCAAAACTATGAAATAACACATATGGAATCATGTAGTAACCAAAAAAGTGTTAAACCAATCAAAATATATTTTAGATTCTTCAAAGTAGCCACCCTTTGCCTTGATGACAGCTTTGCACACTCTTGGCATTCTCTCAATCAGCTTCACCTGGAATGCTTTTCCAACAGTCTTGAAGAAGTTCACACATATGCTGAGCACTTGATGGCTGCTTTTCCTTCACTCTGCAGGTCCAACTCATCCCAAACCATCTCAATTGGTTTGAGGTTGGGTGATTGTGGAGGCCAAGTCATCTGATGCAGCACTCCATCACTCTCCTTCTTGGTCAAATAGCCCTTACACAGCCTGGAGGAGTGTTGAGTCATTGTCTTGTTGGAAAACAAATGATAGTCCCACTAAGGGCAAACCAGATGGGATGGCGTATTGCTGCAGAATGCTGTGGTAGCCATGCTGGTTAAATGTGCCTTGAATTCCAAATAACTCACAGACAGTGTCACCAGCAAAGCACCCCCACACCATCACACCTCCTCCTCCATGCTTCACGGTGGGAACTACACATGCGGAGATCATCCGTTCACCTACTCTGCGTCTCACAAAGACACGGCGGTTAGAACAAAAAATCTCAAATTTGGACTCATCAGACCAAAGGACAAATTTCCACCTGTCTAATGTCCAGTGCTCATGTTTCTTGGACAAGCAAGTCTCTTCTTATTATTGGTGTCCTTTAGTAGTGGTTTCTTAGCAGCAATTCGACCACGAAGGCCTGATTCATGCAGTCTCCTCTGAACAGTTGACGTTGAGATGTGTCTGTAACTTGAACTCTGTGAAGGATTTATTTGGGCTGCAATTTCTGAGGCTGGTAAGTCTAATGAACTTATCCTCTGCAGCAGAGGTAACTCTGGGTCTTCCATTCCTGTGGCGGTCCTCATGAGAGCCAGTTTCATCATAGCGCTTGAATGGTTTTTGCGACTGCACTTGAAAAAACGTTAAAAGTTCTTGAAATTTTCTGGATTGACTGACCTTCATGTCTTAAAGTAATGAGGGACCGTCGTTTCTCTTTGCTTATTTGAGGTGTTCTTGCCATAATATGGACTTGGTCTTTTACCAAATAGGGCTTTCTTCTGTATACCACCCCTACCTTGTCACAACACAACTGATTGGCTCAAACACATTAAGAACAAAATAAATTCCACAAATTAACTTTCAACAAGGCACCCCTCTTAAATGAAATGCTATCTAGGTGACTACCTCATGAAGCTGGTTTAGAGAATGCCAAGAGTGTGCAAAGTTGTCATCAAGGCAAAGGTTGGCTACTTTGAAGAATCTCAATTATAAAATATATTTTGATTTGTTTAACTATTTATTGGTTACTACATGATTCCATGTGTTATTTCATAATTTTCATGTCTTCAATATTATTCTACAATGTAGAAAATAGTTTAAAAAAATAAGAAAACCCCTTGAATGAGTAGGTGTGTGAAAACCTTTGACTGAAATTGTATATTTCATCCATTTTGAACTCAGCCTGTAACACAACAAAATGTGGAATACGTCAAGGATTATGGATACTTTCTGAAGGCAGCGTAAGTGAACAAGGTAAGGTTAAACCGTGGGAAAGAGACTAGGGGAGATAGTAGCCAGATAGAGAGGGCATCAGTGAACAGCTAAGAGCCTGTACTTAGTGTCTTTAAAGAAAACGCTTTGAAAAGCCACTCACACTGTTAGTCTTTGAGCAGACCTCCCCAAACCTATAAACTTATAGAGAGAAAGAGGGAGGGAAGGACCAAAAGGGAGGAGTGTGTGTATGTGTGTGTAATGGTTTGTGAGTCGCTCCAGGGGGGTCTGTGCTATGTAAGTGATGATGTGTGTGTTGATGTTAGTATGATGATAGGTTAGTTGTTCAGGAGGGTGTGTGTTGATGTTAGTATGATGATAGGTTAGTTGTTCAGGAGGGTGTGTGTTGATGTTAGTATGATGATAGGTTAGTTGTTCAGGAGGGTGTGTGTGTGTTGATGTTAGTATGATGATAGGTTAGTTGTTCAGGAGGGTGTGTGTGTGTTGATGTTAGTATGATGATAGGTTAGTTGTTCAGGAGGGTGTGTGTTGATGTTAGTATGATGATAGGTTAGTTGTTCAGGAGGGTGTGTGTGTGTTGATGTTAGTATGATGATAGGTTAGTTGTTCAGGAGGGTGTGTGTGTGTTAATGTTAGTATGATGATAGGTTAGTTGTTCAGGAGGGTGTGTGTGTGTTGATGTTAGTATGATGATAGGTTAGTTGTTCAGGAGGGTGTGTGTGTGTTGATGTTAGTATGATGATAGGTTAGTTGTTCAGGAGGGTGTGTGTTGATGTTAGTATGATGATAGGTTAGTTGTTCAGGAGGGTGTGTGTGTGTTGATGTTAGTATGATGATAGGTTAGTTGTTCAGGAGGGTGTGTGTGTGTTGATGTTAGTATGATGATAGGTTAGTTGTTCAGGAGGGTGTGTGTTGATGTTAGTATGATGATAGGTTAGTTGTTCAGGAGGGTGTGTGTTGATGTTAGTATGATGATAGGTTAGTTGTTCAGGAGGGTGTGTGTGTGTTGATGTTAGTATGATGGTAGGTTAGTTGTTCAGGAGGGTGTGTGTGTGTTGATGTTAGTATGATGATAGGTTAGTTGTTCAGGAGGGTGTGTGTTGATGTTAGTATGATGATAGGTTAGTTGTTCAGGAGGGTGTGTGTTGATGTTAGTATGATGATAGGTTAGTTGTTCAGGAGGGTGTGTGTGTGTTGATGTTAGTATGATGATAGGTTATTTGTTCAGGAGGGTGTGTGTGTGTTGATGTTAGTATGATGATAGGTTAGTTGTTCAGGAGGGTGTGTGTTGATGTTAGTATGATGATAGGTTAGTTGTTCAGGAGGGTGTGTGTGTGTTGATGTTAGTATGATGATAGGTTAGTTGTTCAGGAGGGTGTGTGTGTGTTGATGTTAGTATGATGATAGGTTAGTTGTTCAGGAGGGTGTTTGTGTGTTGATGTTAGTATGATGATAGGTTAGTTGTTCAGGAGGGTGTGTGTGTGTTGATGTAAGTATGATGATAGGTTAGTTGTTCAGGAGGGTGTGTGTTGATGTTAGTATGATGATAGGTTAGTTGTTCAGGAGGGTGTGTGTTGATGTTAGTATGATGATAGGTTAGTTGTTCAGGAGGGTGTGTGTTGATGTTAGTATGATGATAGGTTAGTTGTTCAGGAGGGTGTGTGTGTGTTGATGTTAGTATGATGATAGGTTAGTTGTTCAGGAGGGTGTGTGTTGATGTTAGTATGATGATAGGTTAGTTGTTCAGGAGGGTGTGTGTTGATGTTAGTATGATGATAGGTTAGTTGTTCAGGAGGGTGTGTGTGTGTTGATGTTAGTATGATGGTAGGTTAGTTGTTCAGGAGGGTGTGTGTGTGTTGATGTTAGTATGATGATAGGTTAGTTGTTCAGGAGGGTGTGTGTTGATGTTAGTATGATGATAGGTTAGTTGTTCAGGAGGGTGTGTGTGTGTTGATGTTAGTATGATGATAGGTTAGTTGTTCAGGAGGGTGTGTGTTGATGTTAGTATGATGATAGGTTAGTTGTTCAGGAGGGTGTGTGTTGATGTTAGTATGATGATAGGTTAGTTGTTCAGGAGGGTGTTTGTGTCTTTACGTGGGTTTTGAGAGGGAGGGAGTATTTGGTTTGTATGTACACCGGAGTGTATTTAAGTGTTCAGTTTGAGAGTGTATATAGGTAGGCAGGTTTGAACAAGAGGGTTGACCATGACAGAAACTAGGGTTGCATCCCAAATGGCACCCAGTAGCCTGCACAGTGCACTACTTTTGACCAGAGCCCTATGGGGAATAGGGTGCCATTTGGGATGCAACCTAGGGAATCAAGGCCCTGGGCTTTAGAGGATAGACATTGTGACAGAGACCTGTGGCGTCTCCAGGACCTGACTCATAGACCAGGAACTCAGAGTCAGGGCGAGACGAGGGTGGTGGGGGTCAGGGCGAGACGAGGGTGGTGGGGTTGGGACGAAGGTGGGGGAAGGGGGGTTAATGGAACTTTTATGGGTTTGTCGTGCAATCATGTGACCCCTGGCATCTTTCCCCTTTCTCTCTCCCTTTCTCCCCCTTCTCTCTCCCTCTCTCCCCCTCTCCCACCCCTTCTCTCTCCCTCTCTCACCCTCTCTCACCCCTTCTCTCTCCCTCTCTCACCCCTTCTCTCTCCCTCTCTCACCCCTTCTCTCTCCCTCTCTCCCCCTCTCTCACCCCTTCTCTCTCCCTCTCTCCCCCTCTCTCACCCCTTCTCTCTCCCTCTCTCCTCCTCTCTCACCCCTTCTCTCGGTCTCTCTCTCAATTTCAATTCAATTCAAAGGGATCTCTCTCTCTCTCTCTCAATTAAATGTAAGTAATTTCAATTCAAAGGGATTTATTGGCATGGGAAATGGTGTTTGTTCTTCACTGGTTGACCTTTCCTTGTGGCAACAGGTCATGCTGCTGTTGTGCTGCTGTTGTGTTGGCACACTGGTATTTCATCCAATAGATATGAGAGTTTATTAAGATTGAATGTGTTTTCAAATTCTTTGTGGGTCTGTGTTATCTGAGGGAAATAGGTCTTTAATATGGTCATACATTTGGTTAGGAAGTGCAGCTCGGTTTCAATCTAATTTTGTGGGCAGTGGGCACAGTCTGCCTATGGCGGCCTTTCTCAATAGCAAAGCTATGCTCACTGAGGCTGTACATAGTCAAAGTTTTCTTCAATTTGGGTTAGTCGCAATGGTCAGGTATTCTGCCACTGTGTACTCTCTGTTTAGAGCCAAATAACATTCCAGTTTGCTCAGTTTTTTTGTTGATTCTTTACAATGTTTCCAGCATTATCTTTTAGTTTTCTCATTATTTGGTTGGGTCTAATTGTGTTTCTGTCCTGGGGCTCTGTGGGGTCTTTTTTGTTTGTGAACAACAGAGACCCTGTATCAGCTGGCGAGGGATTTGTTATGGAAGGTTTGAGAATAATTTATTTTTAGGTGGTTGTAGAATTTAATTGGTCTACATTGATTTTGATAATTAGGGGGAATCATCTTAATTCTCCTCTGCAAGCATTATTGGGTGTTGTACAGGGAAGATGTTTTTGCAGAAGATCATGGTGCTGCTGTAGGCCCTACTTGGTTGGGGACAGAATCCCCAGATCATCCGCAAACTAGATCTTCGAACGCAGTAAGAAGCATAGAGTGAGTGCCATGACCTGCTGCAGAAGAACAGTCAGAGAATTGACCGTAATCTCTCCTCTCTTCTGTCCAGCCCTCCTATCCTCCACCAAAGCTTCCTCACTCTTCCCCTCCCATCTCCTCTGTCCAGCCCTCCCCCCTCCCCCCAACTCCCTCACTCCTCATTTGTCCATGTCTTTTAGCCAGAGGGTGAGTCTGGAGGGGGAGGGCTAGGCTGGAGGAGGGGGGCATATTGTAGGTGTGGATTGATGGACTTGGCATGGGTAAGCGGGTCTGGGACCGGACAGGAGAATCATAAAACAGTCTAAGGGATGAGAGGCAGGAGGTGGCCAGACGCAACTTTTAATGTTCCCCATGACTCACACTGACTGTCCATAATGACTTTTATTCACTTCCATCATTTGAGTGTCAATGACGATCATGGGCCGGGCAGAGAAAATGATTGAAGGAGGAGAGTGTGAGGGGGGGCACATAGATACACATGTCCTATGACCACAAGGCAACCTGCAGTTGACCGCTACAAACAAGGCGATAAGGATGGTCACATTGCAGTATGACCAGACCATTGCAAAGTAACCATAAGTAAGAATAGAAAGCTGATTGGAAGGATGGAACACTGGTCATTCCTGTGAAAGAATAGAAAGCTGATTGGAAGGATGGAACACTGGTCATTCCTGTGAAAGAATAGAAAGCTGATTGGAAGGATGGAACACTGGTCATTCCTGAGAAAGAATAGAAAGCTGATTGTTTGACAGATTTGGGATCACTTCAGTCCAAATGTGTTGATAATGGCATGTCATTTAGGACTGAAGAAATCTCACTGTGGGGTAGATCAACAGCCACACACTTCATTCCTGAAAACCATCACTGGTTTACCTTGCCCTTCTCCTTTTCATTCTCTTTCTCCACTTCCACTTACTCCTCCTGCTATTCAAGCCCATATTCTGTTTCTTTCTCCACCTTCCTGTCTCTCCATCCAGGCACAGCTCCCTCATACAAAGGAGACGGTGATAATCCCCCCAAAAAAGAGATCAATATCTTCTCATCCTTTTTATGTCTCTTCACACTCTCTTTCTCTCTCCCTCGGTCCTCCTCTCCTCCCCACACCTATAGGCAGGACCCCTTCACAGGCACTCCACAGACAGGCAGTTTAAAGATAATAATCAATATTGATCCAGAGAGAGAGAGAAGGAAAGAGAGAAGGAAAGAAAGAGGGAATAAGGAGGAAGAAGGGTGCGAGGGAGGGAGTGACCGGCCCTCACTCTGTCTGGTCTCTGACACGATCAATGAGCTTTAGCGGATAGAGGATGGATGGAGCCTCTGACTGCTTTAGAGGATAGAGGATGGATGGAGCCTCTGACTGCTTCCTAGTCAGTGACACTGCTAAAGAGATTACACCCCAGGAGCGACACAGCCATGGCCCACACACTCTCCACCTCTCTCTTTCTGTTTCTCCCTCTGTCTCTATTTCTGCCTCTCTCTCGCTATATACACTACCGTTCAAAAGTTTGGGGTCACTTAGAAATGTCCTTGTTTTTGAAAGAAAATGACTTTTTTGTCTGTTTCTCAAACTGGTCACTATAATGGACTTGTCCTCTTGCTCAGTTGTGCACCGGGGCCACCCACTCCTCTTTCTATTCTGGTTAGAGACAGTTTGCGCTGTTCTGTGAAGGGAGTAGTACACAGCATTGTACGAGATCTTCAGTTTCTTGGCAATTTCTCGCATGGAATAGACTTCATTTCTCAGAACAAGAATAGACTGACGAGTTTCAGAAGAAATGTCTTTGTTTCTGGCCATTTTGAGCCTGTAATCAAACTCACAAACGCTGATGCTCCAGATACTCAACTAGTCTAAAGAAGGCCAGTTTATTCGCTTCAATCAGAACAACTGTTTTCAGCTGTGCTAACATAATTGCAAAAGGGTTTTCTAATGATCAATTAGCCTTTTAAAATGATCAACTTGGATTAGCTAACACAACGTGCCATTGGAACACAGGAGAGATGGTTGCTGATAATGAGCCTCTGTACGCCTATGTAGATGTTCCATAAAAAAAAATCAGCCATTTCCAGCAACAATAGTCATTTACAACATTAACAATGTCTACACTGTATTTCTGATCAATTTGATGTTATTTTAATGGACAATTGTTTTTATTTTCTTTCAAAACAAGGACATTTCTAAGTGACCCCAAACTTTTGAACGGAAAGTATTCAGACCCCTTGACATTTTCCACATTTTGTTAGGTTACAGCCTTATTCTAAAATTCAATCTACACACAATAACCCATAGCGACAAAGTAAAAACAGGTTTTTAGATATTTTTGCTAATTTATTCAATTTAAAAACAGAAATATCATATTTACATAATTATTCAGACCCTTTACCCAGCACTTTGTTGAAGCACCTTTGGCAGTGATTACAGCCTTGAGTCTTCTTGGGTATGATGCTACAAGCTTGGCACACATGTATTTGGGGAGTTTCTCCCATTCCTCTCTGCAGTGTTGCTGCACAGCTATTTTCAGGTCTATCCAAAGATGTTCAATCTGGTTCAAGTCCGGGCTCTGACTGGGCCACTCAAGGACATTCAGAGACTTGCCCCAAAGCCACTCTTGCATTGTCTTGGCTGTGTGCTTCAGGTCATTGTCCTGTTGGAAGGTGAACCTCCACCCCAGTCTGAGGTCATGAGCGCTGTGGAGCAGGTTTTCATCAAGGATCTCTCTGTACTTTGCTCCGTTCATCTTTCCCTTGATCCTTTCTAGTCTCCCAGTCCATGCCACTGAAAAACATCCCCACAGCATGATGCTGCCACCACCATGCTTCACCGAAGGGATGGTGCCAGGTTTCCTCTAGACGTGACACTTAGCATTCAAGCCAAAGAGTTCAATCTTGGTTTCATCAGACCAGAGAATCTTGTTTCTCATGGTCTAAAAGTCTTTTAGTGACTTTTGGCAAACTCCAAGCTGCCTGTCATGTGCCTTTTACTGAGGGGTGGCTTCTGTCTGGCCACTCTACCGTAAACGCCTGATCGGTGGAGTGCTGAAGAGATGGTTGTCCTTCTGAAAGATTCATCCATCTCCACAAATGAACTCTAGAGCTCTGTCAGAGAGCCATCGTGTTCTTGGCCACCTCGGCCCTTCTCTCCGATTGCTCAGTTTTGCCGGGCGGCCAGCTCTAGGAAGAGTCTTGGTGGTTCCAAACTTCTTCCATTTAAGAATGATGGAGGCCAATGTGTTCTGGGGACCTTCAATGCTGCTGAAATGTTTTGGTACCCTTCCCCAGATCTGTGCTTCGACACAATCTTGTCTCTGACCTCTACAGACAATTCCTTAGACCTCATGACTTGGTTTTTGCTCTGACATGCACTCACTGTCAACTGTTGGACCTTACATAGACAGGTGTGTGCCTTTCCAAATCATGTCCAAACAATTGAATTTACCACATGTGAACTCCAATCAAGTTGTAGAAACATCTCAAGGATGATCAGTAGAAACAGGATGCACCTGAGCTCAATTTCGAGTCTCATAGCAAATGGTCTGAATACTTATGTACATTTATTTTCTTATACATTTGAAAACATTTCTAAAAACCTGTTATCGCCTTGTCATTATGGGGTATAGTGTATCGATTAATGAGGCAAATTTAAAAAACATTTTTTTAGAACAAGGCTGTAACATAACAAAATGTGGAAAAAGTGAAGAGGTCTGAATACTTTCCAAATGCACCGTATATGAGGCTGTTTTATGTGTGCATGTAATGTGTGTGTGCCTGCGTGCCTGCGTGTGTGTACAGGGTGTGTTGAGGTGACTGTACATGAAACATTGGTCTCATTTTTCACACACTCCAGAGTATTGATCTGAAGGCAACATGCAGTGATCTACAGGGCAGTTACATTAGGACATGACACATACACACCTTACTGTCTCTTTACAAGGCCGTTACATTAGAGGGAAATTACACACCACACACACACACACAGTGAGCAGCAGAATTACATTAGAAAGAAATGATAATGTTGACCAACTCCATTCATCTCAAAATCAAGTGGTCCATTACAGGTACTGAAAGACGATTCCATAATCCCATCCAGCAAACCCTCCCCAGTGAGAGTGAGCCCTTGGGAGAAGCCATTGGCAGTGGCCCGGTCGGAATCGGAATACCAACGAAAAGCCAGGAAGTGCTTTGGCCCCGTGAAGGGGACTATTGTTGGGAATAACCAGGAAGAGCTTTGACCCCAAGATGGGGGCTATTGTTGGGAATAACCAGGAAGAGTTTTGGCCCCGTGAAGGGGGCTATTGTTGGGAATAACCAGGAAGAGCTTTGACCCCAAGATGGGGGCTATTGTTGGGAATAACCAGGAAGAGCTTTGGCCCCGTGAAGGGGGCTATTGTTGGGAATAACCAGGAAGAGCTTTGGATGAGGCAGCATAGCTCCAATCCCTCACGTTTACCTCTGACAGACAGCAGCAGAGTCTTTTCTATTCTAATAAAGACGGTCCTCTCTATATTTACCTGCTTACCACAGCCCAGTGCCCTGAGGCGACTGCCACCTGCATGTGTGTGTGTGTACACACTTTAGGGTGAGATGAAGATTCAGCTGTGTGGATGAGAGCGCAGGATTAGTGATGACAGCAGAGAACGCTGTATCCCATCATTCCATGTCCAGCAGGCAGCCCGTTCTGCGGGTGACACGGTACATGGGGGGAGGGGCAGTTCCGCCCCGTCAGGATGCATTATGGGAAGATGGATGTGGCACAGAGGGATGGAGAGAACACCTCAAATGGGCTCTCTCTCGCTCGCTCTCTCTCTCTAACTGTTCCAATTAACAGAGACAGGGATGAGGCATTAGGTCAATTGACCATGAAGACAGCCTTAAACAGGGAGTGAAAAGGCCATAGAGAGAGCTGTTATATTACTGGGCCTGATTGGCTCTTAATAGCTGCAGATTTCTGCTGCTGGGCTGGTTCTATATTAGCAGAATCCTCAAGATCGCATTATCCCACTGAGCTGAGATATTACTGCACTGTTGGAGCTAGAAACACAAGCATTTTACGTCACCCACAATAACATCTGCTAAACATGTGTATGCGACCAGTAAACTTTGATTTGAAGCCTAGGCATTAAGCTATGCTAGCAAACACAAGTCTTTGGGTCTCAAGCAAGGTTCCACATGATGTGAATCACCCAAGCTTCTCCACACTGAGGAGAAACCACCTTCGTCACAATTTTAAAACATAAGAATCAGGAAGTGTGTTCTTTGTCGCCTCTAATCACAGATCCAGAATCCGTTTACCTGACAGCCGATCCTCACCTCATTTATGATGGGGATGAAAACACATTTGATCCTGTAACCGTGCTTAGGACAGTGTGGCTGTGGCAGAGACGGGTGGGGCCCTGCAGGAGTGGTGCCTCCTCGGTATTTAGAGCCCACCCCCCCGCAGGGTCCGGCGGGGCCGCCAGTCATCAGCCCCCTTACCGGCAGGCACCCACCGGTGATGGTTTACCACGCGGACCACAGCCGGGTCCTCAATGTCGTGGGAACCGGGGCGTGATGGATCCTGACAGGACTGATGATCACTCTTCCAATGAGAGTAATTAATATAATGAAGAGCTATTGAGCATGTGCAGGAACGGGTGATGAATAGAGTCCACGGCCCGTCGTTACTCACAGGTGACACAGAGATAGAGACGGAGAAAGAGAGAGAGGAGGGTGAGGGAGAGGGAGACAACCAACAACAGATAAGGAGGGTGAGGACGAGAGACAGAGGGACACTACTAACAACCTACTGGTCAGAATAGAGAAGTAGATGGGGAGACAGAAAGACTGTACAATAACAACATACAAGCCGAGACAGAGAGACAGAAAGACTGTACAATAACAACATACAAGCCGAGACAGAGAGACAGAGAGGAGGAGAGAGACAGAGAGGAGGAGAGAGACAGAGAGGAGGAGAGGAGGAGAGAGACAGAGAGGAGGAGAGAGACAGAGAGAGACAGAGAGAGACAGAGAGAGACAGAGAGAGACAGAGAGAGACAGAGAGAGACGGAGAGCAACACAGAGGGAGGAGACAGAGAGACAGAGAGAGAGGGAGAGAGGGAGAGGAGAGAGAGAGAGAGAGAGAGAGAGAGAGAGAGAGGGAGAGCAACACAGAGGGAGGAGAAATAAAGGGCGTGAGGAAAGAGATCCTCATCATGGAGAGAGATGGATGACAGACTAACAGAGGATGAGAGAGATGGATGACAGACTAACAGAGGATGAGAGAGATGGATGACAGACTAACAGAGGATGAGAGAGATGGATGACAGACTAACAGAGGATGAGAGAGATGGATGACAGACTAACAGAGGATGAGAGAGATGGATGACAGACTAACAGAGGATGAGAGAGATGGATGACAGACTAACAGAGGATGAGAGATGGATGACAGACTAACAGAGGATGAGAGAGGTGGATGACAGACTAACAGAGGATGAGAGAGGTGGATGACAGACTAACAGAGGATGAGAGATGGATGACAGACTAACAGAGGATGAGAGAGATGGATGAAAGACTAACAGAGGATGAGAGAGATGGATGAAAGACTAACAGAGGATGAGAGAGATGGATGAAAGACTAACAGAGGATGAGAGATGGATGACAGACTAACAGAGGATGAGAGAGATGAATGACAGACTAACAGAGGATGAGAGAGATGGATGACAGACTAACAGAGGATGAGAGAGATGGATGACAGACTAACAGAGGATGAGAGAGATGGATGACAGACTAACAGAGGATGAGAGAGATGGATGACAGACTAACAGAGGATGAGAGAGATGGATGACAGACTAACAGAGGATGAGAGAGATGGATGACAGACTAACAGAGGATGAGAGAGATGGATGACAGACTAACAGAGGATGAGAGAGATGGATGACAGACTAACAGAGGATGAGAGATGGATGACAGACTAACAGAGAGGATGAGAGAGATGAATGACAGACTAACAGAGGATGAGAGATGGATGACAGACTAACAGAGAGGATGAGAGATGGATGACAGACTAACAGAGAGGATGAGAGATGGATGACAGACTAACAGAGGATGAGAGATGGATGACAGACTAACAGAGGATGAGAGATGGATGACAGACTAACAGAGGATGAGAGATGGATGACAGACTAACAGAGGATGAGAGAGATGGATGACAGACTAACAGAGAGGATGAGAGAGATGGATGACAGACTAACAGAGAGGATGAGAGATGGATGACAGACTAACAGAGGATGAGAGAGATGGATGACAGACTAACAGAGGATGAGAGATGGATGACAGACTAACAGAGAGGATGAGAGAGATGAATGACAGACTAACAGAGGATTAGAGAGATGGATGACAGACTAACAGAGGATGAGAGAGATGGATGACAGACTAACAGAGGATTAGAGAGATGGATGACAGACTAACAGAGAGGATGAGAGAGATGGATGACAGACTAACAGAGGATGAGAGATGGATGACAGACTAACAGAGGATGAGAGATGGATGACAGACTAACAGAGAGGATGAGAGAGATGGATGACAGACTAACAGAGAGGATGAGAGAGATGGATGACAGACTAACAGAGGATGAGAGATGGATGACAGACTAACAGAGGATGAGAGAGATGGATGACAGACTAACAGAGGATGAGAGAGATGGATGACAGACTAACAGAGGATGAGAGAGATGGATGACAGACTAACAGAGAGGATGAGAGAGATGGATGACAGACTAACAGAGAGGATTAGAGAGATGGATGACAGACTAACAGAGGATTAGAGAGATGGATGACAGACTAACAGAGGATTAGAGAGATGGATGACAGACTAACAGAGGATGAGAGATGAATGACAGACTAACAGAGGATGAGAGATGGATGACAGACTAACAGAGGATGAGAGATGGATGACAGACTAACAGAGGATGAGAGATGGATGACAGACTAACAGAGGATGAGAGATGGATGACAGACTAACAGAGGATGAGAGATGGATGACAGACTAACAGAGGATGAGAGATGGATGACAGACTAACAGAGGATGAGAGATGGATGACAGACTAACAGAGGATGAGAGATGGATGACAGACTAACAGAGGATGAGAGAGATGGATGACAGACTAACAGAGGATGAGAGAGATGGATGACAGACTAACAGAGGATGAGAGAGATGGATGACAGACTAACAGAGGATGAGAGATGGATGACAGACTAACAGAGGATGAGAGATGGATGACAGACTAACAGAGGATGAGAGAGATGGATGACAGACTAACAGAGGATGAGAGAGATGGATGACAGACTAACAGAGGATGAGAGAGATGGATGACAGACTAACAGAGGATGAGAGAGATGGATGACAGACTAACAGAGGATGAGAGAGATGGATGACAGACTAACAGAGAGGATGAGAGAGATGGATGACAGACTAACAGAGAGGATGAGAGAGATGGATGACAGACTAACAGAGGATGAGAGATGGATGACAGACTAACAGAGGATGAGAGAGATGGATGACAGACTAACAGAGGATTAGAGAGATGGATGACAGACTAACAGAGGATGAGAGATGGATGACAGACTAACAGAGGATGAGAGAGATGGATGACAGACTAACAGAGGATGAGAGAGATGGAGAAATAGAGAGGGTGAGAGAGAGAGCGACGGTACAACAATGCATAAGGAGAGGTGAACAGGGGACAGGTACATATGAAACCCCCCACCCCACTGTGTACTCATGTTGGTGAGTAGTGACCTCATAACTCACCATTAGGGTCGACGCATCATAATAGTTCAAGACATCCTCATAAATACACTACTTGACCAAAAGTATGTGGACACCTGCTCGTCGAACATCTCATTCCAAAATCATGGGCATTAATATGGAGTTGGTCCCCCCTTTGCTGCTATAACAGCCTCCACTCTTCTGGGAAGGCTTTCCACTAGATGTTGGAACATTGCTGCAGGGATTTGCTTCCATTCAGCTACAAGACCATTAGTGAGGTCGGGCACTGATGCTGGGTGATTAGGTCTGGCTCACAGTCGGCGTTCCATTCATCCCAAAGGTGTTCGATTGGGTTGAGGTCAGGGCTCTGTGCAGGTCAGTCAAGTTCTTCCACATTGATCTCGACAAACCATTTCTATATGGACCTCGCTTTGTGAACAGGGATATTTTCATGCTGAAATAGGAAAGGGCCTTCCCCGAACTGTTCCAACAAGGTTGGAAGCACAGAATCATCTACAATGTCATTGTATGCTGTAGCATTAAGTTTTACCTTCACTGGAACTAAGGCGCCTAGCCCAAAACATGAAAAACAGCCCCAGATCATTATTCCTCCACCACCAAACTTTACAGTTGGCACTATGCATTCGGGCAGGTACTGTTCTCCTGGCATCCGCCAAACCCAGATTCGGGTTTGGACAGCCAGATGGTGAAGCGTGATTCATCACTCCAGAGAACGCGTTTCCACTGCTCCAGAGTCCAATTGTGGCGCTTGGCATTACTCTGTATTTTGTTGAAGCACCTTTGGCAGTGATTACAGCCTTGAGTCTTCTTGACACACATGTATTTGGGGAGTTTCTCCCATTCCTCTCTGCAGATCCTTTCAAGCTCTGTCAGGTTGGATGGGGAGTGTCGCTGCACAGCTATTTTCAGGTCTCTCCAGAGATGTTCGATCGGGTTCAAGTCCGGGCTCTGGCTGGGCCACTCAAGGACATTCAGAGACTTGTCCCAAAGCCACTCCTGCTTGTCTTGGCTGTGTGCTTCAGGTCTTTCTCCTGTTGGAAGGAGAACCTTCACCCCAGTCTGAGGTCCTGAGCGCTCTAGAGCAGGTTTTCATCAAGGATCTCTCTGTACTTTGCGCCGTTCATCTTTGCCTCGATCCTGTCTAGTCTCCCAGTCCATGCCACTGAAAAACATCCCCACAACTTGATGCTGCCACCACCATGCTTCACCGTAGGGATGGTGCCAGGTTTCCTCTAAACGTGACGCTTGGCATTCAGGCCAAAGAGTTGAAATTGGTTTAATCAGATCAGAGAATCTGGTTTCTCATGGTCTAAAAGTCTTTAGGTGCCTTTTGGCAAACTCCAAGCGAACTTTCATGTGCCTTTTACTGAGGAGTGGCTTCAGTCTGGCCACTCTACCATAAAAGCCTGATTGGTGGAGTGCTGCAGAGATGGTTGTCCTTCTTGAAGATTCATCCATCTCCACTGTCAGAGTGACCATTGGGTTCTTGGTCACCTCCCTGACCAAGACCCTTCTCCCCTGATTGCTTAGATTGGCCGGGCAGCCAGCTCTAAGGAAGAGTCTTGGTGGTTCCAAACTTCTTCCATTCAAGAATGATGGGGGCCACTGTGTTCTTGGGGACCTTCAATGCCGCAGAAAGTTTTTGGTACCCTTCCCCAGATCTGTGGCTCGACACAATCCTGTCTCGGAGCTCTACAGACAATTCCTTCGACCTCATGGCTTGGTTTTTGCTCTGACATGCACTGTCAACTGTGGGACCTTATATAGACAGGTGTGTGCCTTTCCAAATCACGTCCAATCAATTGAATTGACCACAGGTGGATTCCAATCAAGTTGGAGAAACATCTCAAGGATGATCAATGGAAACAGGATGCACCTGAGCTCAATTTCGAGTCTCATTGCAAAGGGTCTGAAAATGAAAAGTAAATTATTTTGAATAAATTTGCTAAAATTTCTACAAGCCTGTTTTCGCTTTTTCCTTTATGGGGTATTGTGTGTAGATTGCTAAGGATTTTTTTCTTTAGTCCATTTTAGAATAAGGCTGTAATGTTATAAATGTGGGAGAAGTCAAGGTTCTGAGTACTTTCCGACGGCATAATGTATCATAATGAGGATTCCATAGGAATATAATTAATCAGAGTTGTGTGCCTTCCTGTCACCAGTGAAATGTGTTTCCCTGTTAGTGGTGAAGTACTCTTTATTAACGAACATAAGCAGTGTCAATGACTGAGTGTGGTGGTAGTAGGCTATCTGTATGAGTGGCCCATATGCAAAGTAGCAGATTTGATGTGTTCCACTTGGCTGTGTATTGTGTATGTGTGCTGCTTGTTTGTGTGTGGGGATAGAAGGGGAATGATTGGTGGTATGTTCATTTGTGGTCTTTTGTTTTACCTGCCATGATGCTCCATACTCTCCAAATTAGGCCTATCAAAACCACTGATTAGTGAAAGAGAAGGACAGACAGGAAAGGGTGCAGTCACTCCATTCCAGTCACTCATTGGGTGCAGTCACTCCATTCCAGTCACTCATTGGGTGCAGTCACTCCATTCCAGTCACACAGCCACTATACTTCTAGGTTTCTCTCGGTGTTTGTGTGAGAGACAGACTCTCGCTACACATCACCGAGTGAGCCATCATTCCTGGTAATACAGTGAGCCATCATTCCTGATAATACAGTGAGCCATCATTCCTGATAATACAGTGAGCCATCATTCCTGATAATACAGTGAGCCATCATTCCTGATAATACAGTGAGCCATCATTCCTGGTAATACAGTGAGCCCTCATTCCTGGTAATACAGTGAGCCATCATTCCTGGTAATACAGTGAGCCATCATTCCTGGTAATACAGTGAGCCATCATTCCTGGTAATACAGTGAGCCATCATTCCTGGTAATACAGTGAGCCATCATTCCTGGTAATACAGTGAGCCATCATTCCTGGTAATACAGTGAGCCATCATTCCTGATAATACAGTGAGCCATCATTCCTGATAATACAGTGAGCCATCATTCCTGGTAATACAGTGAGCCATCATTCCTGGTAATACAGTGAGCCATCATTCCTGATAATACAGTGAGCCATCATTCCTGGTAATACAGTGAGCCATCATTCCTGGTAATACAGTGAGCCATCATTCCTGGTAATACAGTGAGCCATCATTCCTGGTAATACAGTGAGCCATCATTCCTGGTAATACAGTGAGCCATCATTCCTGATAATACAGTGAGCCATCATTCCTGATAATACAGTGAGCCATCATTCCTGGTAATACAGTGAGCCATCATTCCTGCTAATACATAGTGAGACATCATTCCTGCTAATACATAGTGAGACATTATTCCTGCTAATACACAGTGAGCCATTATTCCTGCTAATACACAGTGAGACATTATTCCTGCTAATACACAGTGAGATATTATTCCTGCTAATACACACCATCATTCCTGCTAATACACACCATTATTCCTGCTAATACACACCATTCTTCCTGCTAATACACACCATTATTCCTGCTAATACACACCATTATTCCTGCTAATACACACCATTATTCCTGCTAATATATGGCCTTTAATTTTCCCTGTGAGCCACTTAACACCCTTTTAAAATGAATCACAGGCAGCTTTACAGGATACTTGTTCCCTCCTCCCCTCTTGCTCCCACTCCCCCTCCTCCCCTCAGCTCCCGCTCCCTCCTCTCCTTCGCTCCCGCATTCCCTCCTCCCGCTCCCACTCCCCCTCCTCCCCTCTGCGCCCGCTCCCTCCTCCCCTCTGCTCCCACTCCCCCGTTCCCTCCTCACTTCTGCTCCCCCGTTCCCTCCTCCCCTCTGCGCCCGCTCCCTCCTCCCCTATGCCCCCGCTCCCCCATTCCCTCCTCCCCTCTGCTCCACTTCACCGCTCCCTCCTCCCCCACCTCCCCACTGCTCCCTCCTCCCCTCCGCTCCACTTCACCGCTTCCTCCTCCCCCTCCTCCTCTCTGCTCCCCCGTTCCCTCCGCTCCACTTCACCGCTCCCTCCTCCCCCACCTCCCCTCCGCTCCCTCGTCCTCTACACTCCCTTCCCTCTCCCTCCTATCCACTCTCCCCCCTCCCACTCTCCGTGACCCAGGCACTCTCTCTCTTTTAAAGAGCAAGTTGTTAAACCGCGGAGAGGAAGGATCCACCGGCGGTTATTAATGGGGAAATAATGATCATATTTACTTCAGGTATTTATCAGTGAGCAGCATCTAGCCTACTACCTGCTTTTGTGGGGTATCTTTACTGTACTTCACTATTTATATTTTTGACAACTTTTACATTCCTAAAGAAAATGTACTTTTTACTCCATACATTTTCCCTGACACCCAAAAGTAGTCGTTACATTTTGAATGCTTAGCAGGACAGGAAAATTGTCTAATTCACACACTTATCAAGAGAACATCCCTGGTCATCCCTACTACCTCTGATCTGGCAGACTCACTAAACAGAGAACATCCCTGGTCTTCCCTACTGCCTCTGATCTGGCAGACTCACTAAACAGAGAACATCCCTGGTCATCCCTACTGCCTCTGATCTGGAGGACTCACTAAACAGAGAACATCCCTGGTCATCCCTACTGCCTCTGATCTGGCAGACTCACTAAACAGAGAACATCCCTGGTCATCCCTACTGCCTCTGATCTGGCAGACTCACTAAACAGAGAACATCCCTGGTCATCCCTACTGCCTCTGATCTGGTAGACTCACTAAACAGAGAACATCCCTGGTCATCCCTACTGCCTCTGATCTGGCAGACTCACTAAACAGAGAACATCCCTGGTCATCCCTACTGCCTCTGATCTGGCAGACTCACTAAACAGAGAACATCCCTGGTCATCCCTACTGCCTCTGATCTGGCAGACTCACTAAACAGAGAACATCCCTGGTCATCCCTACTGCCTCTGGATACCCCTGACATGGTGGACAACAAGCCCTGGATACCCCTGACCTGGTGGACAACAAGCCCTGGATACCCCTGACATGGTGGACAACAAGCCCTGGATACCCCTGACCTGGTGGACAACAAGCCCTGGATACCCCTGACATGGTGGACAACAAGCTCTGGATACCCCTGACCTGGTGGACAACAAGCCCTGGATGCCCCTGACCTGGTGGACAACAAGCCCTGGATACCCCTGACATGGTGGACAACAAGCCCTGGATACCCCTGACCTGGTGGACAACAAGCCCTGGATACCCCTGACATGGTGGACAACAAGCCCTGGATACACCTGACCTGGTGGACAACAAGCCCTGGATACCCCTGACATGGTGGACAACAAGCCCTGGATACCCCTGACCTGGTGGACAACAAGCCCTGGATACCCCTGACATGGTGGACAACAAGCCCTGGATACCCCTGACCTGGTGGACAACAAGCCCTGGATACCCCTGACCTGGTGGACAACAAGCCCTGGATACCCCTGACCTGGTGGACAACAAGCCCTGGATACTCCTGACATGGTGGACAACAAGCCCTGGATACACCTGACCTGGTGGACAACAAGCCCTGGATACCCCTGACATGGTGGACATGCAATGAGGCAACTTAGTAGGGATCATTTGAGTCACACCGGGTATTCAGGTTTCCAGAAACGGCTATGAGCCAAAAGGAAAACCGTTCTTGAGCTACAGGGTTGTTTTTCCAGCTTCCCCTACAAAACAATAGTGTGTGGAATCACTCAGCGGAGGGCCAGGTGGAAACATTATCATACCGTGGCATATCTAGCACTGAACGGCCAGAGCTAGTGGTAGGATGGATCCAAGAGCTTGTTTTTAGACCAAACAAACAAATACAGGCCACTGCTCAGACAGCTCAATAATAACTACAGAGACAAATACATATCCAAACCATGAAAAGGAGTGGTGCCTGGCTGCTTGGTGCGAATCCCACTACAGTATGATGGTGTGTGCCTGCCAGTCCCTCCACTGGCTGAGGCCGAGCAGAATGGTCGGCGTCCCAAACAGCACCCAATTCCCTACATGGTGCACGTTTGACCAGGGCCCGTTGGGGAATAGGGTGCCATCTGGGACTGTGGCGGGCCGGTCTGGGCCGGTCCCGTTGTCACGTCGTCCCCTAGCCTACAGACGTCAGAATGTGGGCCGGTCTCACCAAGGCTCCTTTATAGAGCCTTTCATGTCCTCTTAATGAGGAAACCGCCGACTCAGCTGCCTGCTCATAAACACACACGAATTAAAACACCCAAATATGAATCAGATTGGTGGGGTTTAGTAGTGCTGCTAGACCAGGATGTAGACTGGACTGGTATAGACTGACCACAGACAGACTGGCCCCTGGCCAGGACAGTCATATTCTACTGGACTGGAGTGAAATGTTTGTATGTACAACTCCTTCGGCCTTGTAGGATTTAGCCATGACTCTCCGGTGAGTCCAAATCAACCTTTAACACTGAAGTGGTCAAGTCTACTGAACTGGGTGACTGCTAACAGCTGGACACTGAAGTGGTCAAGTCTACTGCACTGGGTGACTGCTAACAGCTGGACACTGAAGTGGTCAAGTCTACTGCACTGGGTGACTGCTAACAGCTGGACACTGAAGTGGTCAAGTCTACTGAACTGGGTGACTGCTAACAGCTGGACACTGAAGTGGTCAAGTCTACTGAACTGGGTGACTGCTAACAGCTGGACACTGAAGTGTTTCCTTCTGAGTTATGAATGGCATCCTCTGTACCCACACCCTTGTTGTAGGCTTGGATTCTGTAGGCTTGGATGTTAGTTCAAGTTCAGGGTCAGGTCTCTGTAGGTGCTCCCCGAGGCAACAGCTCTGATTGCTGACACTGAAGTTCTGAGTTATTTGGGGCATCCTCTTCAGTCACAGGAGTTAAGGACGGTTATGCTGATGTGTTTGTTAGGTGTTGCAGTAGACTTGGGTTAGGGTCGTGTGTGTGCAACATTATCCTGGTTCGAATCCCCGATAGGTGAAAAATCTGCAGATTTGCCCTCGAGCAAGGCACTTAACCCTAATTGCTCCTGTAAGTCGCTCTGGATAAGAGCGTCTTCTAAATGACGCAAATGTTATGTTACTCACAGTTGTAGTTCCAGTTTAGGGTCAGACCTGAGCATGTCTCCGCCTCGTCTGTGTTCACCACGGCCCTGAGACGACAGCTCTGCTGTGCCAGCCCTGTGGTCGACAGCCTGCCTGTTGTTCCATTGTTCTCTCAGGCTCTGTAGCAGAGGCGTGTATAACAGCCAGTGTCACGCAGGGAGAAATAGAAGCACTAATCTCAGAATGATGCCTTTATTTCCATCATTACAATGAAATGGGAGGGAAAAATCATGACTTGATTATTTCTTTTTTCAGTTCAGTGTTTTTTTGTGCTGTGTTTTATTGAGCTGGTGTCATCTGTGCCAGTCAGACAGAGATGTATCAGGAATTCGTTTTTATAAAAAAGACAATTACAGCTAAATTACAACATGTAGCCAACATGAGCCTTTAAACATTTTATAAAGAGCAAAACAGAGAGACGTGAGATTAGAGAACACCTCTTTATTTCTGACAGTAGTGTGATGGAGGATGTCTTCACAGGACAGAGACCGAGAGAGATTTCACTTTTATTATCTAGTTCATGTTTCCCATGCCAATAAAGCCCCTTAAATTGAAATTGCGAGACACACAGACAGACAGACAGACAGACAGACAGACAGACAGACAGACAGACAGACAGACACTCTTAATGTACCAGTATACAGCGAGAAGAAAAACAACGTGACAGCGAGGATTCTCTGGTTCTTCTTTAATACAGTCAACAAAAGAAATATACATTATGTACATGCACACAGCACAGGTTGATATCGAGCCTGAGATCGAGCCTACCCTCGGTGGAGCTTTACACACACATGCTGCATGTTCTGAGCCACAGACAGAAATAAGAGGGAGAGAGAGAATGACCGATCATGAAAAGAGAGAAAAGTGAAAGAAAACGACAAAGGAGAGGTACTGAGCAGAAGATAGATTTTTTTGACGGACAGTAAAAAAGCTACAAATAGTATAGTTGTATAGGTTCTGAAATTCCAGATGTAAAACAGAAGCTGTAATTCCAGTATAGAGGTATATCAAATCAGGAAGTATATCAAAGGATTCACTGGCCCCACTCCACACGGATTGGTCAGAGTGCATAGTGACCTGGGAGCTGCTGCCAATGGCGTCTCACAGTACCAGACAGTGGCGGGTCTTTTTAAAGAGAAGCTTGCATGGTGGGACGTGCCCCCCCCTAAAAAAATGGAACAAACACTACTTTGCTCAAGTTGAAAACACGTGACTGAATAAAAAAATGTAGGGAATGAAAAAAAAATGAATAAATGGATGGATAATGAAGGAACAAACAACGGGAGGTTTACATCAGTCAACCACCACTACCTACCTACCACACCCCTTCTCCCAAACCCCACCCACTACCTACCACACCCCTTCTCCCAAACCCCACCCACTACCTACCACACCCCTTCTCCCAAACCCCACCCACTACCTACCTACCACACCCCTTCTCCCAAATCCCACCCACTACCTACCACACCCCTTCTCCCAAATCCCACCCACTACCTACCACACCCCTTCTCCCAAATCCCACCCACTACCTACCACACCCCTTCTCCCAAACCCCACCCACTACCTACCACACCCCTTCTCCCAAATCCCACCCACTACCTACCACACCCCTTCTCCCAAATCCCACCCACTACCTACCACACCCCTTCTCCCAAACCCCACCCACTACCTACCACACCCCTTCTCCCAAATCCCACCCACTACCTACCTACCACACCCCTTCTCCCAAACCCCACCCACTACCTACCACACCCCTTCTCCCAAACCCCACCCACTACCTACCACACCCCTTCTCCCAAATCCCACCCACTACCTACCTACCACACCCCTTCTCCCAAACCCCACCCACTACCTACCACACCCCTTCTCCCAAATCCCACCCACTACCTCCTCCCCACCCCCAAAACAAGACGGGTAACAAAATGAATAAACGTCTCATCCCATATGGTATGAAGTAATGTAATATAGGTTATCATGTGCAGAATGCTCAAGTGTGTATGTGAGAGTCTTCAGAAAGAGGACAGTGGTATGCCCTTCCCTAATTGTCTTGAGCTCTATAGCATCATCATCATCATCATCATCATCATCATCATCATCATCATCGTTATTATTCTGATTATTTCAGGCTACTGCTGAACAGGTGGGATGTGGTCAGTCTACATCTCTGTTGACCTAGTCTAAACCCCAGAGCCCTGGAGGAGCTGCTGCGTTGTTCTGCTTGTTTCAGGGTTCTCTTCTCTTCTCTGACAAAGAGGCAGGATCATGGGTTGTAACACACGTAACAGACAAACTCCCGGCAAGAAAAACAAAAAACAAACAAAAACAACCCAAAACAAAGAAAAGGAAGTACAACGTTATGCACATGATCTGATCTGTCAAACGTCATCTTTAGGGGTGTGGTGGGGGGAAGTAGGGGTGTGGGTGGGGGGAAGTAGGGGTGTGGGTGGGGGGGGAAGTAGGGGTGTGGGTGGGGGGAAGTAGGGGTGTGGGTGGGGGGGGAAGTAGGGGTGTGGGTGGGGGGAAGTAGGGGTGTGGGTGGGGGGAAGTAGGGGTGTGGTGGGGGGAAGTAGGGGTGTGCTGAGGGGAAGTAGGGGTGTGCTGAGGGGAAGTAGGGGTGTGCTGGGGGGAAAGTAGGGGTGTGCTGAGGGGAAAGTAGGGGTGTGCTGAGGGGAAAGTAGGGGTGTGCTGAGGGGAAGTAGGGGTGTGCTGGGGGGAAAGTAGGGGTGTGCTGGGGGGAAAGTAGGGGTGTGCTGGGGGGAAAGTAGGGGTGTGCTGGGGGGAAAGTAGGGGTGTGCTGGGGGGAAAGTAGGGGTGTGCTGAGGGGAAAGTAGGGGTGTGCTGAGGGGAATAAGGTAAGGGATTCTAGTCCCCCTTCTTTTCTGGCTCCTCCTCCTGTTCACGTAGGAACTGGAACACAGAGGAGAAGTCCTTGTTGGCGTAGCCGCGGGCACACATGACCCGGTAGATCTGATGGGCCAGCGAGCCCAGGGGGACAGGGGTCTTAGTGTTGGTGGCTGTGTGCTGGGCCAGACCCAGGTCCTTACAGGAGAGAGAGATGGGGATGTTAGATGTGTGTTTTTGTGAAGCAGAGTAGACGAGAGAGCACAGAAGGGAGGAGTGAGATCAAGAGAGATGAAGAGGAATAAAATAAAGAGAAATAAGCAAACCAAACTTGAGAAAGAAGGAGAGATGAAAAGGGAGGGATAAACAGACGGACGCACAAACACATCCAGTCAGACATAGCCAGCTAGGGTAGAACAGAACAGACCTTGGCCATGAGCGTGGTCCCAAAGCCTCCCTGGTAGTTGTTACCAGAGGGGACTCCCTCCATGACACCTGGTACTGGGTTATACGAGTCACTGGACCAGCACCTGCCTGATGACATGTTCAGGATCTGAGCCAGCAGTTTAGGGTCCAGACCCAACCTGGAACAGAAGCGACGAGGTTAGTTAAAGAGAAAAGGAGGAAAACAATGGCGAGAGAAGAAAGGTGTGAGAGTTGTGAAAGGGTAGAAAGGTAAGGGAACGGTAAGGGAAAATAAAGTGAAGGGGGGGTGAGGTGTAGAGGTACAGAGAAAGCGAGAGAGATACTGGTCGGCCAATAGAAAAAGAATGATACTGGTTGGCCAATAGAAAAAGAATGATACTGGTCGGCCAATAGAAAAAGAATGATACTGGTCGGCCAATAGAAAAAGAATGATGCTGGTTGGCCAATAGAAAAAGAATGATGCTGGTTGGCCAATAGAAAAAGAATGATGCTGGTTGGCCAATAGAAAAAGAATGATGCTGGTTGGCCAATAGAAAAAGAATGATGCTGGTCGGCCAATAGAAAAAGAATGATGCTGGTTGGCCAATAGAAAAAGAATGATGCTGGTTGGCCAATAGAAAAAGAATGATGCTGGTCGGCCAATAGAAAAAGAATGATGCTGGTCGGCCAATAGAAAAAGAATGATACTGGTCGGCCAATAGAAAAAGAATGATACTGGTCGGCCAATAGAAAAAGAATGATACTGGTCGGCCAATAGAAAAAGAATGATGCTGGTCGGCCAATAGAAAAAGAATGATACTGGTCGGCCAATAGAAAAAGAATGATACTGGTCGGCCAATAGAAAGAGAATGAGGAAAGAGAAAGCGAGCATGTGAAACAGAGATACTGGGGCTCCTGAGTGGATCAGCAGTGCGTGAGGCGTCACTACAGACCCGGGTTGGATCCCAGGCTGTGTTACAGCCCCGGCCGTGACCGGGAGACCCATGAGGCATTGCACAATTTTTTTTTTTTTGCTGCTGATAGTGATCGAGAGAGAGAGACAGATGTTGTAATAAAAGAGAGAGAAAGAGGGAGAGTGAGTGTAATAGAAAGAGAGAAAGAGAGAGAGAGAGAGAGAGAGAGAGAGAGAGAGAGAGAGAGAGAGAGAGAGAGCTGGTGAACCATGTTGAACACAGAGCCTGTCTCTCTCTTCTCCATCTCTCAGTGTTAATGGCTGGTTAGGTGGAGGACTGGGAAATGCTGCCTAATGCAGTATTGATGTTTACCCCTCCTATCCTTAATCATGCCTCTAACATGGAAGAAAGAGGAGGACAAGTGGTGGCCAAGGAGCACATGTGGGCCATAAACCTCGTTGACACACACACACTTCCCCAATCATTTAACAGCACTCTGCTTCCAGAAGCAAGGGATGAAGAAAGTACTACGTAGAAGGACCAATAACTACAGGAAATGTCTGAGAGCGCAGCACGTCACGTGACAGAGTGATGAGTATTCAGTAAGGTATAAGGTGTGACATCCTCAGGTGAACCAACACACTTCCACACCACACAACGCCACGCCTCCACACCGCCAATACACGCCTCCATACTACACCACGCCTCCATACTACACCACACCTCGCCTCCATACTACACCACACCTCGCCTCCATACTACACCACAACACACCTCCATACTACACCTCCATACTACACTACACCACGCCTCCATACTACACCACACCACACCTCCATACTACACCACACCACACCACACCTCCATACTACACCACACCACACCTCCATACTACACCACACCTCCATACTACACCACACCTCCATACTACACCACACCTCACCTCCATACTACACCACACCTCCATATTACATCACAACGCCTCCATACTACACCACAACACACCTCCATACTACACCACAACACACCTCCATACTACACCACGCCTCCATACTACACCACACCTCCATACTACACCACAACACACCTCCATACTACACCACAACACACCTCCATACTACACCACACCACGCCTCCATACTACACCACACCTCCATACTACACCACACCTCCATACTACACCACACCTCCATACTACACCACACCTCCATACTACACCACAACACGCCTCCATACTACACCACTAATATGGAGGCGTGTTGTGATGTAGTATGGAGGCGTGTTGTGGTGTAGTGTGGAGGCGTGTTGTGGTGTAGTATGGAGGCGTTGTGATGTAATATGGAGGTGTGGTGTAGTATGGAGGCGTGTTGTGGTGTAGTATGGAGGTGTGTTGTGGTGTAGTATGGAGGTGTGTTGTGGTGTAGTATGGAGGTGTGGTGTAGTATGGAGGTGTGGTGTAGAGGTGTGTTGTGGTGTAGTATGGAGGTGTGTTGTAGTATGGAGGTGTGGTGTGGTGTAGTATGGAGATGTGTTGTAGTATGGAGGTGTGGTGTGGTGTAGTATGGATGTGTGGTGTAGTATGGAGGTGTGTTGTAGTATGGAGGTGTGTTGTAGTATGGAGGTGTGTTGTAGTATGGAGGTGTGTTGTAGTATGGAGGTGTGGTGTAGTGTGGAGGCGTGTTGTGGTGTAGTGTGGAGGCGTGTTGTGGTGTAGTGTGGAGGCGTGTTGTGATGTAATGTGGAGGCGTGTGGAGGCATGTTGTGATGTAGTATGGAGGTGTAGTATGGAGGTGTGGTGTAGTATGGAGGTGTGGTGTAGTATGGAGGTGTGGTGTAGTATGGAGGTGTGGTGTAGTATGGAGGCGTGGTGTAGTATGGAGGCGTGTTGTGGTGTAGTATGGAGGTGTGTTGTAGTGTAGTATGGAGGTGTGTTTTGGAGGTGTGTTGTGGTGTAGTATGGAGGTGTGGTGTAGTGTGGAGGTGTGTTGTGGTGTAGTATGGAGGTGTGTTTTGGAGGTGTGTTGTGGTGTAGTATGGAGGCGTGGTGTGGTGTAGTATGGAGGCGTGGTGTAGTGTAGTATGGAGGCGTGGTGTGGTGTAGTATGGAGGCGTGGTGTAATATGGAGGCGTGGTGTAGTGTGGAGGCGTGTATTGGCGGTGTGGAGGCGTGGCGTTGTGTGGTGTGGAAGTGTGTTGGTTCACCTGAGGATGTCACACCTTATACCTTACTGAATACTCATCACTCTGTCACGTGCTGCGCTCCATACCACAACACACCTCCATACTACACCACAACACACCTCGATATTACACCACAACACGCCTCCATATTACACCACGCCTCCATACTACACCACAACACGCCTCCATATTACACCACACCACGCCTCCATATTACACCACGCTTCCATATTACACCACGCCTCCATACTACACCACGCCTCCATACTACACCACGCCTCCATATTATACCACGCCTCCATATTACACTACGCCTCCATACTACACCACGCCTCCATACTACACCACAACACGCCTCAATACTACATCACAACACGCCTACATATTACATCACTAATATGGAGGCGTGGTGTAGTGTGGAGGCGTGTTGTGATGTAGTATGGAGGCGTGGTGTAGTATGGAGGCGTGGTGTAGTATGGAGGCGTGGTGTAGTATGGAGGCGTGTTGTGGTGTAGTATGGAGGTGTGTTGTGGTGTAGTATGGAGGTGTGGTGTGGAGGTGTGTTGTGGTGTAGTATGGAGGTGTGGTGTAGTGTGGAGGCGTGGTGTGGAGGTGTGTTGTGGTGTAGTATGGAGGTGTGTTGTAGTATGGAGGTGTGGTGTAGTGTGGAGGCGTGTATTGGCGGTGTGGAGGCGTGGCGTTGTGTGGTGTGGAAGTGTGTTGGTTGACCTGAGGATGTCACACCTTATACCTTACTGAATACTCATCACTCTGTCACGTGCTGCGCTCCATACCACAACACACCTCCATACTACACCACAACACACCTCCATACTACACCACAACACGCCTCCATACTACACCACAACACGCCTCCATACTACACCACAACACGCCTCCATATTACACCACGCCTCCACATTACACCACAACACGCCTCCACACTACACCACGCCTCCACACTACACCACGCCTCCATATTACACCACGCCTCCATACTACACCACGCCTCCATATTACACCACGCCTCCATACTACACCACGCCTCCATACTACACCACGCCTCCCCTCCATACTACACTACGCCTCCATACTACACCACAACACGCCTCAATACTACATCACAAAACGCCTACAAATTACATCACTAATATGGAGGCGTGTTGTGGTGTAGTATGGAGGTGTACTGTGGTGTAGTATGGAGGTGTGGTGTAGTATGGAGGTGTGTTGTGGTGTAGTATGGAGGTGTGGTGTGGAGGTGTGTTGTGGTGTAGTATTGAGGTGTGTTGTGGTGTAGTATTGAGGTGTGTTGTGGTGTAGTATGGAGGTGTGGTGTAGTGTGGAGGCGTGGCGTTGTGTGGTGTGGAAGTGTGTTGGTTGACCTGAGGATGTCACACCTTATACCTTACTGAATACTCATCACTCTGTCACGTGCTGCGCTCCATACCACAACACACCTCCATACTACACCACAACACGCCTCCATATTACACCACAACACGCCTCCATATTACACCACGCCTCCATATTACACCACGCCTCCATACTACACCACAACACGCCTCCATATTACACCACGCCTCCATATTACACCACGCCTCCATACTACACCACACCTCCATACTACACCACAACACGCCTCCATATTACACCACGCCTCCACATTACACCACACCTCCATACTACACCACGCCTCCATACTACACCACGCCTCCACACTACACCACAACACGCCTCCACACTACACCACAACACGCCTCCACACTACACCACAACACGCCTCCACACTACACCACAACACGCCTCCACACTACACCACAACACGCCTCCACACTACACCACAACACGCCTCCACACTACACCACAACACGCCTCCACACTACACCACAACACGCCTCCACACTACACCACACCACAACACGCCTCCACACTACACCACAACACGCCTCCACACTACACCACACCACGCCTCCACACTACACCACACCACGCCTCCACACTACACCACACCACGCCTCCACACTACACCACACCACGCCTCCATACGACACCACGCCTCCATACGACACCACGCCTCCATACTACACCACGCCTCCATACTACACCACGCCTCCATACTACACCACGCCTCCATACTACACCACGCCTCCATACTACACCACGCCTCCATACTACACCACGCCTCCATATTACACCACGCCTCCATACTACACCACACCTCCATACTACACCTCCATATTACACCACGCCTCCATACTACACCACACCACGCCTCCATACTACACCACGCCTCCATACTACACCACGCCTCCATACTACACCACGCCTCCATACTACACCTCCATATTACACCACACCTCCATACTACACCTCCATATTACACCACGCCTCCATACTACACCACACCACGCCTCCATATTACACCACGCCTCCATATTACACCACGCCTCCATACTACACCACGCCTCCATACTACACCACGCCTCCATACTACACCACGCCTCCATACTACACCACGCCTCCATACTACACCTCCATATTACACCACGCCTCCATACTACACCATGCCTCCATACTACAACACGCCTCCATACTACAACACGCCTCCATACTAGAGGTCGACCGATTATGATTTTTCAACGCCGATACCGATTATTGGAGGACCAAAAAAGCCTATGCCGATTAAAAATCGGCCGATTTTTAAAAATGTATTTATTTGTAATAATGACAATTACAACAATACTGAATACACACTAATTTTAACTTAATATAATACATCAATAAAATCAATTTAGCCTCAAATAAATGAAACATGTTCAATTTGGTTTAAATAATGCAAAAACAAAGTGTTGGAGAAGAAAGTAAAAGTGCAACATGTGCCATGTAAGAAAGCTAACGTTTAATGTTCTGAGCAAGGAACTGAGAACATATGAAAGCTGGTGGTTCCTTTTAACATGAGTCTTCAATATTCCCAGGTAAGAAGTTTTAGGTTGTAGTTATTATAGGACTATTTCTCTCTATATGATTTGTATTTCATATACCTTTGACTATTGGATGTTCTTATAGGCACTTTAGTATTGCCAGTGTAACAGTATAGCTTCCGTCCCTCTCCTCGCTCCTACCTGGGAACGAACCAGGAACACATCGACAGCAGCCACCCTCGAAGCAGCGTTACCCATGCAGAGCAAGGGGAACAACCACTCCCAAGTCTCAGAGCGCGTGACGTTTGAAACGCTATTAGCGCGCACCCCGCTAACTAGCTAGCCATTTCACATCGGTTACACCAGCCTAATCTCGGGGGTTGAAGTCATAAACAGCGTAATGCTTGAAGAATTGCGAAGAGCTGCTGGCAAACGCACTAAAGTGCTGTTTGAATGAATGCTTACGAGCCTGCTGCTGCCTACCATCGCTCAGACTGCTCTATCAAATCATAGACTTAATTATAACATAACACACAGAAATACGAGCCTTTGGTCATTAATATGGTCAAATCCGGAAACGTTCATTTCCAATAATCGGTATCGGCGTTGAAAAATCATAATCGGTCGACCTCTAATTACACCACACCTCCATAATACACCACACCTCCATACTACACTACACCTCCATACTACACCTCAACCCACCAAAGCAACAGAAAAGAGAAGGGGAGAAGAGGAGTGAGTGTTAGTTTCTAAGCGTCTGTGTCTGGTGAGTGGTGCTAGTCGTTATATTGTAACAGTTTTAAAGACAGTGTAAAGTTGGCCACATGAATCCCTGGCAGCCTCACCCTGGCAGAGCTTCTAGGACAATAACTATATTCTGCTCTCAATATCACCATTAAACCATCATGGCTCCTTAAGGACAGAATATGGGCTTCCTAAGCCTTCCCTCCCTCTTCTTCCCTCATTCCCTCCCTCCACCTGGCTCTCATTCTACCATTACTACCACAGTCTTTATTAGTTGTCTACTAACTAATTAAGACTGGGACATTTACTCTCAACGGATTTTACACTCTCACAAAATGTCTCTCTCCTTTTTTCTCCCTTTTTTTCCTCCGTCTCTCCGGGCTTGGTTTGTAGTTTCTCTCCGTCTCCCCCGGCTTGGTTTGTAGTTTCTCTCCCGGCTTGGTTTGTAGTTTCTCTCCGTCTCTCCCGGCTTGGTTTGTAGTTTCTCTCCGTCTCTCCCGGCTTGGTTTGTAGTTTCTCTCCGTCTCTCCCGGCTTGGTTTGTAGTTTCTCTCCCGGCTTGGTTTGTAGTTTCTCTCCGTCTCTCCCGGCTTGGTTTGTAGTTTCTCTCCGTCTCTCCCGGCTTGGTTTGTAGTTTCTCTCCGTCTCTCCCGGCTTGGTTTGTAGTTTCTCTCCGTCTCTCCCGGCTTGGTTTGTAGTTTCTCTCCGTCTCTCCCGGCTTGGTTTGTAGTTTCTCTCCGTCTCTCCCGGCTTGGTTTGTATTTTCTCTCCGTCTCTCCCGGCTTGGTTTGTAGTTTCTCTCCTGGCTTGGTTTGTAGTTTCTCTCCGTCTCTCCTGGCTTGGTTTGTAGTTTCTCTCCCGGCTTGGTTTGTAGTTTCTCTCCTGGCTTGGTTTGTAGTTTCTCTCCGTCTCCCCCGGCTTGGTTTGTAGTTTCTCTCCGTCTCTCCTGGCTTGGTTTGTAGTTTCTCTCCCGGCTTGGTTTGTAGTTTCTCTCCGTCTCTCCCGGCTTGGTTTGTAGTTTCTCTCCGTCTCTCCCGGCTTGGTTTGTAGTTTCTCTCCGTCTCTCCCGGCTTGGTTTGTAGTTTCTCTCCGTCTCTCCCGGCTTGGTTTGTAGTTTCTCTCCGTCTCTCCCGGCTTGGTTTGTAGTTTCTCTCCGTCTCTCCCGGCTTGGTTTGTATTTTCTCTCCGTCTCTCCCGGCTTGGTTTGTAGTTTCTCTCCTGGCTTGGTTTGTAGTTTCTCTCCGTCTCTCCTGGCTTGGTTTGTAGTTTCTCTCCCGGCTTGGTTTGTAGTTTCTCTCCTGGCTTGGTTTGTAGTTTCTCTCCGTCTCCCCCGGCTTGGTTTGTAGTTTCTCTCCGTCTCTCCTGGCTTGGTTTGTAGTTTCTCTCCCGGCTTGGTTTGTAGTTTCTCTCCGTCTCTCCCGGCTTGGTTTGTAGTTTCTATCCCGGCTTGGTTTGTAGTTTCTCTCCCGGCTTGGTTTGTAGTTTCTCTCCTGGCTTGGTTTGTAGTTTCTCTCCGTCTCTCCCGGCTTGGTTTGTAGTTTCTCTCCCGGCTTGGTTTGTAGTTTCTCTCCTGGCTTGGTTTGTAGTTTCTCTCCTGGCTTGGTTTGTAGTTTCTCTCCCGGCTTGGTTTGTAGTTTCTCTCCCGGCTTGGTTTGTAGTTTCTCTCCGTCTCCCCCGGCTTGGTTTGTAGTTTCTCTCCCGTCTCCCCCGGCTTGGTTTGTAGTTTCTCTCCGTCTCCCCCGGCTTGGTTTGTAGTTTCTCTCCCGGCTTGGGTTTTAGAGTGGTATGGAAATGTGGGATAAGTGACACTGTGTGTTGTTTTTAATGGAAGTCTCAGTCATGATGGCTTTTTCATTGCATGTCTGCATACTGCTGCCCCACTCCTTCACTCCCCCTCTCCTTCCATCGCTCCATCCTGCCTCAGCTGACGCCTCCCTGTCTAAGGGTGACATATGTTTGACATCATCCACCCCCCCTTGGGGCGCGCGCGCGCACACACACACACACACACACACACACACACACACACACGGTCTCTTCCAGGGCCTGTGTTCTGGGTCAGCATCTGAAAAGGTTATTTGCTGCTCTACAATAAAGCACGTCGGAGGACAGATTGTTTGTTACAGCGGCCAGATATGCTGACTGACATGGAGCTGTTGTCCTCTGTTTAACAATAAATCAATGAACCTCCCTCTCCTATCACACCCCCTATCCTGGTTATTAGCCATGAGCCCCCCTCCCCATCACAGTCCTGGTTATTAGCCACGAGCAATCCTGCCTCTCCTATCACACACTTTATCCTGGTTATTAGCCACGAGCCCTCCTGCCTTTCCTATCACAGTCGTGGTTAGTACCCATGAGCCCCCGTCCCCATCACAGTCCTGGTTATTAGCCATGAGCCCCCCTCCCCATCACAGTCCTGGTTATTAGCCATGAGCCCCCCTCCCCATCACAGTCCTGGTTATTAGCCATGAGTCCCCCTCCCCATCACAGTCGTGGTTATTAGCCATGAGCCCCCCTCCCCATCCCAGTCGTGGTTATTAGCCATGAGCCCCCCTCCCCATCCCAGTCCTGGTTAGTAGCCATGAGCCCCCCCTCCCCATCCCAGTCCTGGTTATTAGCCATGAGCCCCCCTCCCCATCCCAGTCGTGGTTAGTAGCCATGAGCCCCCCTCCCCATCACAGTCCTGGTTATTAGCCATGAGCCCCCCTCCCCATCACAGTCCTGGTTATTAGCCATGAGCCCCCCTCCCCATCACAGTCCTGGTTATTAGCCATGAGCCCCCCTCCCCATCCTGGTTATTAGCCATGAGCCCCCCTCCCCATCACAGTCGTGGTTAGTAACCATGAGCCCCCCCTCCCCATCACAGTCCTGGTTATTAGCCATGAGCCCCCCTCCCCATCCTGGTTATTAGCCATGAGCCCCCCTCCCCATCCTGGTTATTAGCCATGAGCCCCCCTCCCCATCCTGGTTATTAGCCATGAGCCCCCCTCCCCATCACAGTCCTGGTTATTAGCCATGAGCCCCCCTCCCCATCCTGGTTATTAGCCATGAGCCCCCTCCCCATCCTGGTTATTAGCCATGAGCCCCCCTCCCCATCACAGTCCTGGTTATTAGCCATGAGCCCCCCTCCCCATCACAGTCGTGGTTAGTAGCCATGAGCCCCCCTCCCCATCACAGTCCTGGTTAGTAGCCATGAGCCCCCCTCCCCATCACAGTCGTGGTTATTAGCCATGAGCCCCCATCCCCATCCTGGTTATTAGCCATGAGCCCCCCTCCCCATCACAGTCCTGGTTATTAGCCATGAGCCCCCCTCCCCATCACAGTCCTGGTTATTAGCCATGAGCCCCCCTCCCCATCACAGTCCTAGTTATTAGCCATGAGCCCCCCTCCCCATCACAGTCCTGGTTATTAGCCATGAGCCCCCCTCCCCATCACAGTCCTGGTTATTAGCCATGAGCCCCCCCTCCCCATCACAGTCGTGGTTAGTAACCATGAGCCCCCCTCCCCATCCCAGTCCTGGTTAGTAGCCATGAGCCCCCCTCCCCATCACAGTCCTGGTTAGTAGCCATGAGCACCCCTCCCCATCACAGTCCTGGTTAGTAGCCATGAGCCCCCCTCCCCATCCCAGTCCTGGTTAGTAGCCATGAGCCCCCCTCCCCATCACAGTCCTGGTTAGTAGCCATGAGCCCCCCTCCCCATCACAGTCCTGGTTATTAGCCTTAACACCAGTGTTGTTCTTTAGCGGTGCTGTTAATTTACATGGAGAAGAGGACATGTCACGCTTTAACAGGATTGACATGGACACACACACACGTGTGGCAGAGCAATGCCATCAGAGCTAAAAGCAAAACAAATGCTATGAAAAATAAAAGAGTTGAGACGGGGGACGGGGGGGACGGGGGCCTGCTGTTGAGTCATGTGCAGCAGGTGGAGGTCATTTATGATATTAACTGTCTGGTTCATTACCATTAGCTTTAATTCCTTCTCTAAACCACAGAGAGGAAGCACGCTCAACATTTATTATTAGACAGGTATCAAACAAGTATCTTTACTCCATCTCTTGAACATATGCTCTCAACCCCCCCCCACACACACACACACAGAGAATGTAACTGTATTTATGCCTCCTCTCCTCAGCATCATCATTAAAAGCAGGGCTGCTCCTCAGACAGACTGAAAGATACAAGCCAGAGAAGAAACAGACCAGAAAGGGAGTGGAGGATGGAGAGAGAGAGAACGAGAGACAGAAATGGATAGAAAATAAATGTTAAAGAAATATAAGACAAAGGGAAACATAGGGAGGAGAAAATAAAGGGAGTGAGAAAGAAAACCTGAGAGAGGGAAAAAACAGAGACAAAGGTAATGTTTGTGTGGTTATAATTGTAATTCAGGGCCATTCTCTGATCTAAGGAACATCATGCTGTCAGAGATGGCCCAACGTTCCATCTGAAATCAACAAATTAGCTGTGTGGACGGGACAGGCAGCGTGCGGTGTGGGTGTGTGTGTGTGGTGTGGGGGTGTGTGTGGTGTGTGTGTGTGCGAGGACAGGCATTGGAAAGGGCAGCTCTATCAGGCCCTACTCCAGCATGATAAAATGTTATTACTGTTTTCCTGGAAATTGGCTCTGAGCATGTGTGTCTCGGTGTCTGTCTGTGTCCGTGTGTACTCCATGTACGTGTGTTTGTAGGTGTGTAGGGGTAGGTGTGTATAGGTAGGTGTATATAGGTGTGTAGGGGTAGGTGTGTATAGGTAGGTGTATAGGTGTGTAGGGGTAGGTGTGTAGGGGTAGGTGTATATAGGTGTGTAGGGGTAGGTGTGTAGGGGTAGGTGTGTAGGGGTAGGTGTGCATAGGTGTGTAGGGGTAGGTGTGTATAGGTGTGTAGGGGTAGGTGTGTAGGGGTAGGTGTGCATAGGTGTGTAGGGGTAGGTGTGCATAGGTGTGTAGGGGTAGGTGTGTATAGGTGTGTAGGGGTAGGTGTGCATAGGTGGTAGGGGTAGGTGTGTAGGGGTAGGTGTGCATAGGTGTGTAGGGGTAGGTGTGTATAGGTGTGTAGGGGTAGGTGTATATAGGTAGGTGTGTAGGGGTAGGTGTATATAGGTAGGTGTGTAGGGGTAGGTGTGTATAGGTGTGTAGGGGTAGGTGTGTATAGGTGTGTAGGGGTAGGTGTATATAGGTAGGTGTGTAGGGGTAGGTGTGTATAGGTAGGTGTGTAGGGGTAGGTGTGTATAGGTGTGTAGGGGTAGGTGTGTATAGGTGTGTAGGGGTAGGTGTGTATAGGTGTGTAGGGGTAGGTGTGTATAGGTGTGTAGGGGTAGGTGGGTATAGGTGTGTAGGGGTAGGTGTGCAGGGGTAGGTGTGTAGGGGTAGGTGTGCAGGGATAGGTGTGTAGGGGTAGGTGTGCAGGGTAGGTGTGTATAGGTGTGTAGGGGTAGGTGTGTATAGGTGTGTAGGGGTAGGTGTGTATAGGTGTGTAGGGGTAGGTGTGTAGGGTTAGGTGTGTATAGGTGTGTAGGGGTAGGTGTGTATAGGTGTGTAGGGGTAGGTGTGTAGGGGTAGGTGTATATAGGTGTGTAGGGTAGGTGTGTATAGGTGTGTAGGGGTAGGTGTGCATAGGTGTGTAGGGGTAGGTGTGTAGGGGTAGGTGTGCATAGGTGTGTAGGGGTAGGTGTGTAGGGGTAGGTGTGCATAGGTGTGTAGGGGTAGGTGTGTAGGGGTAGGTGTGCATAGGTGTGTAGGGGTAGGTGTGCATAGGTGTGTAGGGGTAGGTGTGTAGGGGTAGGTGTGTAGGGGTAGGTGTGTATAGGTGTGTAGGGGTAGGTGTGCATAGGTGTGTAGGGGTAGGTGTGCATAGGTGTGTAGGGGTAGGTGTGCATAGGTGTGTAGGGGTAGGTGTGTATAGGTGTGTAGGGGTAGGTGTGTATAGGTGTGTAGGGGTAGGTGTATATAGGTAGGTGTGTAGGGGTAGGTGTGTATAGGTGTGTAGGGGTAGGTGTGTATAGGTAGGTGTGTAGGGGTAGGTGTGTATAGGTGTGTAGGGGTAGGTGTATATAGGTAGGTGTGTAGGGGTAGGTGTGTATAGGTAGGTGTGTAGGGGTAGGTGTGTATAGGTAGGTGTGTAGGGGTAGGTGTGTATAGGTGTGTAGGGGTAGGTGTGTAGGGGTAGGTGTGTATAGGTGTGTAGGGGTAGGTGTGTATAGGTGTGTAGGGGTAGGTGTGCAGGGGTAGGTGTGTAGGGGTAGGTGTGCAGGGGTAGGTGTGTAGGGGTAGGTGTGCAGGGATAGGTGTGTATAGGTGTGTAGGGGTAGGTGTGTATAGGTGTGTAGGGGTAGGTGTGTATAGGTGTGTAGGGGTAGGTGTGTAGGGTTAGGTGTGTATAGGTGTGTAGGGGTAGGTGTGTATAGGTGTGTAGGGGTAGGTGTGTAGGGGTAGGTGTATATAGGTGTGTAGGGGTAGGTGTGCATAGGTGTGTAGGGGTAGGTGTGTAGGGGTAGGTGTGCATAGGTGTGTAGGGGTAGGTGTGTAGGGGTAGGTGTGTATAGGTGTGTAGGGGTAGGTGTGCATAGGTGTGTAGGGGTAGGTGTGCATAGGTGTGTAGGGGTAGGTGTGCATAGGTGTGTAGGGGTAGGTGTGCATAGGTGTGTAGGGGTAGGTGTGCATAGGTGTGTAGGGGTAGGTGTGTAGGGGTAGGTGTGTAGGGGTAGGTGTGTATAGGGGTAGGTGTGTAGGGGTAGGTGTGTATAGGTGTGTAGGGGTAGGTGTGCATAGGTGTGTAGGGGTAGGTGTGCATAGGTGTGTAGGGGTAGGTGTGCATAGGTGTGTAGGGGTAGGTGTGTATAGGTGTGTAGGGGTAGGTGTATATAGGTAGGTGTGTAGGGGTAGGTGTGTATAGGTGTGTAGGGGTAGGTGTGTATAGGTGTGTAGGTGTGTAGGGGTAGGTGTGCATAGGTGTGTAGGGGTAGGTGTGTAGGGGTAGGTGTGTATAGGTGTGAAGGGTTACGTGTGTAGGGGTAGGCTTGTATAGGTGTGTAGGGGTAGGTGTGTAGGGGTAGGTGTGCATAGGTGTGAAGGGTTAGGTGTGTAGGGGTAGGTGTGCATAGGTGTGTAGGGGTAGGTGTGCAGGGGTAGGCGTGTATAGGTGTGTAGGGGTAGGTATGTAGGGGTAGGTATGTATAGGTGTGTAGGGGTAGGTGTGTAGGGGTAGGTGTGTAGGGGTAGGTGTGCATAGGTGTGTAGGGGTAGGTGTGTATAGGTGTGTAGGGGTAGGTGTGTAGGGGTAGGTGTGTAGGGGTAGGTGTGTATAGGTGTGTAGGGGTAGGTGTGTATAGGTGTGTAGGGGTAGGTGTGTAGGGGTAGGCCCCTGTTTCTCACTGTTCAAATAAACCTACCATTAAAATTATAGACTGATCATTTCTTTGTCAGTGGGCAAACATACAAAATCAGCAGGGGATCAAATACTTTTTTCCCCCTCACTGTACATGAGCACATACGACTAACACACACAAAATACACTGTCACACAAACACACATTGCTTGACTAGAGGCCAGACACACCAGAGAGGGAAATAGATGGATCCTTTACAACCCCAATAACAGCAGCAGCAATAGCAGGACAGAGAGGGATGGGGAATGTAGTTTTACAGTCTTATCCACTGAGGCAATGTCAGAGATATGTAGTTTGTAAGCAGGGCTGGTTTGTCAGGGCTGGGAGCAGTGCATGTTGGGATATGTAGTTTGTAAGCAGCAGCTGGTTGTGACGAGGCTGCATTAAGAGCTCAACCAGTGGATGTAAATGAGTGTCTGACCCCCTCATCAGTCTCTTGCTACCCCTGACAGGTCTGAGACTGGATGGTCTGACCCCCTCATCAGTCTCTTGCTACCCCTGACAGGTCTGAGACTGGGTGGTCTGACCCCTTCATCAGTCTCTTGCTACCCCTGACAGGTCTGAGACCGGGTGGTCTGACCCCCTCATCAATCTCTTGCTACCCCTGACAGGTCTGAGACCGGGTGGTCTGACCCCCTCATCAGTCTCTTGCTACCCCTGACAGGTCTGAGACCGGGTGGTCTGACCCCCTCATCAGTCTCTTGCTACCCCTGACAGGTCTGAGACATGGGTGGTCTTACCCCCTCATCAGTCTCTTGCTACCCCTGACAGGTCTGAGACCGGGTGGTCTGACCCCCTCATCAGTCTCTTGCTACCCCTGACAGGTCTGAGACCGGGTGGTCTGACCCCCTCATCAGTCTCTTGCTACCCCTGACAGGTCTGAGACCGGGTGGTCTGACCCCCTCATCAGTCTCTTGCTACCCCTGACAGGTCTGAGACCGGGTGGTCTGACCCCCTCATCAGTCTCTTGCTACCCCTGACAGGTCTGAGACCGGGTGGTCTGACCCCCTCATCAGTCTCTTGCTACCCCTGACAGGTCTGAGACCGGATGGTCTGACCTCTCAAACCTCCCCTGCCACCAACTATCCTCCTCTGTCACTTTGCCCACATCTCAAAACACAGAAGGCAAAATCAACACACAGGTCCAGTTGGAGACCTGGTGAAGACATGGTCAGGTAAATCACAGCGAGACAGTGAAGGGTGAATAGAAGTGACTCCAACAGAACTAGGCTGGCTAGCAGGTAGTTGACTCTACCTGATTCCGAGGTTCATGGTCTCTGCAGTCCCGATCATCCCAATCGCTAACAGCATGTTGTTACAGATCTTAGCTGCCTGTGAGACAAAAAAGCTGAATTATTCAAATACATTTCTGTGAGAGTGACCAAGTGTACAATAGTGTTTGAGTGTATGAAAATGGTACATTTGTATGCAAACTTGTAAGTACACTAGAGTGTTAGTTACCTGTCCTGTGCCAACCTGTCCGCAGTACACTACGTTAGCTCCCATACAGGTGAGGAGTTCCTGGGCTGCCGTGTACTCCTCCTCAACCCCTCCTACCATGAAGGTTAGCTTAGCCAAGCTGGCTGCTCCCACACCTACAACACATAATACATGGTCACTACACACTAATGTTGAACGATACTGAAACGTCTGTACTCTTTAGATACTAGAACATGAAAAGCAGTCCAGTGGAATTTATTTTTACTTTAGGTACTTCTGTCCCACGGATCATGTCTCTCTATCAGAGCAGCCGATGTCCACTTATAGCATGAGCGTGCCTGCTCCAATCATTCCGCACAGACGTTAACACACTTGAATATGCGACACGGCATATAGAAATGCTGAAACTCTTAATTACTGTTCGCAAAACAATGTCCATACAGGCTAGAACACTTCACATTGAAAGAAGATACCGGTAGCTACAAGCTAACTTTCCTAGATAGCTTACAGCTTACAGCTGAAGCTAACATCAATTCATTACCCGAGTACTTCGTTTGTGATAACATGCAGAACCATAATGCAAAATAGGCTGATTTCAAAGCTGATTGACAGCAAAACTTCATTAATTCAGTCAGTCTCACACATCTCTCCCAAAGATTACTTATTTCCTAAATGTGTGTGAAAACTGGGCTCCGATTGGCCCTCTTGCCTTGAATGACGTCATTACAGATCAAATCAAATTCCATCGGTCGCATACACATATTTAGCAGATGTTATTGGTCACGTACGCATATATCAGATGTTGTTGGTCACATACACATATTTATCAGATGTTATTGGTCACGTACACATATTTATCAGATGTTATTGGTCACGTACACATATTTATCAGATGTTATTGGTCACGTACACATATTTATCAGATGTTATTGGTCACGTACACATATTTATCAGATGTTATTGGTCACGTACACATATTTATCAGATGTTATTGGACACATACACACATTTATCAGATGTTATTGGTCACATACACATATTTATCAGATGTTATTGATCACATACACATATTTATCAGATGTTATTGGACACATACACATATTTATCAGATGTTATTGATCACATACACATACTTATCAGATGTTATTGATCACGTACACATATTTATCAGATGTTATTGCGGGTGTAGAGAAATGCTTATGTTCCTAACTCCAACAGTGCAGTAATATTTAACACACACAAATCTAAAAAAGTTCAATAATGTCATTAAGAAATATTAGGATGAGCAATGTCTGAGACCGTGGTGTGTGTACCAGTTTTTCTTTATTTGTACCATTTTCCACATTGTAGAATAATAGTGAAGACATCAAAACTATGAAATAACATGTATGCAATCATTAAGTAACCAAAAAAAGTGTTAAACAAATCAAAATATTTAGATTCTTCAAAGTAGCCACCTTTTGCCTTGACAGCTTTGCACACTCTTGGCATTCTCTCAACCAGCTTCATGAGGTAGTCACCTGGAATGCATTTAAATTAACAGGTGTGCCTTGTTAAAAGCAAATTTGTGGAATTTCTTTCCTTCTTAATGCGTTTGAGCAATCCATTGTGTAGTTACAAGGTTGGGGTGGTATACAGAAGTTGGCCCTATTTGGTAAAAGACCAAGTCCATATTATTGTCAAGAAGGTCAGTCAATCTGGAACATTTTTAGAACTTTGAAGGTTTCTTCAAGTGCAGTCGCAAAAACCATCAAGCGCTATGATGCATCTGTAATTAATTTTGATGTTTAGTCAAGGTCTTAGTCGCGCAATTTTACATGTAACCAAGATGTTTTGTGCACTATTTGTCAAGTGAAAAAATTTGCCTGAAAACAAGTCGTCTCTCGCTGAATGACAACAAATACTTAATTGAAGAATCTCTACTGTTCTAATTATTATTTTATTTATTTAACTAGGCAAGTCAGTTAAGAACAAATTCTTATTTTCAAAGACGGCCTAGGAACAGTGGGTTAACTGCCTTGTTCAGGGGCAGAACGACAGATTTTTACCTTTCGGTTACTAGTCCTACGCTCTAACCACTAGGCTACCTGCAGCCCCTTGTTAACCAATCACTGACAAAGGGGTGTCCGAACTTGGGCTTGGCTCAGGAAATAATGTGCACATGAACAGCCATCTAGACACAGTGCTAGATGGTTCACCAATGACAGCCTTATTTAATCCCAAAAACATCATGTCAGTCTCATGACAGTGTTGCCAGAAAGCTCTCTCAGGACTAGTACAAGACTCCTCGATAGCAGTCAGATTATTTTGTTTGGTCTATGGAGCTCAGTGATAGTTAATTTGTAGAGACATCACAATCTTTTCTGCTCTGGGAAAGGGGTGTGTGTGTGTCGTGATGGGACAGGATTGTCGAGAGCGGCACACCAGAGGGACGGGGGAGTTGTCCCCATCATCCTGCACACGACCCCCATGGGCCTCCATCCTCCTTACGCCACCGCTTTCTCCTTCACACAAACAACTATACCCCACCACCAAAACCAGGCCGACAGCTGTGCCTGAGGCTACCCCCTTAGAAACACCCCCCGGGGGTATCAGTGACAGCCGTGAGGGTAATTAACTTTACACTTTATCATGTTCAATTAGGCCTCACACACACACTCCCCCATCCCTCCCAGTGCCTGATGGCTTAAGGAGCGTTCCATGTTTTAGCAAGGACCTCTCCACCCCCCAACGGGTCCTGATGACACAGATAGATGACCAGAGACGTGCCAGATAGATTAACACAGAAATAAAACTGTTAAAAACGGAGGCGGAACCCTCGCTCCCAAATCTCATCTGCCACAGCCCAGCCCCTTAATATACCATTGATTAACCCCTAAACATACATCTGTGCGCACGAACACAGGCAGGCAGGCAAATTGTTGGTAGCTGTAAGTATTCAAAGAGCACAGCTCTTCCATACTGTAATCCTAGTGATAGGTAAACAAATGAAAAGCACCACCATCATCATGTTGAGCTGTGCTTGGTAAGTGGACAGGACAGTGTCCCCTACACTGCATCCCACAACACCAAAAGAGCACTACGCCTTAGCGACACTGTTAGAGGAGTGTATCAACAGTCTTAGTAATGTGTGTGTGTGTGTGTGTGTGTGTGTGTGTGTGTGTGTGTGTGTGTGTGTGTGTGTGTGGTGTGTGAAATCAGTCTTCAGGGTGCTATGTAGCTCTAATGAAAGGCCTCTTGATGGTGAAGGCCTAATCATGTTGCTGTTAATAATTAAGAGAGGAATTAGGAAGGAGAGAAAATAGCTGAAACTACACAACCAGAAGGAGAGGAGAGTGGAGGAGAGGAGGGTGTGGAGGAGAGGAGAGAGAGGGAGAAAATAGCTGAAACTACACAACCAGGAGGAGAGGAGAGTGGAGGAGAGGAGAGTGTGGAGGAGAGGAGAGTGTGGAGGAGAGGAGAGAGAGTGGGAGAAAATAGCTGAAACCACACAACCAGAAGGAGAGGAGAGTGTGGAGGAGAGGAGGGTGTGGAGGAGAGGAGAGAGGAGAGAGTGGAGGAGAGGAGAGAGAGGGAGAAAATAGCTGAAACTACACAACCAGGAGGAGAGGAGAGAGGAGGAGAGGAGAGTGTGGAGGAGAGGAGGGTGTGGAGGAGAGGAGAGAGTGGAGGAGAGGAGAGAGAGGAGGAGAGGAGAGAGAGGGAGAAAATAGCTGAAACTACACAACCAGAAGGAGAGGAGAGTGTGGAGGAGAGGAGAGTGTGGAAGAGAGGAGAGAGGAGAGGAGAGAGTGGAGGAGAGTGTGGAGGAGAGGAGAGAGAGGAGGAGAGGAGGGTGTGGAGGAGAGGAGAGAGAGGAGGAGAGGAGAGAGTGGGAGAAAATAGCTGAAACTACACAACCAGGAGGAGAGGAGAGTGTGGAGGAGAGGAGGGTGTGGAGGAGAGGAGGGTGTGGAGGAGAGGAGGGTGTGGAGGAGAGGAGAGAGAGTGGGAGAAAATAGCTGAAACTACACAACCAGGAGGAGAGGAGAGAGTGGAGGAGAGAGTGGAGGAGAGGAGGGTGTGGAGGAGAGGAGAGAGAGGAGGAGAGGAGAGTGTGGAGGAGAGGAGAGTGTGGAGGAGAGGAGAGAGAGGAGGAGAGGAGAGAGAGGAGGAGAGGAGAGAGTGGAGGAGAGAGTGGAGGAGAGGAGAGAGTGGAGGAGAGGAGAGAGTGGAGGAGAGGAGAGAGAGGGAGGAAATAGCTGAAACTACACAACCAGAAGGAGAGGAGAGTGTGGAGGAGAGGAGGGTGTGGAGGAGAGGAGAGGAGGGTGTGGAGGAGAGGAGAGAGAGGAGGAGAGGAGAGAGTGGGAGAAAATAGCTGAAACTACAACCAGGAGGAGAGGAGAGTGTGGAGGAGAGGAGGGTGTGGAGGAGAGGAGAGGAGGGTGTGGAGGAGAGGAGAGAGAGGAGGAGAGGAGAGAGTGGGAGAAAATAGCTGAAACTACAACCAGGAGGAGAGGAGAGTGTGGAGGAGAGGAGGGTGTGGAGGAGAGGAGAGGAGGGTGTGGAGGAGAGGAGGGTGTGGAGGAGAGGAGGAGAGGAGGGTGTGGAGGAGAGGAGAGAGAGAGGAGAGAGAGGAGAGAGTGGAGAGAGAGGAGAGAGTGGAGGAGAGGAGAGAGTGGAGGAGAGGAGGAGAGAGAGGAGGAGAGGAGAGAGAGGAGAGAGAGGAGAGAGAGGAGAGAGAGGAGAGAGAGGAGAGAGTGGAGGAGAGGAGAGAGTGGAGGAGAGGAGAGAGAGGGAGGAAATAGCTGAAACTACACAACCAGAAGGAGAGGAGAGTGTGGAGGAGAGGAGGGTGTGGAGGAGAGGAGAGGAGGGTGTGGAGGAGAGGAGAGGAGGGTGTGGAGGAGAGGAGGAGAGGAGAGAGTGGGAGGAAATAGCTGAAACTACACAACCAGGAGGAGAGGAGAGTGGAGGAGAGGAGAGAGAGGAGGAGAGGAGAGAGATGAGGAGAGGAGAGAGAGGAGAGAGAGGAGGAGAGGAGAGAGTGGAGGAGAGGAGAGAGAGGGAGGAAATAGCTGAAACTACACAACCAGAAGGAGAGGAGAGTGGAGGAGAGGAGAGAGAGGAGGAGAGGAGAGAGTGGAGGAGAGGAGGGTGTGGTGAAGAGAGCAGGAGAAAATAGCTGGAACTACACAACCAGGAGGAGAGGAGAGAGTGGAGGAGAAGAGAGAGAGGGAGAAAATAGCAGAGGGGGAGAGGAGAGATGGCAGAGAAGAGGTGAGTGGGGAGCAGAGGCTTAAGGTGTAGAAGGGAGGAGCAGAGATGGGAGAGTGGGGGGGGGCTTTATGGAAAAGAGTGACTGATGTACAGTCACTGAGTTGACCGAACAGCAGGTTCCCTGTATGTTGTTGTCCATAGGGTAATGGTATGTATACATTACCCCAGCTATCCCACTCTTCCAACCCTCTCTCGGACTGATAATTAGCCGTCTGTCTGTGCGTGCGTGCGTGATGCAGCAGTGACAGCCTGTCAGGCCACATAATGAACCCCGTCCATACTGCAGCAGCTGACTATGGAGCACAACACACGGTCCACACACACAGGTCTTACATAACAGGGAGAGAGAAGGCTCTATAACTTAGAGACTGAGATTTTCTGAATCCAATCACCATGCATACAACCATCAACAGTCACACTAATAAGGCCTATATAATGCTGACAGAACCAAAGCCAAGCAGCATGGTACACTTCCACTGGTTCATTAGACTGGGGACAGGATCACTAAAGAGAAGACTATTGATATCACAGTTAACATGCTGATCAATATACATCTCTACACATGGAGAGGGGGAGATAAAGAGAGAGGGGGAGAGAGAGGAGGGGAGAGGGAAGAAATAGCAGAGGGGGAGAGGAGAGATGGCAGAGAAAAGGAGAGTGGGGAGCAGAGGGAAAAACAGAGATGGAGGGAAAGAAAGAGCAGGAAAGAAAGAAATATGAGAACAAGAGATGGGGGAGAGAGAGAGAGAGAGAGAGAGAGCGGCGGAATACTTTGTCCACTCCTTCCCTCCCTCCCCCTCTCAGATGAACTAATCACCCATAATAAGCTCCTCTGATCCGTAGTGGATTTCTAGAAACAGTGACAGAGGGATGATGAAAGATCGCCGTGCAGGAAGAAGAATAACATCATTAGCATAACAGAGAAGGAGAGAGAGAGAGTGTGTGTGTGTGTGTGTGTGTGTGTGTGTGTGTGTGTGTGCGTGCGTGTATAGGGGCGTCCCGTGGTCCGGTCGGTCCTGTCAGAGACGGATTAAACAGGAATCCTAATGAGGCTGTGGGGGATTTGGGGAAGACGTTGGGAACTTCACCATGAAACGCCCAATCCTATCCATCTCACAGAAAAATGACACTCCTGCATTGTTAAAAACACACTTACAACGCATTGCCCCCCAGGTCTAGCTGACGTACATCTGCCCAGAGAGAGAAAGAGGGTGAGAAACAGAGAGAGGGATACATTGAAGGGGGAGAGAGAATGTATAGTGAGGTAATGGGAGTGAGTGGCAAAGACAGAGACCAGGATAGCTGTGCCTCTGAACTCTGAGAAACAATTCCCTTGGGAAAGAGCAGACAAGAGTCCCTCTTATCATGTTCCAGGGACAAGTTATGGTTGGCCAACATAAAACCCAGATACCCAGTGGAACTAGCCTGACCACGGTTCAACCACAGTGAGCTGGCATTGGTATTAATGACCGTTAGAGAGAGGGGCCAGCCAAAGCCACTCAGTCTAACGTGGTGGGAGATAGATGTAGTGACTATGTGGGAGGCTGGGTACAAAGATATACCCTTTCCTTGTTTCCTTTCCTTCAGGGAGAGAAAGCATCTCAATACCCTAAAGAGGTTTCCTTTCCTTGTCTCCTCTACATCAAGGAAAGAGGGTGAGGTGGGGTGAGACGGGGAAAGGAGATCAGCGCATACTCTGGTTTCTGTCGTGTTCTAACGAGAGCTGAATTAATTTGCACTTTTTTAATTACAGACAAATAATTAACTGAAGCGATTCATTATAGTCTTATAGCCTTTTAAATTGGAGCCCTTTTTGGAAGCGGTCGGTCTGTGTGTGTGTGTCTTCATCTGTTTTTGTATGTGTGCGAGTGTGTATCTTTGTGTAAATGTGTCTTGTGTCTAAGCATTACGGACAGGTGAAGATCCCAAACTTGGCAGTGGTGGAGACGTCAGCCGGGGCTTCTGAGGTAATATCCACAGGGTTACAAGGCTCGTGTAAAGCACTATGCACTTTTATTGACGGTAGGGTTCAATGAAAGTACATTTTGAAGGCTGTACAAACACACACCACGGTGGCTGTTCCCACGCTGTAGTAGTGAATGACGCATTTGAATGTGAGCCACACTCCAGCTCTTTTCCCTGGGGTTGAGAGTGGCTAGTCCCTAAAGGAACGCTCGTAACACTAACATCTTCATTACACCATTATAACCATTCATTTCCTTCAATGAGAGTACAATCTACCGTGTTGGTGTAGAATCCATTCACAGGTTAACTACAGTGCCTGGCTCACTCTACCAGAGTAAAAACCCCTGCAGGGTAAAGTTCTGTAATTCAGGTCTTAGTAGATGCATGAGTCCTAATTCAATTGTGTGAGGAAAACAGGCAGGCAACACAAAGAGTTACAGCTGAAGTCTACATACACCTTAGCCAAATACATTTAAACTCAGTTTCACAGTTCCTGACATTATATCCTAGTAAAAGTTCCCTGTCTTAGGTCAGTTAGGATCACCACTTTATTTTAATAATGTGAAATGTCAGAATAATAGTAGAGAGAATAATTTATTTCAGCTTTTATTTCTTTTATCACATTCCCGGTGGGTCAGAAGTTTACATACCCTCAATTAGTATTTGGTAGCATTGCCTTCAAATTTGTTAACTTGGGTAAAACATTTCAGGTAGCCTTCCACAAGCTTCCTGCAATAAGTTGGGTGAATTTTGGCCCATTCCTCCTGACAGAGCTGGTGTAACTGAGTCAGGTTTGTAGGCCTCCTTGCTCGCACATGCTTTTTCAGTTCTGCCCACAAATGTATTTCTTGAGATATTGCTTCAATATATCCACATAATTTTCCTCCCTCATGATGCCATCTATTTTGTGAAGTGCACCAGTCCCTCCTGCAGCAAAGCACCCCCACAACATGATGCTGCCACCCCCGTGCTTCATGGTTGGGATGGTGTTCTTCGGCTTGCAAGCCTCCCCCTTTTTCCTCCAAACATAACGATGGTCATTATGGCCAAACAGTTCTATTTTTGTTTCATCAGACCAGAGGATATTTCTCCAAAAAGTACGATCTTTGTCCCCATGTGCAGTTGCAAACCGTAGTCTGGCTTTTTTTTTAAATGGCGGTTTTATAGCAGTGGCTTCTTCCTTGCTGAGCGGCCTTCCAGGTTATGTCAATATAGGACTTGTTTTACAGTGGATATAGATACTTTGGTACCTGTTTCCTCCAGCATCTTCACAAGGTCCTTTGCTGTTGTTAAGGGATTGATTTGCACTTTTTGCACCAAAGTACGTTCATCTCTAGGACACAGAATGCGTCTCCTTCCTGAGCGGTGTGACGGCTGCGTGGTCCCATGGTGTTTATACTTGTGTACTATTGTTTGTACAGATGAACGTGGTAACTTCAGGCGTTTGAAAATTGCTCCCAAGGATGAACCAGACTTGCGGAGGTCTACAAAAATGTTTCTTGGCTGATTTTTCCATGATGTCAAGCAAAGAGGCACTGAGTTTGAAGGTAGGCCTTGAAATACATCCACAGGTACACCTCCAATTGACTCAAATTATGTCAATTAGCCTATCAGAAGCTTCTAAAGCCATGACATTTTCTGGAATTTTCCAAGCTGTTTAAAGGCACAGTCAAGTTAGTGTATGTAAACTTCTGACCCACTGGAATTGTGGTACAGTGAATTATAAGTGAAATAATCTGTCTGTAAACAATTGTTGGAAAAATGACTTGTGTCATGCACAAAGTAGATGTCCTAACCGACTTGCCGAAACTATAGTTTGTTAACAAGAAATTTGTGGAGTGGTTGAAAAACGAGTTTTAATGACTCCAACCTAAGTGTATGTAAACTTCCGACTTCAACTGTATATTCTTGGTTTGACTACTGGAAATCTAAAAGGTGGCCTTTGTTCTAATATAGAGCTCTCATCTTAATGGCAACATTTTTCACTGAGTTAAAGGTCTAAACAATACGACACCATTTCTAACATTACAGTAACGTTCCTGTTTACAGGCCTTCAGTGCTGCCTCATGTAGTCCGTTCCTTCCTGCCCAACCACCTGGGAAGACAGACTGTTTACAGGCCTTCAGTGCAGCCTCATGTAGTCCAGTGATATAATTATACCCAATGGGAGATATTTTCTCAAACAAATTAAAAACCCAAACAAGCGCCATAAAAACTTGATGGATATCAAGTAAATAACTCAAATGGAATTAGAAGAGAGACAGAGTGCTAACCAAAATCCCACCACACACACACACACATAAAAACAATCAGCACTTTCAGTTTATCTGCCCAAGTCACTAATGCTAGTCCTTGATGTTAGAGTCTTTATCTGCTGTGCTAGCGAGCTCAAGCCTGAGAACCACTCCACACTGACATGCACACACAGACAAACACCATGAAAACACACCCCGAGAGACTGTAGCAGATAGGGAGAAAGGGGAAGAGAAAGTCAGAGAATGATGCTGAAAGACATGCAACAGACAATCTTTGTCTTCGCTGTGTTTCTTCATTGACCAGTACCCTGACCATCATAATCATTATCAGAGCCTGCTCCATTCCACGAGGGAGACAGAAGAGAGATCATTCCAGAATCAATCCTCCCTGTGGCCCAAAGCAGACCCATTGAGTTTGAGGCAGACTGATAATGACCCCCCCCCCCCCCCCCCACACACACACACACACACTCTCTTAAGATGAGTGACATATAGGGAGGGGTTTAGGAGAATTTGATGGACAGAGCCTTATAGTACGACTGGCACAAACACCAGCTGACAAATAGGCCTACACACCCACAGAGAAGGACACCACACACACAGTGTTGAGAGGGACAGTCCCCCAGCTGCTGTGAGTCTGCTTCCATCTGGACTCCAGGCTACTCCCCTCCTCTCACCCACAGCCTTACCTCCATTTCCCCCTCCCCTCATCCCTCTCTCTCCCCTTAACCAGCCTCCCCCTGGTCCCACTAGTGAAGGGCTTGTTATGCTAATCTAGTCAGTCCAGTGCTAGTTAAAGCATCTAAATACTAGGTTGGGTTTGCTCCTATCACAACGCGGCTGGGCAAAGTGAACGTCTGTGCCTCACATACTCCCTCAAAAGACCTTCGCTTGAAAAACAAGAAACAAGTGGCAATAGTACAGTGTGTCCCTCTTGAGACGCCGTAGCCAGTATACACTTATTCAAAATATTCTGAATGAATCTAACTCAAGAAATCTGTAATTCATTTTGAAGTTTTTGCTGTGGAGGTCTTAGTCACTCAATTTGACATCTAAGATGTTTGGTGCAGTATTTCTCAAGGGAAAATATGTGCATTAAAACTAGTCGTCTCTCGTTGAATGGCAACAAACAGTTCATTGAAGAATCCCAACTGTTGACCAATCACCGACGAAGGGGGTGTAGACTTCGGCTACCGAACTTCAGCTTGCCTCAGGAAAATTGTTGCGTGCACAAAGAGCCCCAAAAAAACCATGCCGAAGACCAAAACAAATAGAGCAGGCCCAGCCAGCTACCCACGGCTGTAATACCTACTAGGCCCATCTCTCTCTCTCTCTCAATCCCTACCATAGAACCTTGGAACCTTAACATGCCTTCTTTTGGCCAATGCTTAGCTGTGGCGATTTGCCTGTGGCTTTTCGGTGACTGCAGAATGCAATAGGCTACACGGTACGGTTCCCAGTGTTTTTCACAAGTATACAGAGTAGCCAGCCAAGTAGAAAGAAAGTGGGGGTCCGGGGTTGTTCGCTCACCTGGGTTCATCATTTTGTTGCAGAAGGAGCTCTATTTGTGGCCTCTGATGCATTCTAATGTCTGGACTCCATCTGAAAGAGTTCACCTCCCAGACTGGGAAAATGTGTTGTAGTATTGTGGAGAACAGGTATTCCCACTGGGGTACGCCAAATAAAATGTGATTCACATTGAAGACATTTTTTTTTCAAAAAGAACATTCATACACACCCGTTCAAAAGTTTGGGGTCACTTAGAAATGTCCTTGTTATTGAAAGAAAATCACTTTTTTGTCCATTAAAATAACATCAAATTGATCAGAAATACAGTGTAGACATTGTTAATGTTGTAAATGACTATTGTAGCTGGAAACGGCAGATTTTTAGGCGTACACAGGCCCATTATCAGCAACCACCACATTGTGTTAGCTAATCCAAGTTTATCATTTTAAAAAAGGCTAACTGATCATTAGAAAACCCTTTTGTAATTATGTTAGCACAGCAGAAAACTGTCACGCTGATTAAACAAGCAATAAAATTGGCCTTTTTTAGACTAGTTGAGTATCTGGAGCTTCAGCATTTGTCGGTTCGATTACAGGCTCAAAATGTCCAGCAACAAAGGACTTTCTTCTGAAACTTGTCAGTCTATTCTTGTTCTGAGAAATGAAGGCTATTCCATGTGAGAAATTGCCAAGAAACTGAAGATCTCGTACAACACTGTGTACTAGTCCCTTCACAGAACAGTGCAAACTGTCTCTAACCATAATAGAAAGAGGAGTGGGAGGCCCCGGTGCACAATTGAGCAAGAGGACAAGTACATTAGAGTGTCTAGTTTGAGAAACAGACGCCTCACAAGTCCTCAACTGGCAGCTTCATTAAATAGTACCTGCAAAACACCAGTCTCAACGACAACAGTGACGAGGCAACTCTGGGATGCTGGCCTTCTAGGCAGAGTTCCTCTGTCCAGTGTCTGTTGTTTTGCCCATCTTAATCTTTTCTTTTTATTGGCCAGTCTGAGATATGGCTTTTTCTTTGCAACTTCGTGCAGTGTGAGACAAACTGTATACAAACACATTAAGCTCCCACGGTCACACCAAAGTTAACGTAGTAAAGTCCCTTTAACACAGACACACAGACCCACAGTGTTGTTCTCAGCGTTGGGAAAACAATGAATGGCTTTTAAAGCCTTTTAAAGTCGCCGTCCGTTAGCGATGTGGCGGCCCACTGCCGGAATACAAGACGCAGACGCAGGCATGCTGGGTAATTACCGCTAACGACCCCGCTGCTCGTTAGCCAACAGCCCGGGCATCGTGACGTCAGAGCCTGTTTTGTTGTGGGTCTAGTTTGAATGCGGACACTTAACAACACCAGACAGTGGTGAAAGTGGGTATTTTAGAGTGTGCTTGTTTGTGTGTACAGTAAGTGACTATGTGCAGTGTGTGTGTGAAAGAGTATCTATGCCAGGACATAGCAGGCAGGGCTAGGCCAGACAACTGGTCAGTAAGAGCAAGACCGGCAGAGAGAGGGAAAGGAAAGAAAGAGAGATGTTTTTTTGATTGTCGTTTTTTAACAAGTTTATTACTCCTCGTCTCAGACCCCAGGAGTAACTGCCAAACCCCTATTGACGCACTCGAGATGGGAACCAAACACACACACACATTTAAAAACACACTACCTCACTCACCACAGGATTCATTTTGAATAAAAGAATATCTAAATTTAAAAAAACAAAGAAAACCCCAAAAGCACAGGAAGTCTCTGTCTGTGTGGATGCTTGAATGTCTGAAGGGACTGAAAATGTTTGTGATCTTTGCATGAATCTGTGTGTGTGTGTGTGTGTGTGTGTGTGTGAGACTTCATAACGAAGAAGATTCTGGTGGGACCACCAGTCAAAATTGCTTAAAGTTTGTGTGTGTGTTACTGTCATTAGATCTGGATCTGATATCAAGAGATCACAAATAAACAGTAGTGACTGTCTCTAACAAACACAGACATACTACATACACCACTACTCCCTTGTACTTGATTGATGAATTAAGGTCACGAACTAGTAAAGAACTCCCCTCACCAGGTTTAGGTCTTAACTGAAAGGAAAACAACTAAAACCTGCAGACACTAGGCCCTCCATGGAATGAGTTCACACCCTGCTCCACACACATACATATGGATCCCTATTGGGGTAGAGTGCCACCTCCTGGACAAACGCAGCATGTCAAATCCCCTCCCCCACGATCGGTCAGAGAGGCCCTCACAACACAACACACACACACTGGGACGTCTGTAGTTTACCCTCCACCTCCTGACCTCTCCCTCAGTCTACTCCTCCCTAAGTTCAGCTTATCACCAATGGGCTACTTTCATCCTCAGCAAGGGGGTTAGAGGCCAGTTCTGTTAGGATCTGTATATGAGATTTAGATAGTGGGCGGTCATGTGCGTGTGTGTTTGTGTCTGAACTTGGAAGTGTGTTCGTGCTGTCAGGCGTCTGTGGGGCTCAGGCCAGAGGTAGCATGTAAATCATTGGCCATTCCAGAGCAGTAAACCAGGCTTTGCTAAGAGCCCAGAGAAGTAACTAAACACTGTGCTTGTATGTGTGTGGCACTGTGTGTGTGACTGTGTGTGTGTGAGTTTGTAAAACAGGCTTAGTTAAGAGCCCAGAGAGGAAGTGTGTAAACATTGGGGCTGTGCGTGGCTGTGCGTCTGTAAAACAGGCTTAGTTAAGAGTCCAGAGAGGAAGTGTGTAAACATTGGGGCTGTGCGTGGCTGTGCGTCTGTAAAACAGGCTTAGTTAAGAGTCCAGAGAGGAAGTGTGTAAACATTGGGGCTGTGCGTGGCTGTGCGTCTGTAAAACAGGCTTAGTTAAGAGCCCAGAGAAGAAGGGTCTTCACTCACTAACTACAGCCTGTCTACAGTGCAGATGCCAGCATGTAAACACAGAGGGTGTGTGTGTGTGTGTGTGTGTGTGTGTGTGTGTGTGTGTGTGTGTGTGTGTGTGTGTGTGTGTGTGAGAAAGGGAGGGAGTGTTTTGTGTGAGGAATGTGTGAGAAAACGAGTGTTGCCAGACAAGCATACGACCACGGTGTAGGCTGTTGGGGACCGTCAAAAAGTGAATCTGCAGAGATGTGAATCAGTGGTATTTGTACGTGTGCCCCCCCCCCCCCCCGTTTGGTCTGGCCGAGGTGAGAGGGACAGTTTTACAGCTACTCGTCTCATCTCCCCCCGTGGGGCCAGTTTCCCTTGTCTTTATCTACATGAAAGGCAATGACAAGAGATACCCGCCATTATGGCTCCATCAACATCAAAAACACTGACAGGGTATTCTCCATTATGGCTCCATCAACATTAAAAACACTGACAGGGTATTCTCCATTATGGCTCCATCAACATTAAAAACACTGACAGGGTATTCTCCATTATGGCTCCGTCAACATTAAAAACACTGACAGGGTATTCTCCATCAACATCAAAAACACTGACAGGGTATTCTCCATTATGGCTCCGTCAACATTAAAAACACTGACAGGGTATTCTCCATTATGGCTCCATCAACATCAAAAACACTGACAGGGTATTCTCCATCAACATCAAAAACACTGACAGGGTATTCTCCATTATGGCTCCATCAACATTAAAAACACTGACAGGGTATTCTCCATTATGGCTCCATCAACATTAAAAACACTGACAGGGTATTCTCCATCAACATCAAAAACACTGACAGGGTATTCTCCATTATGGCTCCATCAACATTAAAAACACTGACAGGGTATTCTCCATTATGGCTCCATCAACATCAAAAACACTGACAGGGTATTCTCCATTATGGCTCCATCAACATCAAAAACACTGACAGGGTATTCTCCATTATGGCTCCATCAACATTAAAAACACTGACAGGGTATTCTCCATTATGGCTCCATCAACATTAAAAACACTGACAGGGTATTCTCCAACATTAAAAACACTGACAGGGTATTCTCCATCAACATTAAAAACACTGACAGGGTATTCTCCATCAACATTAAAAACACTGACAGGGTATTCTCCATTGCGCCTCAAGCCATTAAGGAGAACGCTGTCCTGTGCACTGTCAAGGAGTCATCAGATTGACGACTTAAAACCTTAACCTTGCCTTTAAGACCCAGTCAAAGGCAACAATAAAACCCACTCTACACTGACTACAAAGGGTGGTCACCGTCTGGCTAGAATGGAGGGGAGGAAGTACAGCGCTGAACACAAATCTGAACTGAACTACCAACCCTGTATTGTACCTGCTCAGGTAAGAGTCGTATTCATTATTTCACACCGTAGAGAAAAGTTTTGCAATGGGAAAAGAACAAGCGTGTCTTATTGGACAAGTTCAGGTAGTTTTTCCCAGTTTCGGCCCGTTTGCCTGTTTCATTCCTAGGATTCTGATCTGACAATGTTTCCTTCTAGCCTTAAATATGTTGCAATTTAACAGGATCAATTTCCACCAGCTGTTGACCTGTCGGTGTACCGTCAGTGGCCTGTAGCCTACATACTGTTTCATTATAACACATAGCACCAGAGTTTATAAATACAAGCACTATATCTATAGATACACATAGACACATGATGTGGTCAGCATTGCTGCTAAAGCTCTACAGTTGATGTGTTTGTGTCCAAGGTGAAATGAAGACTAGAGAGAGGTGTGTGTGTGTGTGTGTGTGTGTGGTGTGTCAGAGACTGATCCACCAGTAGGCCAGAAACAGGAGAAGTAAAACCTTTCTTTGGACATGGCTAGTAGTGACACAGTACGTGATCGCCATAGCAACAGAATGTTGACATCCCAAACCCGTCCCTTACCTCCTGACACGGGAGCGTCCATGAACACAGCGCCCATCTTCTCGGCGGCGAGGGCCATTTCCTTGGAGACGGAGGGGTCGATGGTGGAGGAATCGATGAGCAGCGTTCCCTTCTTCACTTTCCTGAGAAAGAAGAACAGGGTTATTGCCATCCGAGATCCTTGGGACGGCCCTACTCTAAACCCTAACCTCTACCTTAACCTTTACCTAACTACTTTAATATTTCGACTTGACCGGGGTAGGAACGTCTCCAGGATCCCAGAGAGCACGGACCAGAAGAAAAAGACGAGAGGAAAAACAGTCACATGACCATATCACATGATCTCAGAGCACAGACCCACAGTACCAGGCTCTGTTTCAGGTCCAGCACAGACCCAAAGTACCAGGCTCTGTTTCAGGTCCAGCACAGACCCACAGTACCAGGCTCTGTTTCAGGTCCAGCACAGACCCACAGTACCAGGCTCTGTTTCAGGTCCAGCACAGACCCACAGTACCAGGCTCTGTTTCAGGTCCAGCACAGGCCCACAGTACCAGGCTCTGTTTCAGGTCCAGCACAGGCCCACAGTACCAGGCTCTGTTTCAGGTCCAGCACAGAACCACAGTACCAGGCTCTGTTTCAGGTCCAGCACAGACCCACAGTACCAGGCTCTGTCTCAGGTCCAGCACAGACCCACAGTACCAGGCTCTGTTTCAGGTCCAGCACAGACCCACAGTACCAGGCTCTGTTTCAGGTCCAGCACAGGCACACCTGACTTAACCTAGTCTGGAGACCATGATCAGTTTAATCAGGAGCAGGGCTAGAACAAAAGCCTGTACAATTGGTGACATTCCCCCCACGTCTTCACTGTAAGCAGCTCTGAATGAGCAGCTAGGCTCTACCGTGCCTTCCAATGAGGTTTACAACTATCTGATTCCTTCCAATTTACAAACACCAGTTATAGGCGGACGGGCCAGTTATAGGGGGACGGGCCAGTTATAGGGGGACGGGCCAGTTATAGGGGGACAGGCCAGTTATAGGGGGACGGGCCAGTTATAGGGGGACGGGCCAGTTATAGGGGGACGGGCCAGTTATAGGGGGACAGGCCAGTTATAGGGGGACAGGCCAGTTCCTACATCTATAGTTCTGGTGGGGAGGACCAGAGAGGGGGAGCTGATTACTTGAGGATGCCGTTGGGTCCAGTGTAGACCTCTATGACGTTGGGACTGGAGGGGAGCATGGTGATGATCCTGTCTGCTTTATCTGCAACCTCCGCTGGGGAGTCCAGGATCTGGACAGGGAGGAAACGGACGGGAAAGATGGGGTGAGAAATAAAAAGAAAACTAACAGAGATACAATGACGTTGCATCCCTATTCTCCATATTCCTGAAGTGTGCACTTACACAGTCCTGTCATGTATTTAAAAGTGTTGGATTGGTTTAAGCATTGGCTGAAGGGAGTTTCCACCACTGTTAAATCAATGATTGGAAGTGTCGGGACACAGCCTGAGAAACCCACACCAGCAGATGTACTTCTACCATCACCTCCAGACTCAGCAGATACACAGCTAACATGTAGGCTACACGTACCAGTAATGTGGCCTATGCTCGTCTCCCTGTTGACCTACTGCTGTGATTCAGGGGTAATGGAGAGCAACACAGTAAGTCAGAGAAAACACACGGCCGACAAACAGCTAACAGCTGCGGGTGTTATCTATTTCTGGGCGTTTCAACATGTAGAGCTCCAGCAGGTCATCTACTGTGCATGATCAACATTCATTATGGTGCGTCTTGTCTACTGCTATGATCACGGCAACAATTCAGTGGTAATGTAGAGAAACACAGTAAGCAGGTTATGTGACGTAAGTAGGTACTAGCTAGGTGTTACCTGTGCCCCCTCGTCTTGTAGCTCCTTGCAGGACTCAGGGAAGACGTCGGTGGCGATGACAGGGTATCCGTGCTTCAGCAGGTTCTTGGCCATGGGGCTGCCCATGTTCCCCAGCCCAATGAACCCCACTGGAGTCTTAGAGGCCATCGACCTGCTAGACACTGGAGAGCACACACAGGGAAGACATAGTACAGAAAATTGTAGAGACAAAGTAAACTATGGTTAAGTTAACACATTCCTACTTAAAATGGAGGATTCACCCTTTTTTAAAATGTTTTATAATTTTTGTGCATCTCTAAATGATGTTCTATCGATTACCGGGGTAATTTCATGTTCATCGGAGTTCTTGGTATTCACGTTGGACAGAAATACAGCTGGTATGACGAGTTTTGCATCACATCATACAGGCTGTATTTCTGCAGCTTGAACTTCGAATAGCTCAGATACACATGAAAACCTGAAATGACCCCAGGAATCGATAGAACAACGACTTAGAGATGCACAAAAACAACATAACATTCAAAATTGGTGAATCTTTCCTTTAAGTAAACTGTCTAGTTCTTTTTGTGTAACATTAGTTCCACACCCCCGTGTTTCCCATAGATTTGACTCCTTGCTGTGGCACATGCTGAGGGGTCGGCAACAGGAGGCTAAAACCGGCCAGCATGTGATTTTTTTGGGGCCAGCCAAAGTTTATAAAAATAAATAAATTATATATATCAATTCCGCAAAAAATGTGTTTCATTTAGGAAATCTGCTCACCAAGTATTCCCACAACTAAAAAACAGAAATGATCGTGACTCAATGTAATCAAGGTAGCCTTGTCCTTTTCAAATACAATTTCTTTTTGGGCTTAGTTGTGGCTTAGTTATGTTCCGGCACCCTAATCATCCGCTCTGCCAAAAATTGGTTAGCCGGCTGAAGAAATGTCATATTCAGAGAGCAGAATTTGTTATGCAATATCTGATGAGTAGCTGAAGTCAGGGTTGCCATGTTGATGGTTTTCCGACGAAATTAGCCTATTTTGAAAACGATTTTGTGGGTGAAAATGTATTGGTCGCGGGTTGCAGGTTTTTGGGCTACTTTGAAGTTGCACGCCATGGCATTTCTCTTAAAGCTGCAATATATGTAACTTTTTGGGCGACCGGACCAAATTCACATAGAAATGTGAGTTAAAGATCTGCCATTCTCATTGAAAGCAAGTATGAGAAGTTTCTATGAGCTTTATTTCTATGCTTCCTAATCAAGTTTATTTTGCTTCTTTTACTTTCAGTTGTTTTGTACACCAGCTTCAAACAGCTGAAAATACAATATTTTTGGTTATGAAAAATATATTTCACAGCGGTTTAGATGGTACAATGATTCTCTACATTATACTTGCTTGTTTTGTCACAAACTGAAATTAGGTGATCTATAACCATTTTAGCAACCAAGAAAAGGCAGAGTGATTTCTGCATAGTGCATCTTAAACAAACAAACAAAGAAACACACAAACACTTCACTGTGACCTGCTGCTGCTGACTATGAAGCAGGGAGGCAGGCTGTTGCTGAGTGAGTGAGTGGTGGGGCGGGCCGGTGGGGTCTGTGTGTGTTGAGAGAGCACTGCAGCAGGTAGCTGAGTCCACTATTGGCTGAGTCACGTGAGTGAGAGGAGACAGAGCAGCACACGTTGTGACAACTGATGAACAGTTGTAGGTCGGCTATTTAGATTGTCATTATGGAGAGACCCGGTGGGCTCCCGAGTGGCGCAGCGGTCTGAGGCACTGCATCTCAGTGCTAGAGGCGTCACTACAGACCCTGGTTTGATTCCAGGTTGAATCACAACCGGCCGTGATTGGGAGTCCCATAGGGCAGCGCACAATTGGCCCAGCATCGTCCGGGTTAGGCCGCCATTGTAAATAAGAATTTATTCTTAACTGACTTGCCTAGTTAAAAACGTAAAAAATTCCCCAACCCTTTTTCCATAAAACATATTAACACGCTAGACTGATGCGCATCAAGCCTTTTTCCATAAAACATATTAACACGCTAGACTGATGCGCATCAAGAAATAACGGCACAGGAAAACAACTTTGGGCACACTACAGCGCTTTAGATAAATTCTCTCAGAGGCCATTTAAACGTTCTAATGTCAACTTCGCCCATGGAAAACCATTTCAAGCGAAGTGTTTTACGCATGCTCAGTTCTTGAGGGCTGTGCATATGGAAATGTTAAATGGAAGGTATGGAAATCACTTTGTTATGGGGAAAAGTTCTCAATGAAACAGACGTTAAATGTGGAGAATCACATCTCTTTAGCCTACAGTACCATTTGATACAATAAATATGTTAAAATGATGATATCACAGGAGTCATTGCAAATCAACTTGTGCCACTTGTGTAGCCTACCTGGAACTGGTAAACTGATTTAATAAATAGCCTATAACTTCAGATTATTGTTATTATGCAATTATTAATGGTCACGTTTAGTTCATTAAATTGGAAGTTATCAAAGCTCTATCACAATTGCCTATCAGTTGTTAGAATGCATTCAATTGACAGTCAGTCAGATTAGGATATAGGTAAAAAAAAAAAAAAACCTGACTGTTGTTGACAAGCATATTCAGTTCATATGCATATTACTCATGTTAAATTCAGTGATTGAAATTACGACCCCATCCTCAGTAGCCCGATGGCCAACAAGCACTTCTTACCTCGAAGTCGACTCGCTATTCATGTTAAATATATTAGTCTGTCAATTTGAACTAAGCAAGCTACTAAATCATACCGCTTACACCTTACTGTAGGCTATCTGAAATGAGATATAGGCCTATCAGGGGCTACAGGCTACCTGCATCTATGTAGCTAAGCAAACCATTGAAAAGTTGAATTACAATCATAAAGCCAGATTTTAGTCTGTAGCCTGTGCCTATTGAAATGACAAGTCAATATCGCAAATGAGTAGCCCTGAATGCTGATTGACTGAAAGTCGTTGTATATCAGACCGTATACCACAGGTATGACAAACAACTTTTTACTGTTCCAATTAAGCTGGTAACCAGTTTATAATAGCAATAAGGCACCGTGGGGGTTTGTGGTATATGGCCAATACACCATGGCTAACAGCTGGCTGTAGCCAGGCACTCCATGTCGCGTGTCATGCATAAGAACAGCCCTTAGCCATGGTATATTGACCATATACCACACCCCCTCATGACTTATTGCTTAATCATTGCTGTCAAAACTTGCTAAATCATCATCCATTGATGGAAAAATGATCTGGCGAGTTTAGTAAGAACAAATGACCTTCTCTTGCTTCATATTCAAATTCCTTTATTATGTCACAACTCGCAATAATTATTATTTTGATTAAAACAGGATTTAGGTTAACGTATGTCAATACTGCTTAATTGGCTTGATAAAGTTATGGAATAGGGTTTTTGGATAAATGTGGCACCTCAGATGGAGGGCCATTTAGAGTTCAACATCAGTGTGATGCGACGCTATGAACTGATGTAGTTGTGTCAAATAAACTGACGCATAGGTATGATAGTGTAGGAAGAGGTGGGAGGGAGCCTTATGGGTAAATTCAAATCACCAGGCTCAGCCTACTATGCAGTCACTACAGCCACGAAGAACGTCGTGTTCCACTCAGTTGGTCACATGTAGAGTCAAGGAAACATGAGTCTGCAGAATTGACTAACTACTTATAGGGATTTGTGAGATAGATGATGGCATTGCCATGTCCATTGTTTCAAGCTATCACTGGCAATCGGTTCATGGTCGTATTTCATTAACGTCAACATGGGAGGCCATTGTATTTAGCTAACGCAAAACACAAAAACACAGCAGGTAACCAACCAACTGTTCAGAAGATATCAAAGTTATCCACAAAAACCACCACTAACACACCACAAATTCCTAGCTAGGAAGTGTGTTTTTCGGTTGCATGTTGTGCTATTATGCACATGCACACCACGAAAAATACGGTGGGAAATTTTAAAACTGGTAAATACGTTACCCAGAACCAGATGGACATGTTGTTTATTGCACCTTTGCAACAAATTCCGAGACCCTCTGAACAACGCAGCCATGCTTCGTTCCCCTTGACCTCGGCGTTTACAGTGACAGCTGACAGACAGGAAGTAAAGGGGAGTTAGTTATCATTGACTGCTATTTGGACCACTCAGTGGTCTCAGCCGAGCGCAACAGCCAATAGAAATCTTGCAAAGGTGGGACATCCTGTGTGTTCATGTCTTAAGTCTCTTTACAGTGAAGTATTGTGTTTTTGGGGGACATTAGTAAATTGGTCTCAAACGCTGAAATAAATCTTTCGAGTGCGGCCTTTTTATTCGATGCAATATTAGTGAATGTGCTATTAGCATTAAAACTATTCAAACGCAAATCGTTTGTGGTCATTATCATTTTTAAACATTATATTTAGGTTATGGGGAACCTTGATCGTGTTCAATCAAACATCGTTTTCAACAAAATCTTTTAAAAAAGTTTAAAAAAAATAATTCCACCAGTCAGAGTATTATTACCCAAACCAATGTGCTGTAGAGTACTTTTATTTATGTTTTCGGGATGTACTTCATGTTTAATGGTGTAATTTTTTGTTAATTCTCTTGTCCTCTGTGTGTCTTTCTGGTGAATTCGTGCCCTTCTCTCTATCAAATCGCATGCAGACTCCAGCGTCACTTCGTGCAACATTTTTTTTAATCGTTATTTAACTAGGCAAATCAGTTAAGAACACATTCTTATTTTCAATGACGGCCTAGGAACAGTGGAGGGCAGAACGACAGATTTTTACCTTATCGACTCGGGGATTCGTTCTTGCAACCTTTCGGTTACAAGTCCAACGCTCTAACCACTAGGCTACCTGCCGCCCCAGTGTGTGTACAGTGCGTGCGTGTGTGTGAGTGCCGCACTAGGCTATTTATTTCCCAGTGCAATTACAGCAACTGCAAATAATCGTACATTAGTCAGAGATGGCTACTTATAGTCATTCATTATAAGCATTTTAAATAGATTATTTCGAGGCATCAAATCAGTGAAATTTTCGCGTGGTGCAACTGGAATCTTTTTCCTCAGCACCACCATCCCATCCCGGAAGTGACACCATCAGTGACAACCATAGCTCAGTGGTTGACAACGGGGCCTGGAGCTGTGTGACAACAACGGCTTTTGGACTGTCATATGTTGGCTTTCAAAACATTATTTTACCTTGTTTGGATTCATATGTAAGACAGGTAATGAATCGATTTAAACGGAAACAATAGATGTTATTGTCGTATTGCTATGGGGTTTGGCCTATCAAGACAGATAACCCTGAGATTGTTGCTAGCTACCTTGTTGTGGACAGATCAGTTTCGGTAGCTAAAAGGCCATTGAAGGTTAATGCGCAGCTAGATACTTAATCAATTCAGTTATCAATGAAAGTTACTTTAGGGAATAGTTATCTATGCGAACAGTATATCGAGGTAGTTAATCATCCTAAATGTGTTTTTGTCAGATACAGGCTCTTATAGCTAGCCGCTCTCCGTGCGTGTGAAAATGCCACCTGTGCTGGCTATGTTGCTAGCTAAATTAGGTCGTCCTTGTTTTGGCGCTTCAGCTCTGCTGCTTTGCTATGACATAGTGTGTTTTATACGTGATCTTACGCAGTCTGACGTTTGCCATCATATCGTCATTTCAACATGCGTAGGTAGGCTTGGAATTATTCCATGTTACATTTCAGTTCACTAAAGCCTTCACTTAGATCAAACAACCTAACAGCGGGACTCGATCAATTCAAATGTTATTGTAAATGGGTCAAATGTACATTTGCTAGGTTAAATTTGAGGTGTGTGTGTGAGTGAGAGAGAGAGGAGAAAATATGCATGCCTGGCCAGGCTTGTTTTCATATCCCTTCACTATTTTCTCTCTCCATGTTCTCTCGCTTCCTTATTTCCCCCAGCAGGTCAGACAAATGAAGTGACAAGCAGGATATGATGTCCTCTTTCCAGGTGGTGGGCTCTTCGCCCACCAGTGGCCTTGGTGTCATGGAAACATCAAACTTTGCTCATGTTATCTTCCAGAACGTTAGGAAGAGCTTCCTGCCCCAGGAGGCACTGGAGTGTCACTACACCCTCACCTCCTACATCACCCCCAATCCCAAAGACTGGGTGGGCATCTTTAAGGTAACATCACACCGTGTGTCACCCCCCAGATTTTTTGGTGGGGGTGGGGGGGCTTCTGAAGAGTGTCTTTCTTCGCTCTGCTGATGACTGTGTTTCTCCACTCACACAGGAGTAATAAAGGCCTAGTTCACACATTTTGTGGATTTGTTTTTTTCATATAATAATTTGCTGCAGCACCCCTGCTTCACTTGTCTATGGCCAGTTGTAATTTGAAATACAAATATGCCCAACTCCGAGCTCTGACCAAAAAAAATAACATGGCGGACAATTTCTCTAGCCTCAGATCAGTAGTAACCACCCAGTTCAATGATTGTTATATTAAAATTAAAAGACGACGCTAACATTTCTACACCCCAGTAACATGCAGGATTTGTGTCATCTCAGACATTTTCTAATACAAGAGTTGAGCTAGCTAATGAAGTGCTAGCTAATTCACGATACTAGCTAGCTGTACTCAACTCACAGCTGTTTAATCAACTGACAGTGACGGCCGCATTTTGGGGGATTGCTAACTGGCTTAAATCTAGCTAGCTAGCATTCTGGGTCACTCACTGAGCAGGCAGTAGCCAACAAATCGTGGACGCATGATCAGCAAACAGTGGAAGATGAGCCAGCCTGCATAGCTAGTTTGTTTTCATACAAATATGTTCAACTCCTAGCTTTTTTGGGAGAGTTATTAAACTATATAGAGCCATGACTACATGGAACTCTATTCCACATCAGATAAAGCAAAAACCAGGTAAAAATACACCTTATGGAACAGCGGAGACTGTTGAAGAGTGGAAGCACTAGAATGACATAAATTGCAGCTAATTTGGTAGTTGGCTAGCTGTAGCAGTCATGGCATTACTAGGCAAACTGAGTTTGCTGCCTGTCATTCCAACTCATACAACCAGGCTAATGGGACCACTTGTTCTATGTAGCATAGTGACACACCAAAAGTCAGAGGTGTGTTTCAGGGTACGTTAATGTCAGAAGGTAACCACACTCTTGCAACCCAAAAATTCTAGTTTTTGTTGTGAAAAATATATAAAAAATAAAATTTTGGGATCCATTTTGTTAGTGTATTAATGCTTCCTCATGACCCACCAACTAAAATATGTCTTTCTTCTCCTCTTTCATCAACCGGATTCTCTTCTCCCTCTTTCCTTCCCTCTTTCCTTCCCTCTTTCCTTCCCTCTTTCCTTCCACAGAGATGTTTGTAGTAGCTGTGGTGTGGTTATTTAATGTGCAGAGGGAGGTGGGGGAGGCAGAGAGAACAGACAGGTCTTGCTGGGGGGTATTTTGTGCTCGGTCTCTCACACACATCCTTATTTATTTCTCTCTCTTTCCATCTCTCTCTTCCACCTCTCCCTTTCTTGTTGCCCCCTCCCACTCTCCTCTCTTTCATCAGGGCTCATCAAATCTCACACTTAATTAACAGGAAATGTGAACGAGGAAACGTAATGTCTCATAAAGACACAAAGCATTTTATCATCCTTTAAGAAGTTACTTCAAATCCACCCAGCTCAATTACAAATGAATAAAGATGGTGGGTTTATTTGGAAAATGTAGATTGGTTAATCTGCACTAATGGAGTCTGTGATGGTGAAGCCTCATGTGACACCACTATGTGAGGGTCTTTCTCTCTCTGTGTGTGTGTGTGTGTGTATGCACTACTGAGAGAGCTCCAGACACATACATCTAGCACAGCTTCTTGGGCAGTTACACTACCCTTGATACACACACTGAGACACACACACACAAAGAGAGAGACACACACACACACAGAGAGACACATACACACAGTGACACACACAGACCCTGAGGCTCTCTGACATGCAATATGTAGGTTAGGTACAGGCTCCCCCTACTGGCTGTATACTGTCATTGACACTTTCTTCTGAAACCCAGGTTTGTGAACACAGGGATTAGGATTGGCAACACAAGGCCAAGGTGATGCTGCATGTTGATAGTCATGCACTTATCACACTTACCCATGTATCAAACACAATACGATTGGAATGAGATTTTAGTTTTTAGAAGCTCCAAAGCACTTGTATCAACTCTTATGATGTAAAGCACACACACACCATACACACACACCACACGTACACACACACACCATACACACACAACTTTCTGCTTCTGAAAAAGCCCCAGATTCAGGAGGTAGTGGAGTTGTGGCACGTTTGTGACGTTAGCGGGAGAAACCTGTTTAGTAAGCATGTAATTAACGTGTCATCGGACCGTGTGCACACGCCTCTGAGCCGTGATGGATGGAAGCTTGGTCTGTGATTATTCTCTAGCATCACTCCTGAGTCTGAACACTCCAAACCAAACTCCAGTCACCTACAACCCTCCACTATATAATTAACAAATTATTTATGTGTTCAAACCTCCCCATTAGACTAACGCCCAAGTACATAGATACGCACAAACACACACACACACAATTGTGCATGCACACACTGAAATATAAACCAGTCCACCCTACCTTGTCATTAAAAGAGACACTTGGGCATAAAGAATGTTCTCTCTTGATAAGAGTTAGATATGTTCTAAGGTGTTATAGAATGTCATCCACATTCTGAATAGGCCTTACGTGCATTTCCCTCATTCATAATATCATAACACCAATTACTATCATCATACTAAAAACATTATCACCCTCCACAGAACATTGTCATCAAACAAACAATCCTTATCACTCCAAACATTGTTATTGCATTAAAAGTGGATGTTGTCATCAAGGTAACACTGGCCTGTGGTTCAGCTCCATGGGATGACTCACCTTGTTGAGTAAATCATGGTCTGTTTCAGAAACTCTCAGCCAAGGCTGTCTCCATGGAGATCTGGTTAGAGTGAATGGCCCCTAACCTGAATTTGAACACAACACTAATTTTGAATATTTAGGACAATATGACATATTAAATAATCTGGTTAGGTGTTGTGTGACGAAGAGAGAGATCTGTAGGGAGGGAGAGAGAGAGATGGAGGGATGTGGAAAGTAAGAAGCGGGAGAGAGAGAAGGACGGAGGAAGGGAAAGAGAAAAGGAGAGAGGGAGAGTGTGATTGTGTATGACAGTTTTACATTGTAGGTTATGTTTGGAGTTATGATGTTCTGTTCTCTTACTCAGCCGTCACTTAACACATGCCTTCCATATATTACATCTCTCTCCCTTCATTTAGCAGGAGGTGGGGAAAAAGTTATTCTTCCCTTTAAACTAGGCTGTTTTTCTCCCCTTTAAACTAGGCTGTTTTTCTTCCCTTTAAACTAGGCTGTTTTTCTCCCCTTTAAACTAGGCTGTGTTTCTCCCCTTTAAACTAGGCTGTTTTTCTCCCCTTTAAACTAGGCTGTTTTTCTCCCCTTTAAACTAGGCTGTTTTTCTCCCCTTCAAACTAGGCTGTTTTTCTCCCCTTTAAACTAGGCTGTTTTTCTTCCCTTTAAACTAGGCTGTGTTTCTCCCCTTTAAACTAGGCTGTTTTTCTTCCCTTTAAACTAGGCTGTGTTTCTCCCCTTTAAACTAGGCTGTTTTTCTTCCCTTTAAACTAGGCTGTGTTTCTCCCCTTTAAACTAGGCTGTGTTTCTCCCCTTTAAACTAGGCTGTGTTTCTCCCCTTTAAACTAGGCTGTGTTTCTCCCCTTTAAACTAGGCTGTGTTCCTCTGCCCTTTAAACTAGGCTGTTTCTCTCCCCTTTAAACTAGGCTGTGTGTTCCTCTCCCCTTTAAACTAGGCTGTGTGTTCCTCTCCCCTTTAAACTAGGCTGTGTTCCTCTCCCCTTTAAACTAGGCTGTGTGTTCCTCTCCCCTTTAAACTAGGCTGTGTGTTCCTTTCCCCTTTAAACTAGGCTGTGTGTTCCTCTCCCCTTTAAACTAGGCTGTGTTCCTTTCCCCTTTAAACTAGGCTGTGTGTTCCTCTCCCCTTTAAACTAGGCTGTGTTTTCCTCTCCCCTTTAAACTAGGCTGTGTTCCTCTCCCCTTTAAACTAGGCTGTGTGTTCCTCTCCCCTTTAAACTAGGCTGTGTTCCTCTCCCCTTTAAACTAGGCTGTGTTCCTCTCCCCTTTGAACTAGGCTGTGTTCCTCTGCCCTTTAAACTAGGCTGTGTTTTCCTCTCCCCTTTAAACTAGGCTGTTTTTCTCCCCTTTAAACTAGGCTGTGTTCCTCTCCCCTTTAAACTAGGCTGTGTTCCTCTGCCCTTTAAACTAGGCTGTGTTCCTCTCCCCTTTAAACTAGGCTGTGTTTCTCCGCTTTAAACTAGGCTGTGTTCCTCTCCCCTTTAAACTAGGCTGTTTTTCTCCCCTTTAAACTAGGCTGTTTTTCTCCCCTTTAAACTAGGCTGTTTTTCTCCCCTTTAAACTAGGCTGTGTTCCTCTCCCCTTTAAACTAGGCTGTTTTTCTCCCCTTTAAACTAGGCTGTGTTCCTCTGCCCTTTAAACTAGGCTGTTCCTCTCCCCTTTAAACTAGGTTGTGTTTCTCCCCTCTGTCAGCCCTTACACACACACACCTCCTGCCAGCTTCTCCAGGGAGGGAGGAGAACTGGGAAGGAGTGAGGGAGGGTTTGGGGTTTAAGATAAATGTTTCCATCCCTGTAATTGTATGTGGGACATTTATTTTGGTGTAGCCTAATATATTTTTTTTACTTCAGAAAAGGACTGGTGTTCATGTTGTAAAACACAACTGGCGAGATAGAACTGATTTGATGCTCTTATTAACCCATCTTCAACTTTGTCTTTCAATCAAAAGAGCTGATACAAGACTGTTATTATAGGACTGTAAGTCGAATCTGGTTTCTTGATCTTACAATACCACCCGTTCTACTATTATTAGCAAGTGATTTATTAACAAGGAGTCCTTATGAGCCCATGTCAAAACTACAGTCAGATTTTAGAGCTATGCAGGAATCCCTTGCTGATTTAAAATTTGTGCTTAAAACAGGCAACTAAATGCATGTTGTTTTCAACTTTAAGGTTAAATAATTAAAAATAAATAAAATCAATCTACACACTAACACATAATGACAAAGCAAAAACAGGTTTTTTTAAAATTTAGAAGAAAAAAATATATGGAGATATAACATTTACTTAAGTATTCAGACCCTTTACTCCGTACTTTGTTGAAGCACCTTTGACAGTGATTACAGCCTCAAGTCTTCTTGGGTATGACGCTACAAACTTGGCACACCTGTATTTGGGTAGTTTCTCCCATTCTTCTCTGCAGATCCTCTCAAGCTCTGTCAGGTTAGATAGCTGCAAAGCTATTTTAAGGTCTCTCCAGAGATGGTCGATCGGGTTCAAGTCTGGGCTCTGGCTGGGCTGCTCACGGACATTCAGAGACTTGTCCTGAAGCCACTCCTGCGTTGTCTTGGCTGTGTGCTTAGGGTCGTTGTCCTGTTGGAAGGTGAACCTTCACCCCAGTCTAAGGTCCTGAGCACTCTGGAGCAGGTTTTCATCAAGGATCCCTCTGTACTTTGCTCCGTTCATCTTTCCGTTGATCCTGACTAGTCTCCCAGTACCTGCCGCTGAAAGACACCCCCACAGCATGATACTGCCACCATCATGCTTCACCGTAGGGATGGTGCCAGGTTTCCTCCAGACGTGACACTTGGCATTCAGGCCAAAGAGTTCAATCTTGGTTTCATCAGACCAGAGAATCTAGTTTCTCATGGTGTGAGAGTCCTTTAGGTGCCTTTTGGCATGCTCCGGGCTGTTGTGCCATTTACTGAGGAGTGGCTTCCATCTGGCCGTTCTACCATAAAGGCCTGATTGGTGGAGTGCTGCAGAGATGGTTGTCCTTCTGGAATGTTCTCCCACCTCCACATAGGAACTCTGGAGCTCTGTCAGTGTGACCATCGGGTTCTTGGTCACCTACCTGACCAAGGCCCTTCTCCCCCGATTTGCTCAGTTTGGCCGGGCAGCCAGCTCTAGGAAGAGTCTTGTTGGTTCCAAACTTCTTCCATTTAAGAATGATGGAGGCCGCTATGTTCTTGGGGACCATCAAATCTGCAGAAATATTTTGGTACCCTTCCCCAGATCTGTGTTTCGACACAATCCTGTCTCGGAGCTCTACCGACAATAGCCCTTATGCACATTCCATGATCAAACGTTCTAAACACACTTCCTATCGGTGTGGCAATTTCCGGTCAGTCTAGTTGTTATCGACGATATAACATTACTACCACTATGTCACAGTTTTTTACTAGGTGTTTACAAGACTTGCCTCATGAATATTAATGATGTACATCGACTTGTTAAATCAGCCTCAGAGACTCCAGCTAGCAAGAACGATAAGGGGTTGAAGATGAATATAGGAAGCTACATAGACAACTATGAAGGTGAGTACCAAGTCAGTGACAGATATAACGTTAGCTAGCTACACTCATTAGCTAGCTAATTTAACTATTAACTGTAGCTAGCTAGTTACTTCGTAAAATGATGTAACGTTGATAGAATCTATTTGAGAATGTGTGTATTTTCATTAGCTTGGTTAAGTTATGCTTGCTAGCTATATTTGCCAGCTAAAAATAATTGTTATTCATGTCTTCTACACAGTATCAAAGAAAGATACATTGACAGGGGAGATCACCGTGAGGGCTGCCTGTCACAGGTCCATGAGGAAGAGTGAAAAGCTGCACAGCATGAGAGTAGGGAAAGGTTATAGATAGCTACCAGGGACCTTGTGAAACATCTCCTGTGAGACACTGTCATTATGGTCAAAATGTGTTGGAGACAGTGTCAATGTTTAATCTTGTCAGTAGATAGATATTAATGATGGGTCCCAATCCCAATTTAGAATTGCCCACTTTACCAAATAACCTGTTAAAATCTGTTGATGCAGTGTTTGGTAATTGTGTTACTGAGACACACAATGTATTGCTGTATAGTTAAATGAGCCCCTAGTTAATAAGACTAGACACTACTGTTTATTGTTATATATGGGCTGCATCATTCTTTCTCACTTCAGTCACTTCACTTATCTTCACAGATGGTGTTAAAGCACTCCGTACCAGTGATAGTGGTCCAAAGCCACTGTTCCTGTGTTGCAGGAAGTGCTCTGTGCAATCATCTGGTGGCCCTTCTTTACCAGACAGCCCACTACTCTCAACTAAACATTCCTGCTGCACCACCAGTTCACAGCTGCAGACACAGAACAGCGTTGGCACAAGCCAAGAACACTTGTGAGTCTATCAATATCCATAAAAAATGCGCCTGAAAAGTATTCAGCCTATGTAACGGTAAATCCTTGTTAATTAGGGTGTGAAGCCAGGTCCGGTTGATGGGATAGAGTTCCGTAAACCTACTAACTCGTGTGCTGATGGAATAAGGTAAGTTAGAGGTTCCTAGAAAGGAAACATTTTAGAAAACATTTTCTTGTGATTGTATCCAGATGATAATGACTAATGTTTGGGACAAAGACTGGGGGTAAATATATAATCTATAAATCTGTATATTTTAATTCATTTTATTTGAACTTTCGGGCTTGTGCTGTTTCTGGAAAAGTTACACGAGGCTTTATCATAGTAATCTCTTCAACCTGATGTTAAGGTTTTAAAATGTTTTGCAGAAGTCCTCTCTACAAAGCACTCAATGGATACATGCCTGACATGGACCTTCTCCGCGTCTCAGAAACGTATTCCAACTTTTCTCCACTTACTGCCCCTCTTGTGACAACAATGGAATGTCAGCTGACGTGCCCTGGATGAGTCTGCCTTTGGGCCAGTGCAAGCCGGCAGTGTTCTGTCCTATCAGCTTCCACAGCCAAAGACCCGTGAAATTGTGAAGGTTGCCGATGCCACTTCTCCACCAATATTTCCATTAGATGGCTACAGGCTTCAGGCTTCCCAGTGTGCTTACGTCCTTAGCCATCAGGAGCAGTTCCACCTCAAGGCCTTAGAGACGAGATGTCACACAAAGTCGAGGTTGTTACAAGGGAGCAGAGCAGCAGCCCGGAATGGCATCAGCTCAGGAAAATGAGAATAACATCCTCTCGTTTCCGAGAGGTTTGCTATGTCCGGGGAGAGACCTCAGCTGACAACCTAGCTGAGCTGATGTTCAAGGGATCTGGTATGCAGACCGTGGAGATGAAGAGGGGTGCCATGGAGCCAGTGGCTGTACAGGAGTACTGCACACTGAAGAATGTTAACTTCTTTCTGTGTGGCTTCGTAGTGCACCCAGATGCTCTGTGGTTAGGATCCTCTCCAGATGGAATCATATTTGATCCCAGTGTGAGACAACACTTTGGACTCTTAGAGGTCAAATGCCCAAATGTACCAAGTTATGTTGACTGCTGTTACCTGAAGATACAGAATGGAGAGCTGAAGTTGAATAGATCTCATGCTTACTATTGGCAGGTGAAAGGTCAAATCCTTCTCCCAGGTTGTAGCTGGTGTGACTTTGTCATCTGTGCACAGGAGGACATCCTAGTTGAAAGGATATATACAGATCTACAGGTTTCAAAAACTATAAGAGAGAAGGTTGACCACTACTTGCAGAAGTGTCTCTCGCACCTCAATGATCCCCTGCATGGGTGCCAAGTTTAGTGGTTTTATGAAAAATAAGTATTGATGTTCTTGTGAAGAAATCTACAGTAGAATAGATTTGTTTAAAAATATATATATTTCAGCAAATGTTCAACAGTTCAGTTAATCAATTACACCTCTGTAACATCTTGCATTCTGGCTATTCTGTGTTTACTTGATTTCTTTCCCCCTAAACTCATTGCCTAATTAAAGACAATACAAGCTCCACACAAACTGATATTCACTACCACACAAATGATTGATACATGTCGTAGATAAACAAATTATTATTTTGCTCCTAGCAAATAAACACATGTACATTCACACTGGCTTGGCCCATACTCTGGACCGGATCAGAGACTGTACAGTCCACAGGCAGAGCACCTTGTTCTTCATCCCCCTCAGTCGGAGCAGGTTTCAGTCATCTTCCCCAAACACCAGGTCTCTTTTGAATGTGCCAGTTCCACGCGAAGACAGTAGGAACAACACCTCTTTTTAGGTATTGTCGCCCCCCAATTTTTCCCTCAACAAAGTCACTTTCGAAGAAATGTGTACTACACACCTTTGTGTGTTTGGTGACAGCAAAGTTGTCTCGATGTACTGCCACCAACCACCTTTTTCTGAGCTCTACATCGACCGGGAAACGATGGAAGCTCACAATACCATTAAATGTGGAAGAAACTGAACACAGAGGCACTGAACAATGTTCATTAGCACCTCCTTCGTGGGGCTGTAATTTAAACGTAGTCAATGTGAACTATTTCAGTCAGAAATGCATCGACGATAGCTAGTAAGCTAATGATAAAAACAATAGCAGAACTCGCTCCGGAAGTCATCAACCCGATCGGAAGTAAATTAGAACGTTGGAGGCAGTGTAATGCATAGAGCCTATTCCCTCGACCTAGTGGCTTGGATTTTGCTCTTCATGCACTGTCAACTGTGGGACCTTATATAGACAGGTGTGCCTTTCCAAATCATGTCCAATCAATTGAATTTACCGCAGGTGGAATCCAATCAAGTTGTAGAAACATCTCAAGGATGATCAATGGAAACAGGATGGACCTGAGCTCAATTTTGAGTCTCATAGCAAAGGGTCTGAATACTTATGTAAATAATTCATTTTTGTTTTTTTATGTTTAATAAATTAGCTCAAATTTCTAAAAACTTGTTTTCGCTTTGTCACTATGGGGTATTGTGTGTAAATTGGTGAGGGGAAAAAAGTATTTAATCCATTTTAGAATACGGCTGTAATGTAACAACGTGGAAAAAGTCAAGGGGTCTGAATACTTTCCCGAATGCACTGTAAATATTTAGGCATTTGGATTGATGTGTATTTAACGTTTAAAGAACATATACTGCAGATGAAATAGATGGTGCCTTTCTCTAAGCAGGAGGAAGCAGATTATTCAGTCAACCTTTATCTGTTCCTGATGATGGTGATATTATGACGGTACTACTCTTAAACCTTTGGAGGCCGTCTACCGTAGTCGCCTTCGTTTTGTTGCAGGGGACAGTTTTGATACTTATCACTGCATTATGTATCAAAAGGTTGGCTGGACTTCGCTAAACACCCATAGATCTCTACATTACTCCCTTTTTGTTTACAAGGCCCTGCTTCACAAACTTCCGTCTTATCTGACTTTGCTGTTGAAGTATAGACACCTGAGTTGCCTAACCCGTTCACAGGATTGGTTAACTCTTGAAGTTCCAGGGGTCTCCACTGAGCTAGGTAAATCTGCTTTTAGTTTTAATGCATCGTATTACTGGATTAAAATTCAAAAGACATTTAATCTTGATGTTCTGGTGCTGTTTGGGCAGTTGAAAGTATTGATTGGGGACTTATTTGTGACTTCTGGGTGGTTTGTGATGTTTTATTTGTGCTTCCCATGACTGTGTTTTTGTATGTTAATGTCTATATGTTTAGGTATGATGTGAATATTTATGTTATATGTACAGGGCACATTAGTAAAATAAGAAATAGGTCAACAGTTTTACTATTTTCTACATTGTAGAATAATAGTGAAGACATCAAAACTATGAAATAGCACATGGAATCTTGTAGTAACCAAAAAAGTGTTAAGCAAGTCAAAATATATTTTATATTTGAGGTTCTTCAAAGTAGACATCCTTTGCCTTGATTACATTCTCTCAACCAGCTCCATGAGGTAGTCACCTGGAATGCTTTCCCAACAGTCTTCAAGAAGTTCCCACATACTGAGCACTTGTTGGCTGCCTTTTTCTTCACTCTGCAGTCCAACTCATCCCAAACCATCTCAATTGGGTTGAGGTCAGGTGATTGTGGAGGCCAGGTCATCTGATGCAGCACTCCATCACTCTCCTTGGTCAAATAGCCCTTACATAGCCTGAAGGTGTGTTTTGGGTCATTGTCCTGTTGAAAAACAAATGATAGTCCCACTAACGGCAAACCAGATGGGATGGTGTATCGATGCAGAATGCTGTGGTAGCCATGCTGGTTAAGTGTGCCTTGAATTCTAAATAAATCACTGACACTGAATAAATCACTGACATTTCTGAGGCTGGTAACTCTAATGAACTTATCCTCTGCAGCAGAGGTAACTCTGGGTCTTCCTTTAATGTGGCGGTCCTCATGAGAGCCAGTTTCATCATAGCAATGGAAGTTTCTTTTTTTACGACTGCACTTGAAGAAACTTTCAAAGTTCTTGAAATTTTCTGTATTGACTGACTAAAGTAATGATGGACTGTCATTTGTTTTTGCTTATTTGAGCTGTTCTTGCCAAAATACAGACTTGGTCTTTTTTTAACATATAGGTCAATAACGCATTACGAAGGAAAGAAATTCCACAAATTAACTTTTAACAAGGCACAGCTGTTAATTGAAATGCATTCCAAGTGCACCCCATGAAGCTGGTTGAGAGAATGCCAAGAGTGTGCAAAGCTGTAATCAAGGCAAAGGGTGGCTACTTTGAAGAATCAAAAATATGTTTTGATTTGTTTTACACTTTTTTTTGGTTACTACATGATTCCATATGTGTTATTTCATAGTTTTGATGTCTTCACTATTATTCTACAATGTAAAAATAAAGAAAAACCCTGGAATGAGTAGGTGTGTCCAAACTTTTGACTAGAACTGTATGTATCTACAAATAAATAGTGCACTAAATAAGGAATATCGTGTCATTAGGAATGCAACCCAGTCTTGCGATGTGTCCTGTCTTGGTGTGAGAACACTATGGTAGTGTGTGTTTTAGCTAGACCCTCTCCTGTCTTGGTGTGAGAACACTATGGTAGTGTGTGTTTTAGCTAGACCCTCTCCTGTCTTGGTGTGAGAACACTATGGTAGTGTGTGTTTTAGCTAGACCCTCTCCTGTCTTGGTGTGAGAACACTATGGTAGTGTGTGTTTTTGCTAGACCCTCTCCTGTCTTGGTGTGAGAACACTATGGTAGTGTGTGTTTTAGCTAGACCCTCTCCTGTGTTGGTGTGAGAACACTATGGTAGTGTGTGTTTTAGCTAGACCCTCTCCTGTCTTGGTGTGAGAACACTATGGTAGTGTGTGTTTTAGCTAGACCCTCTCCTGTCTTGGTGTGAGAACACTATGGTAGTGTGTGTTTTAGCTAGACCCTCTCCTGTCTTGGTGTGAGAACACTATGGTAGTGTGTTTTAGCTAGACCCTCTCCTGTCTTGGTGTGAGAACACTATGGTAGTGTGTGTTTTAGCTAGACCCTCTCCTGTGTTGGTGTGAGAACACTATGGTAGTGTGTGTTTTAGCTAGACCCTCTCCTGTCTTGGTGTGAGAACACTATGGTAGTGTGTGTTTTAGCTAGACCCTCTCCTGTCTTGGTGTGAGAACACTATGGTAGTGTGTGTTTTAGCTAGACCCTCTCCTGTCTTGGTGTGAGAACACTATGGTAGTGTGTGTTTTAGCTAGACCCTCTCCTGTCTTGGTGTGAGAACACTATGGTAGTGTGTGTTTTAGCTAGACCCTCTCCTGTCTTGGTGTGAGAACACTATGGTAGTGTGTGTTTTAGCTAGACCCTCTCCTGTGTTGGTGTGAGAACACTATGGTAGTGTGTGTTTTAGCTAGACCCTCTCCTGTCTTGGTGTGAGAACACTATGGTAGTGTGTGTTTTAGCTAGACCCTCTCCTGTCTTGGTGTGAGAACACTATGGTAGTGTGTGTTTTAGCTAGACCCTCTCCTGTCTTGGTGTGAGAACACTATGGTAGTGTGTGTTTTAGCTAGACCCTCTCCTGTCTTGGTGTGAGAACACTATGGTAGTGTGTGTTTTAGCTAGACCCAGTCCTCCTGCGTTGGGTCTGTAGGTGGGTTGGAACACAGACTATGGTAGTGTGTGTTTTAGCTAGACCCTCTCCTCCTGCGTTGGGTCTGTAGGTGGGGTGGAACACAGCGAGGGATTACTACACGTTCCTGTGGTCTCCAATGCCGGAAAACTACCAACCTGGAAGCACCGTACACAGAGCTGTGGTGTTCCAAGGTACTCACACACACACTGTACACACACACACACACTGTACACACACACACACACACACACACACACACACACACACACACTGTACACACACACACACACTGTACACTTACACTCACACACATAAACACACACACTGTACACTTACACTCACACACATAAACACACACACTGTACACTTACACTCACACACATAAACACACACACTGTACACTTACACTCACACACATAAACACACACACTGGGGCGGCAGGTAGCCTAGTGGTTAGAGCATTGGACTAGTAACCGAAAGGTTGCAAGATCAAATCCCCAAGCTGACAAGGTAAAAATCTGTTCTGCCCCTGAACAAGGCAGTTAACCCACTGTTCCTAGGCTGTCATTGAAAATAAGATTTTGTTCTTAACTGACTTGCCTAGTTAAATAAAGGTAAAACAAAAAAAATCACTTACACTCCCGCACGTGTAAACACACTGTCCATTTGTTTATTTTATTATTTAACCTTATTTTATTTACACTGCTCAAAAAAATAAAGGGAACACTTAAACAACACAATGTAACTCCAAGTCAATCACACTTCTGTGAAATCAAATTGTCCACTTAGGAAGCAACACTGATTGACAATAAATTTCACATGCTGTTGTGCAAATGGAATAGACAACAGGTGGAAATTATAGGCAATTAGCAAGACACCCCCAATAAAGGAGTGGTTCTGCAGGTGGTGACCACAGACCACTTCTCAGTTCCTATGCTTCCTGGCTGATGTTTTGGTCACTTTTGAATGCTGGCGGTGCTTTCACTCTAGTGGTAGCATGAGACGGAGTCTACAACCCACACAAGTGGCTCAGGTAGTGCAGCTCATCCAGGATGGCACATCAATACGAGCTGTGGCAAGAAGGTTTGCTGTGTCTGTCAGTGTAGTGTCCAGAGCATGGAGGTGCTACCAGGAGACAGGCCAGTACATCAGGAGACGTGGAGGAGGCCGTAGGAGGGCAACAACCCAGCAGCAGGACCGCTACCTCTGCCTTTGTGCAAGGAGGAGCAGGAGGAGCACTGCCAGAGCCCTGCAAAATGACCTCCAGCAGGCCACAAATGTGCATGTGTCTGCTCAAACGGTCAGAAACAGACTCCATGAGGGCCCGACGTCCACAGGTGGGGGTTGTGCTTACGTGCAGGACGTTTGGCATTTGCCAGAGAACACCAAGATTGGCAAATTCGCCACTGGCGCCCTGTGCTCTTCACAGATGAAAGCAGGTTCACACTGAGCACATGTGACAGACGTGACAGAGTCTGGAGACGCCGTGGAGAACGTTCTGCTGCCTGCAACATCCTCCAGCATGACCGGTTTGGCGGTGGGTCAGTCATGGTGTGGGGTGGCATTTCTTTGGGGGGCCGCACAGCCCTCCAAGTGCTCGCCAGAGGTAGCCTGACTGCCATTAGGTACCGAGATGAGATCCTCAGACCCCTTGTGAGACCATATGCTGGTGCGGTTGGCCCTGGGTTCCTCCTAATGCAAGACAATGCTAGACCTCATGTGGCTGGAGTGTGTCAGCAGTTCCTGCAAGAGGAAGGCATTGATGCTATGGACTGGCCCGCCCGTTCCCCAGACCTGAATCCAATTGAGCACATCTGGGACATCATGTCTCGCTCCATCCACCAACGCCACGTTGCACCACAGACTGTCCAGGAGTTGGCGGATGCTTTAGTCCAGGTCTGGGAGGAGATCCCTCAGGAGACCATCCGCCACCTCATCAGGAGCATGCCCAGGCGTTGTAGGGAGGTCATACAGGCACGTGGAGGCCACACACACTACTGAGCCTCATTTTGACTTGTTTTAAGGACATTACATCAAAGTTGGATCAGCCTGTAGTGTGGTTTTCCACTTTAATTTTGAGTGTGACTCCAAATCCAGACCTCCATGGGTTGATAAATTGGATTTCCATTGATTATTTTTGTGTGATTTTGTTGTCAGCACATTCAACTATGTAAAGAAAAAAGTATTTAATAAGATTATTTCTTTCATTCAGATCTAGGATGTGTTATTTTAGTGTTCCCTTTATTTTTTTGAGCAGTGTATATATTTTTACTTCATTTACACGCACTTACTTACAAACACACACACACACAACTACCGTGGTATACTAAGACAACCCCTGGATTTAACGGTCATATAAAAACCACCTCCCTTATTTTATTGATGGAACCCAACCGCAACCGTGGTCAGAGACTTGAACAACTCTCTGCCTCTGTAGGGATCACACACACACACACACACACACACACACACACTCCATGGAGGACCGATGAACTGCTTTTACAGGTGCTGACATGGTCAGATATGAGACAGTGAAAATATGAGCCCTCTGTAGTGTGTTGGTGAAACTCTCTGACTTCTGCATATGTTTAACATCACTGACTGGGATCTTTAGCTCAAATACAGTGCAGTTAAATTACTGGACTTTTACTCTGACTTTACTTTGACCGTTGATTGAAGAATGCATTTACTATCAGAATAAGATGAAACGTATAGAAGATGAGTGGTGCATTTATAAGAGAAGATTTATACACAAAGACAGGATTCAGCCCATAGACTGTGGACTGGGCCAATGTTCACAACGCCTCTCAGAGTGCTGACCTAGGATCAGTTTAGCCTTTTAGATCATAATGAATATGATTGTATGGACAAAGGGGACCAGGTCCTAGATCAGCACTACTCCAATTCACCTGATGATACTGACTCAAAATGCCACACTACACAACCTTCGTAACGTCCTCACACGGTCTCCTCCCTCCACAGGGTACTATGTTCCCAAGAGTGACGGAGAGTTCTATCAGCTCTGTTACGTCACGCACATGGGTGACATCAGAGGCGCCAGCACGCCTTTCCTGTTTCGCCCGGCCACGCCCACCGAGGACTGTCTCACCGTTACCGAGGACGACAGCAACTCAGACATACTGGTGGTGACCACCAAGAGCAGTGTGCTGGAGGTACACATACAGAGATGCAGTATAGCCATCTAAATGTACCAGAATACGGTGTAAATGCACCAGTATACAGTGTAAATGCACCAGTATACAGTGTAAATGCACCAGTATACAGTCTAAATGCACCAGTATACAGTGTAAATGCAACAGTATACAGTGTAAATGCAACAGTATACAGTGTAAATGCACCAGTATACTGTCTAAATGCACCAGTATACAGTCTAAATGTACCAGTATACAGTGTAAAAGTACCAGTATACAGTCTAAATGTACCAGTATACAGTCTAAAAGTACCAGTATACAGTCTAAATGTACCAGTATACAGTCTAAAAGTACCAGTATACAGTCTAAATGCACCAGTATACAGTTTAAATGTATCAGTATACAGTCTAAATGCGATTACCAAATATATGCAAAAACATTCTAATCCACTTTATACAATTGGCTCCTCTTCTCTCCCTTCTTCTCTTCCCCCCTCTCCTCTCCCTTCTTCTCTTCCCCCCTCTCTTCTCCCTTCCTCTCCCTTCTTCTCTTCCCCCTCTCCTCTCCCTTCTTCTCTTCCCCCTCTCCTCTCCCTTCCTCTCTTCCTTCTCCTCTCCCCCCTCTCCTCTTCCTCTCTTCCTTCTTCTCTCCCCCCTCTCCTCTTCCTCTCTTCCCCCCTCTCTTCTCCCTTCCCTTCCCCTCCTCTTCCTTCCTCTCTCTCCCCTCCCCTCTCCTCTCCCTTCCCCTCCTCTTCCTTCCTCTCTCTCCCCTCCTCTTCCTTCCTCTCTCTCCCCTCTCATCTTCCTTCCTCTCTTCCCCCCTTTCCTCTCCCTTTCTTTCCTCTCTTACCCCCTCTCCTCTTCATCTCTTCCCCCCTCACCTCTCCCTTCCTCTCTCCCCCTCTCCCCTCCTCTCTCCCCCCCTCCTCTCTTCCTCTCCTCTCTTCCCCCTCTTTTCTTTCCCCTCTTCCCCTCCTCTCCTCTATTTCCTTCTCTCCCCTCCTCTCTTCCCCCCTGTCCTCTCCTCTCCCCTCCTCTCTTCCCCTCTCCTCTCCCCTCCTCTCTTCCCCCTCTCCTCTCCCCTCCTGTGGTGAGCAGCAGCGTGTAGAGGAGGCGCAGCAGGAGCGCAGGGAGCTGTTGAAGAGAATGCATGACCTTCAGGAGGAGAAACAGCAGCTGCAGGAGGAGCACAGGAGGCTGCACAGAGAGAGGGAGCAGGAGAGGGAGACCTGTTACCTTCTACGCACGCACAACCAGGTGAGGGAGGGAGGGAGAGGAGAGGAGGGGGAGGAGAGGGAGAGGAAGAGAGGGGGGGAAGAGAGTAGAGGAGAGAGGAAGGGAGAGGTGAGGGGGGAAGGGAGAGGTGACGGGGGAAGAGAGGAGAGGCAGGGAGAGGAGAGGGGGGAAGAAAGGAAAGGAGAGGAGATGAATGGAGAGGAGAGGGAGAGGGGAGGGGGGAAAGAAGAGGGAAGAATAGAGGGAGAGGAAGAGAGTAGAGGAGAGAGTAAGGGAGAGGTGAGGGGGGAAGAGAGGAGAGGCAGGGAGAGGAGAGGGGGGAAGAGAGGAGAGGGGGAAGAGAGGAAGGGAGAGGATGAGGGGAGAGGAGAGGGGATGAGAGAGGAAGGGAGAGGAGTGGGGGGAAGAGAGGGAGGAATGGAGAGGATTGGGAAAGAGAGGGAGGAGAGGAGAAAGAGAGGAGGGGGAGGAGAGGAAGAGAGGAGGGGGAGAGAGGAGGGGAGTGGAAGGGAGAGGTGAGGGGGGAAGGGAGAGGTGAGGGGGAAGAGCGGAGAGGGCGGGAAGAGAGAAAGGGAGAGGAGAGAGGAAGGGAGAGATGGGAGAGGAGGAGAGGAAAGGAGAGGAGGGAGAGGAGAGGAAGGGAGAGGAGAGAGGAAGGGAGGGAAAGAGAGGAATTTGAGGAAAGAAGGAGAGGAGGAGGGAGAGGAGAGAGGGAGAGGAGAGGAAGAGAGGAAGGGAGAGGTGAGAAGAGGAGAGGAGAGGGAGGGGAGAGGAAGAAAGGGAGGGAAGGGGGAGTAGAGGAAAGGAGAGGAGGAGAGAGGAGAGGAGAGGAGAGGAGGAAGGGAGATGAAGGGAGAGGAGTGGGGGGAAGAGAGGGAGGAATGGAGAGGATTGGGGGAGGGGAGGAAGGGAGGAGGGAGGAGAGGAAGGAAGGGAGAGGAGAGGAAGGGGGAGGAGAGGAGAGGAAGGGAGAGGAAGAGAGTAGAGGAGGAATGGAAGGGAGAGAAGAGGAAGGGAGTGGAGAGGAAGAGAGGAATTCGAGAGGAGAGGAAGAGAGAATGAGAGAGGAGAGAAGGAGGGGAGAGGAAGAGAGGGAGAGGAGAGGAAGGGAGAGTTGAGAAGAGGGGAGAGGAAGAGGGGGAGGAAGAGAGAGAGAGAGGGGAGAGGAAGAGAGAGGACGAGAGGAGTGGGAGCAGAAGGGGGAGGAGGAGAGGAGGAAAGGAAGGAAGGAGTGGGAGAGGAATGAAGGGAGAAGAGAGAAAAGGGAGGAGAGGAGAGGGGGGAAGAGGGGAGAGAGGAAGGGAGAGGAGAGGGGGAGAGAGGAAGGGAGAGGAAGAGGAGAGAAAGAGATTAAGAGATGAAGGGAGAGGAAGAGAGGGGGGAAGGAGGAGGAGAGAGGAGGAGAGGGGGAGAGGAAGGGAGATGAAGGGAGGAAGAGGGGAGAGGAAGGGAATGGAGAGGGAGTTGAGAGGAAGAGATAAGAGAGGAAGGGAGAGGAGAGGAGAGGAGAGGAGAGGGGGAGAGGAAGGGAAGGGAGAGGGAGTGGAGAGGAAGAGATAAGAGAGGAAGGAGAGGAGAGGAGAGGAGAGGGGGAGAGGAAGGGAGAGGAGAGAGGGAGAGGAAGGGAGAGGAGAGAGGGAGAGGAGAGGGGGAGAGGAAGGGAGATGAGGAGAGGAGAGGAGATGAGCACAGCAGGCTGCACAATCCATGGTTGAAATGTTAAAATGTGTATTTTTCCATATATAGACACACCCTATGTGTTTTAATAAAATTGACTATATGTACTGAGCTTGTTGGATGCATTAAGCAGCACACTGTTTGATGAAAGAATTAAGACACAAATGACTCTAGAGGGAGTCCGCCGGGCCAGGCTCAGACTACCACAGAAAGTTCTGTTACCGAAATCCTTCATTTGTTTAGGAAAAACATTCCCTATTCCCTCAACCCTTGCTCTCTTTACGTGACACATGTATGCATCGCATGCACGTGACCAATAGGACCTAACCTATAGCTTATCATAATTTCATCAATAAATTGGTTATAACAAACTCCAAACACTGTAACACATGTGACAGCAAAATGGATGTGGAGGATGTGAAAAGAAACTCGAAATGGGCGAATGTTTACTGGTTGCTCAGGAGGGTAAGGGGAGGTCAGATCTATGGAGGACATTTGACTTAGTTGTGGAAGCAACTGGTGATCGAGACAAATAAGAAAGGTAAGGAGCAAACGCTGCCTGGATATTATCTGTGCCAAACAGGTGCTGTTAGGTTACAATATAAATTACCATTTGGAGCAGTGTTAACAACACTAAATAAATGTATAAGTGTATCTTTTTTGTAAAGCCTTTATTACAGCAAAGACTAAAAACAGTCGCATGCAGTCGTGAATGTAATTGCCGACCATGGAATGGTTTCTTTATAGTTTAGGCTAATTATTCAAGGCTCCCTTTTGTTATGTCATTTTCAAACTAAAATGTTTGATTGCGTTTCAAATCATGAATGACACGTATGCTGTGTGATGACATGAACGAATGCATGATTGATGGGTACAGCAGCCTATAAATTGACATATGGGCCTAAGTAAGTTATGGTATGAAGACCGTTAAACAGGACGGTCCTACAGATCGATGGTAGTTATGCAAGGCTGCTATACTAAGCCTACTAATGATAATGACATTAGTCATATTATAATGATGATCATAATAACAAGAAGAAGAAGAAAAGAGGGTATAGGAGCGATGGCTGCTTCAGTAGTATGTGTGACAAACAGGTGCTGTTTTTCTGTTAAATATAAAGTATAAAGCCTTTATTACAGCATAGCAAAGATTAAAAACAGCTGAATTTGTGAAATTGCTTTATCCGACATGGTTGTGTGAGGCTTGGTGCTCACGGAATCAGTACGCTATTAATCAAACAGACAAAATGTCTTATTTCTGTATATATACACTACGGGTCAAAAGTTTTAGAATACCTACTCATTCAAGTTTTTATTTTATTTATTTTTAAAATATTTTCTACATTGTAGAAGAATGGTGAAGACATCAAAACTATGAAATAACACATATGGAATCATGTATTAATCAAAAAATGGTTAAACACTTCACTATTCTACAATGTAGAAAATAGTAAAAATAAAGAAAAACCCTTGAATGAGTAGGTGTGTCCAAACTTTTGACTGGTACTGTATATATTATGTATATGGATGATTTATAAAGCCAGGCACATTTAACAGTTAGGCTATTGATTATGAACCTAATCCTAATTATGTTGGGGTTTCCTCTCTCCGCGTTGTTCTCAACACCAATATGCTGGGAAACTTTGCTATTATGCACATAGCAACATGGTCTAGGAAAAGGTGCCAATTCAACAGCACAGTGTTTCAGAACGGCAGACAGCGACCGCTATCCAACGCGGGAGATGGCGCATTTGTTATGAAATATTTGTTTTATTAGTGTTGCACCATTGTTCTTACATAATATCACCATATACAATTTCAGTAATGCACGTCTTAGAGTGATGGACTGTGCCATCCCCACAACCTCCACAATGGATTAGTCCACTGAGACGGGCGCCAATCAGACCGGTGTCTTGTGCACCATTAAAAAAATAATACGAATTTGCGACTGATTGCTCGACTAAAGACCAAAAGTCTACCAACCAAACAATCGACAAGTCGACTAAATGTATATAAAGAGTATTTATAAAAAATACCTTAGAAGTATTCAGAACCTTTGCTATGAGAATCAAAATTGAGCTCAGGTGCATCCTGTTTCCATTGATCATCCCCGAGATGTTTCTACAACTTGATTGGAGTCCACCTGTGGTAAATTCAATTGATTGGACATTATTTGGAAAGGCACACACCTGTCTATGTAAGGTCCCACAGTTGACAGTGCATTTCAGAGCTAAACCAAGCCATGAGGTTAAAGGAATTGTCTATAGAGCTCCGAGATGACAGGATTGTGTTGAGGCACAGATCTGGGTAAGGGTACCAAAACATTTCTGGTCCCCAAGATCACAGGGATCCATCATTCTTAAATGGAAGAAGTTTGGAACCATCAAGACTCTTCCTAGATCTGGCCAAACTGAGCAATCGGGGGAGAAGGGCCTTGGTCAGGGAGGTGACCAAGAACCCGATGGTCACTCTGACAGAGCTCCAGAGTTCTTCTGTGGAGATTGGAGAACCTTCCAGAAGGACCACCATCTCTGCAGCACTCCACCAATCAGGCCTTTATGGTAGAGTGGCCGGACGGAAGCCACTCCTCAGTAAAAGGTACATGACAGCCCGCTTGGAGTTTACAAAAGTCATCTAAAGGACTCTCAGGTCATGAGAAACAAGATTCTCTGGTCTGATGAAACCAAGATTGAACTCTTTGCCCTGAATGCCAAGCGTCACGTCTGGAGGAAACCTGGCACCATCCCTATGGTGAAGCATGGCGGTGGCAGCATCATGCTGTTGGGATGTTTTTCAGCGGCAGGAACTGGGGGACTAGTCAGGATCAAGGGAAAGATGAACGGAGCAAAGTACAGAGAGATCCTTGATGAAAACCTGCTCCAGAGCACTCAGGACCTCAGACTGGGGTGAAGGTTCACCTTCCAACAGGACAACGACCCTAAGCATACAGCCAAGACAACGCAGGAGTGGCTTCGGGACAAGTCTCTGAATGTCCTTTAGTGGCCCAGCCAGAGGCTGGAGTTGAACCCGATCGAACATCTCTGGAGAGACCTTAAAATAGCTGTGCAGCGACACTCCCCATCCAACCTGACAGAGCTTGAGAGGATCTGCAGAGAAGAATGGGAGAAACTCCCCAAATACATTTGTGCCAAGCTTGAAGAAGACTTGAGGCTGTAATCGCTACCAAAGGTGCTTTAACAAAGTACTGAGTAACGGGTCTGAATACTTCTGTATTCATTTCTGCAAACCTGTTTCTGCGTAAAAGGTTGAGGGGTCTGAATTCTTTCCGAATGCTCTGTATATTGTAGTCAGGAAGCTGTATAGAGAGGGGGAGCAGGAGAGACACCTGTGAGTGTAGATATAGTCGGTCGGTGCCAGTTCCTCTTCAGTGATCACAGGTTAAAAACATCAAAGGCCTGAAGTTTATGAATGATCTCTGGCCATGTTTGAACACACAAAGCTGTGTGTGTGTGTGTGTGTGTGCCAGTCTCTCTGTCCCTCTTTAACGATCTGAGTCACTGGGCCTGAACGCTAACGGGATACGGTCTCCCAAGCATTTGGCGTCAGGGTGATTCCATCTCAACCACAGAGTAATCAAATATGACGTCAAGCCCACACACACACACACAGTCAATCCCACAAACTACTCCGCCTCCCCCCACACACACATTCTCATTCACCCGCACAGACACACACTAACAATGCCACCCGCTTGCAATGTGTGTGGAATGAGAGACTGGTGTCCACAAAACCACCTGAGGGAAACAAGGCCCTGCCCAGCTTTAGGGACAAACATGACTCAGTCACGCCATTCTACTAGGGGAACTACTATCTCTCTCTCCCTCTCTGTCTTTCTCTTTCTCTCTCTCCATCGCTCTCTCTTTCTCTCTCTCTCTCCCTCTCTGTCTTTCTCTCTCTCCATCGCTCTCTCTCTCTCTCCCCCTCTCTGTCTTTCTCTCTCTCTCTTTATCGCTCTCTCTTTCTCTCTCTCTCTCCCCCTCTCTCACTCCCCCTCTCTGTCTTTCTCTCTTTCTCTCTCCATCGCTGTCTCTCTCTCTCGCCCTATCTGTGTTTTTCTCTTTCTCTCTCCATCGCTCTCTCTTTCTCTCTCTCCCCCTCTCTGTCTTTCTCTCTTTCTCTCTCCATCGCTGTCTCTTTCTCTCTCTTTCTCCCCCTCTCTGTCTTTCTCTCTTTCTCTCTCCATCGCTCTCTCTCTGTCTTTCTCTTTCTCTCTCCATCGCTCTCTCTCTCTCTCTCTCTCTCTCTCTCTCTCTCTCCCTCTTTCTCTCTCCTTTTCCTGTCTCATCTTTCATCTTAGTGCAACTGCAGAGAATGAGTTAAATGTTCTAATGTATTTGAGATAATATTTGGTGTGCTGTAGAGTGAATAACCAAGCTGCCAGGGGAGAAGTTTGAAGATTTGGGAACCAGTCTCTTACTGCCCCCTGGTGCTTTTTCTTAGACATGAACTCTGCTTGAAGTGTGTGTGTGTGTGTGTGTGTGTGTGTGTGTGTGTGTGTGTGTGTGTGTGTGTGTGTGTGTGTGTGTGTGTGTGTGTGTGTGTAGTACGGGAAAGGGGGATACCTAGTCAGCACTGATTAAAATATCCTTTAGCTGGAACATGAAAACATAAGTACATATTTTGCGGCTGCTAGTTTTACGATGACACTTTATAAGGTCTTTATGCGCTGCTGAAGTGCCTCCCAAATGTCTGCAGTAAATCATACGGCCATCCAGGGATCCAAGCCCAGAGGGAGACAAGGTGTGTGTGTGTGTGTGTGTTTTATATATTTTTCGTATACTGCACCTGTCTGTTTGCATCTGATGCACAAGTGTGTGTGTGTTAAGAGATGGAGGGGTGTGTGTAGGCATTCTTGTCTGTCAGGTGCAGTGTGTTGTGGGTGATTTAATGTCCTCTACTTCTCAACATGAGCCTGTTCCAACAGGAGAGATCACTGGATGGACCAGGTACAGGATAGTACTGGCTTCCTCTCCCTGGCTCCTGTCCTATTCAGAACATTAGGAGGGAAAACTAGTACTGGCTTCCTCTCCCTGTGTCCTGTCCTATTCAGAACATTAGGAGGGAAAACTAGTACTGGCTTCCTCTCCCTGTGTCCTGTCCTATTCAGAACATTAGGAGGGAAAACTAGTACTGGCTTCCTCTCCCTGTGTCCTGTCCTATTCAGAACATTAGGAGGGAAAACTAGTACTGGCTTCCTCTCCCTGTGTCCTGTCCTATTCAGAACATTAGGAGGGAATACTAGTACAGGCTTCCTCTCCCTGCCTCCTGTCCTATTCAGAACATTAGGAGGGAAAACTAGTACTGGCTTCCTCTCCCTGTCTCCTGTCCTATTCAGAACATTAGGAGGGAAAACTAGTACTGGCTTCCTCTCCCTGTCTCCTGTCCTATTCAGAACATTAGGAGGGAATACTAGTACTGGCTTCCTCTCCCTGTCTCCTGTCCTATTCAGAACATTAGGAGGGAATACTAGTACTGGCTTCCTCTCCCTGTCTTCTGTCCTATTCAGAACATTAGGAGGGAATACTAGTACTGGCTTCCTCTCCCTGTGTCCTGTCCTATTCAGAACGTTAGGAGAGAAAACTAGTACTGGCTTCCTCTCCCTGTGTCCTGTCCTATTCAGCACATTAGGAGGGAAAACTAGTACTGGCTTCCTCTCCCTGTCTCCTGTCCTATTCAGAACATTAGGAGGGAAAACTAGTACTGGCTTCCTCTCCCTGTGTCCTGTCCTATTCAGAACGTTAGGAGGGAAAACTAGTACTGGCTTCCTCTCCCTGTGTCCTGTCCTATTCAGAACGTTAGGAGGGAATACTAGTACTGGCTTCCTCTCCCTGTGTCCTGTCCTATTCAGAACATTAGGAGGGAAAACTAGTACTGGCTTCCTCTCCCTGTCTCCTGTCCTATTCAGAACGTTAGGAGGGAAAACTAGTACTGGCTTCCTCTCCCTGTGTCCTGTCCTATTCAGAACATTAGGAGGGAAAACTAGTACTGGCTTCCTCTCCCTGTGTCCTGTCCTATTCAGAACATTAGGAGGGAAAACTAGTACTGGCTTCCTCTCCCCGTCTCCTGTCCTATTCAGAACATTAGGAGGGAAAACTAGTACTGGCTTCCTCTCCCCGTCTCCTGTCCTATTCAGAACATTAGGAGGGAAAACTAGTACTGGCTTCCTCTCCCCGTCTCCTGTCCTATTCAGAACATTAGGAGGGAATACTAGTACTGGCTTCCTCTCCCCGACTCCTGTCCTATTCAGAACATTAGGAGGGAATACTAGTACTGGCTTCCTCTCCCTGTCTCCTGTCCTATTCAGAACATTAGGAGGGAAAACTAGTACTGGCTTCCTCTCCCTGTGTCCTGTCCTATTCAGAACATTAGGAGGGAATACTAGTACTGGCTTCCTCTCCCTGTGTCCTGTCCTATTCAGAACATTAGGAGGGAAAACTAGTACTGGCTTCCTCTCCCTGTCTCCTGTCCTATTCAGAACATTAGGAGGGAAAACTAGTACTGGCTTCCTCTCCCTGTCTCCTGTCCTATTCAGAACATTAGGAGGGAAAACTAGTACTGGCTTCCTCTCCCTGTCTCCTGTCCTATTCAGAACATTAGGAGGGAAAACTAGTACTGGCTTCCTCTCCCTGTGTCCTGTCCTATTCAGAACATTAGGAGGGAAAACTAGTACTGGCTTCCTCTCCCTGTGTCCTGTCCTATTCAGAACATTAGGAGGGAAAACTAGTACTGGCTTCCTCTCCCTGTGTCCTGTCCTATTCAGAACATTAGGAGGGAAAACTAGTACTGGCTTCCTCTCCCTGTCTCCTGTCCTATTCAGAACATTAGGAGGGAATACTAGTACTGGCTTCCTCTCCCTGTGTCCTGTCCTATTCAGAACATTAGGAGGGATAACTAGTACTGGCTTCCTCTCCCTGTGTCCTGTCCTATTCAGAACATTAGGAGGGATAACTAGTACTGGCTTCCTCTCCCTGTGTCCTGTCCTATTCAGAACATTAGGAGGGATAACTAGTACTGGCTTCCTCTCCCTGTGTCCTGTCCTATTGAGAACATTAGGAGGGAAAACTAGCCAGCGTGTTTGAAGGGAAATAGGCCTGACATTCGTTATCACACAGCATTTCCATTGATCGACAAAGGGGCAAACTCAGGGGGGCAAAGCATCTGTAGGATTTTGCTCTTCCCGACCCTTGTACTTGATTGATCAGTTAAGGTCATTGATTAGATAGGAACTGCCCTCACTTGGTTGTCTAGGTCTTTATTGAACACATATTGAAAGGAAACCAGCAAACACTCGGCAGCCCTCCAGGAATCAAGTTTGACACCCTTGGTCTGACTGGACGGACTTTCTTTGTCTGTGATTGGTTGACAGTGTGATTGACAGGTTAAGTGTCCTGTGGTGTGGTTGCAGGAGCTGCTGCGCTCCTCCCAGGGCCTGTCAGAGGAGCGGGAGGAGGTGAGGAGGAGGCTGCAGGAGGCCACAGACCGGGTCAGACAGCTGGAGGAGGACCTACTGGGAGTCACACAGAAAGGACTGCAGAAAGAGACCGAACTGGACTGGTGAGGAGGAACACACACACCATAGATACTCTACAGAGAACTAACATTATTGATGTTATTGCAGTAGAATCCTCTACCTGTTGTGATGGTTGTTGTTATTGTCCAGTCTGAGAGACAGGTTGAAGAAGCTGACAACAGAAAGAGACAGTCTGGAGACTCAACTGAAGAACGACAAGGACGAGAGGGACCTCTACAAGGTGAGAGGATACACTCTGTGTGTGTGTGTGTGTGTGTGTGTGTGTGTGTGTGTGTGTGTGTGTGTGTGTGTGTGTGTGTGTGTGTGTGTGTGTGTGTGCACGCAGTTGTATGTCTGTGAGTTTCTAATTGTGTGTGTGTGTGTGTGTGTGTGTGTGTGTGTGTGTGTGTGTGTGTGTGTGTGTGTGTGTGTGTGTGTGTGTGTGTGTGTGTGTGTGTGTGTGTGTGTGTAGGGCCACCTGCGCAGCACGGAGCTGGAGAACACTAAGCTGAGTGCAGAGCTGCAGATGCTGAAGGCTGTGGAGCTCAACAGAGAGGTGACCATCGCTCAGTTCCAGGAAGAACTGGACAGGCTCCGAGCCTGCGTCACTCAGAAGGACCGTCTGGAGAAAGAGCTGCACACACACGCTGTCGACAAGGTGAAGGGGGTTGTGGGGGGAGTGTGTGTGTATGTGTATTAACCTGTCTGCTCTGCCTTCTCTCCAGGCTGAGATGGGTCGTCTGAGGGAGCAGCTTCGCCAGTGTGAAGAGCAGCTCCAGGCGTCTCGCCAGCAGGCCGCCATGTTGGCGTCGGAACTCCGTGACTCAGCGAACGCCCGCGATCGCACCATGACCGAGCTGTACCGCGCCCGCCTAGAGGCCGACGCCCTCCGTGCCAGCCTGGCCGATGCCCAGGCCGAATGCCGGAGGATGGAGATGCAGCTGGACCACATGAGGACCACCTCCCAGCAGGAAGTGGTAAGGGGACCATAACAGAAATGAGAAGATGGTAAACTCCATTCAATTCATATTAACGGCCATTGTGCATGTTGCCCCTACGTTGTAAATGGACTGTGTGGTGCATTCTGGGTCAAGGAGTGAATGGGAGTCAATTTGGCGCTAGCACAAAACGCAACATTAGCATGAATTACATGAACAAGAAGCACAACATTACAAATCTTTTCAGAGATGTGTGATAATTAACTTGTTCTATGGAATATCGTATAGTCAAGGAAAATAGGCAGGTTTCTCGACATACCCTGACTTTTATGAAGGGATTGGGTGATTATTAGCTTAGCAACGGTGTGACGCAGCATGACAACGTGAACGTGATTGGTCAACAGTCTGCCTGGCGGGGCATTAAACATTCCCCATTCGTTGGTCAGGGAGATTACCATCCCCTAATTTCTTCAAGTATATAAAATCAAATGTTATTGGTTACATACACATGGTTAGTAGATGTTATTGTGAGTGTAGTGAAATGTTTATGCTTCTATATCTGACAGTGCAGCAGTATCTAACAGGTAATATCTAACAATTCCACAACAAAACCTAATACACACAATCTAGTAAAGGAATGAGAATATATAAGTATAAAATATATGGATAAGCAGTGACAGAGCGGCTAAGATGCAATAGATAGTAAAGAATAGATAGTGAAGGATACAGTATACATTATATACATATGAGATGAGTAATGTGAGATATGTAAACATTCTTAAAGTGGCATTATTAAAGTGACTAGTAATCCATTTATTAAGTGGCCAATGATATCAAGTCTGTATGTAGGTAGGCAGTAGTCTCTCTGTGTTAGTGATGGCTGTTTAACAGTCTGATGGCCTTGAGATAGAAGTTGTTTTTCAGTCTCTCGGTCCCAGCTTTGATGCACCTGTACTGACCTCGCCTTCTGGATGATTGCGGGGTGAACAGGCAGTGGCTCGGGAGGTTGTTGATGATCTTTTTGGCCTTCCTGTGACATCGGGTGCTGTAGGTGTCCTGGAGTGCAGGTAGTTTGCCCCCGGTGTTGCGTTGGGCAGACCGCACCACCCTCTAGAGAGCCTTGCGGTTGTGGGCGGTGCAGTTGCCGTACCAGGCGGTGATACAGCCCGACAGGATGCTCTCGATTGTGCATCTGTAGAAGTTAGTGAGGGTTTTTTCAGCCTCCTGAGGTTGAAGAGGAACTGTTGCCCCTTCTTCACCACACTGTCTGTGTGCGTGGACCGTTTCAGTTTGTCGGTGATATGAACACCGAGGAACTTACTCCACTGCTGTCCCCTCGATGTGGATAGGGGGCTGCTCCCTCTGCTGTTTCCTGAAGTCCACAATCATCTCCTTTGTTTTGCTGACGTTGAGTGTGAGGTTATTTTCCTGACACCACACTCCGAGGGCCCTCACCTCCTCCCTGTAGGGTGTCTCGTCGTTGTTGGTAATCAAGCCTACCACTGTTGTGTCGTCTGCAAACTTGATGATGGTGTTGGAGTTGTGCTTGGCTACACAGTCGTGGGTGAACAGGGAGTACAGGAGGGGGCTGAGAACGCACCCTTGTGAGGCCTCATTGTTGAGGATCAGCGGAGTGGAGGTGTTGTTTCCTATCTTCACCACCTGGGGGCGGCCCCTCAGGAAGTCCAGGACCCAGTTGCACAGGGCGGGGTCGAGACCCAGGGTCTCGAGCTTAATGACGAGCTTGGAGGGTACTATGGTGTTAAATGCTGAGCTGTAGTCGATGAACAGCATTCTTACATAGGTATTCCTCTTGTCCAGGTGGGTTAGGGCAGTGTTCAGTGTGATTGTGATTGCGTCGTCTGTGGACCTATTGGGTCAGTAAGCAAATTGGAGTGGGTCTACGGTGTCAGGTAGGGTGGAGGTGATGTGATCCTTGACTAGTCTCTCAAAGCACTTCATGATGACAGAAGTGAGTGCTACGGGGCGATAGTCATTTAGCTCAGTTACCTTCGCTTTCTTGGGAACAGGAACAATGGTGGCCCTCTTGAAGCATATGGGAACAGCAGACTGGGATAGGGATTGATTGAATCTGTCCGTAAACACACCAGCCAGCTGGTCTGCGCATGCTCTGAGGACGTGGCTAGGGATGCCATCTGGGCCGGCAGCCTTGTGAGGGTTAACATGCTTAAATGTCTTACTCACATCGGCCATAGAGAAGGAGAGCCCACAGTCCTTGGTAGCGGGCCACGTCGGTGGCACTGTATTGTCCTCAAAGCTCGTAAAGAAGTTGTTTAATTTGTCTGGGAGCAAGACGTTGACGTTTCTTTTTGTAGTCCGTGATTGACTGTAGACCCTGCCACAAGCCTCTCGTGTCTGAGCTGTTGAATTGCGACTCTACTTTGTCTCTATACTGACACTTTGTTGTTTGATTGTCTTACGGAAGGAATAACTACACTGTTTGTATTCGGTCATTTCTGACCATAGATATCCACAGACACATTCATACAGTTGAACCAGGAAGTAGCTTCAGGCTTGAACTTTGGAGGATTCCTCTCATGGATTTATCTTTCTCAGTTTTGTAAAATATAAATAGAAGATTCATTTAGAACTGCTATGTGCTGGAGACAAGTTTAGTAACTGAATATCAACACTGAATTATCTCTTTGTGCTGAACTACTCCCCCAACCCCCTCCCCCTCTACCCCCTAACTCTCCCTCCCCCACATCCCTCTGTCTGCTCCACCCTCCCCCTGTACCCCCCCTAACTCTCCCTCCCCCACTCCCTCTGTCTGCTCCACCCTCCCCCTCTACCCCCTAACTCTCCCTCCCCCACATCCCTCTGTCTGCTCCACCCTCCCCCTGTACCCCCCCCTAACTCTCCCTCCCCCACATCCCTCTGTCTGCTCCACCCTCCCCCTCTACCCCCCTAACTCTCCCTCCCCCACTCCCTCTGTCTGCTCCACCCTCCCCCTCTACCCCCTAACTCTCCCTCCCCACCTCCCTCTGTCTGCTCCACCCTCCCCCTCTACCCCCCCTAACTCTCCCTCCCCCACCTCCCTCTGTTTGCTCCACCCTCCCCCTCTACCCCCTAACTCTCCCTCCCCCACTCCCTCTGTCTGCTCCACCCTCCCCCTCTACCCCCCAACTCTCCCTCCCCCTGTCTGCTCCACCCTCCCCCTCTACCCCCCCTAACTCCCTCTCCCCCACATCTCTCTGTCTGCTCCACCCTCCCCCTCAACCCCCCCTAACTCTCCCTCCCCCACTCCCTCTGTCTGCTCCACCCTCCCCCTCTACCCCCCCTAACTCTCCCTCCCCCACATCTCTCTGTCTGCTCCACCCTCCCCCTCTACCCCCTAACTCTCCCTCCCCCACTCCCTCTGTCTGCTCTACCCTCCCCCTCTATCCCCCCTAACTCTCCCTCCCCCACTCCCTCTGTCTGCTCCCCCTACCCCACCTCCCTCTGTCTGCTCCACCATCCCCCAGGGTGTGGGGACCTCCAGTGAGGGGGGGTGTGTGGTGTCTGAGGCGGAGGCTGAGCTACAGAGAGAAGTGGAGGAGCTGAAGCTGCGCCTCCACATGGCTGCTGAGCACTACAAGGAGAAGTACAGGGAGTGTCAGCGGCTCCGCAGGCAGGTGGCCAAGATCAGCGAGGCCCAGGGGGTGAGTCCTGTCTGTCTGTCTGCAATACTGTACTACATCACATTGTCACAGCGCCATCTTGTGGTACATTTGATTTTTTTTACATTTGAGTAATTTAGCAGATGCTCCTATCCAGAGCGACTTACAGTTAGTGCATTCATCTTAAGATAACTAGGTGGGACAACCACATATCACAGTCATAGTACGTACATTTTCCCTGTCAGAGCTAGTAAGGGGGAAAAGTCAAGTGGGAGTGTTTGTTCACAAAAGGCTTTTATTTTCTCCAGGTGGGGAGGAGGTAGTGCTGTGGGATTATTTAAGGTATTCTTTGAAGAGGGAGGGTTTCAGATGTTTTCAGAGGATGGGCAGGGACTCTGCTGTCCTAGCTTCAGGGGGAAGATGGGCAGGGACTCTGCTGTCCTAGCTTCAGGGGGAAGATGGACAGGGACTCTGCTGTCCTAGCTTCAGGGGGAAGATGGGCAGGGACTCTGCTGTCCTAGCTTCAGGGGGAAGATGGGCAGGGACTCTGCTGTCCTAGCTTCAGGAGGAAGATGGACAGGGACTCTGCTGTCCTAGCTTCAGGGGGAAGATGGACAGGGACTCTGCTGTCCTAGCTTCAGGGGGAAGATGGACAGGGACTCTGCTGTCCTAGCTTCAGGGAGAAGATGGACAGGGACTCTGCTGTCCTAGCTTCAGGAGGAAGATGGACAGGGACTCTGCTGTCCTAGCTTCAGGGGGAAGATGGACAGGGACTCTGCTGTCCTAGCTTCAGGGGAAGCTGATTCCACCATTGGGGTGCCAGGACAGAGAAGAGCTTGGACTGGGCGGAGACAAAGAGACCAGAGGTGGCAGAACGGAGTGCTCGGGTTGGGGTGAAGGGTTTGAGCACAGCCTGAAGGTAGGGAGGGGAAGTTCCTCTTGCTGTTCTGTAGGTAAGCACCATAGTCTTGTAGTGGATGTGAGCTTCAACTGGAAGCCAGTGGAGTGTGAGGAGGAGCGGGGTGACATGGGAAGGTTGAACACAGAGAGTCGCAGTAGTCCAGATGGGCCTTTTTGGTGGAGACTACGGTTTTGCCGGAACTCTCAATTTTGAACACATATGAACACAGAAGTTAATCACCCAGCTGACCAAATGGTGAGGAATAGGGTGCAGCCTAGTCACCCAGCTGACCAAATGGGGAGGAATAGGGTGCAGCCTAGTCACCCAGCTGACCAAATGGGGAGGAATAGGGTGCAGCCTAGTCACCCAGCTGACCAAATGGGGAGCAATAGGGTGCAGCCTAGTTGAGTCTGATGTCCACAGATTGATTCAACTTGTTTCCTGTTTGTAGGAGTCAAAGAGAAACGCTGCCACTGAGACGACACAGGAGCCACTGACACCCAGTCCAGAGTCACCTACAGCAGGTATTCACAAACACACACTGACACCCAGTCCAGAGTCACCTACAGCAGGTATTCACACACACACACACACTGACACCCAGTCCAGAGTCACCTACAGCAGGTATTCACACACACACACACACTGACACCCAGTCCAGAGTCACCTACAGCAGGTATTCACACACACACACACACACACACTGACACCCAGTCCAGAGTCACCTACAGCAGGTATTCACACACACACACACACACTGACACCCAGTCCAGAGTCACCTACAGCAGGTATTCACACACACACACACACACTGACACCCAGTCCAGAGTCACCTACAGCAGGTATTCACAAACACACTGACACCCAGTCCAGAGTCACCTACAGCAGGTATTCACACACACACTGACACCCAGTCCAGAGTCACCTACAGCAGGTATTCACACACACACTGACACCCAGTCCAGAGTCACCTACAGCAGGTATTCACACACACACACTGACACCCAGTCCAGAGTCACCTACAGCAGGTATTCACACACACACACTGACACCCAGTCCTGAGTCACCTACAGCAGGTATTCACACACACACACACTGACACCCAGTCCAGAGTCACCTACAGCAGGTATTCACACACACACACTGACACCCAGTCCAGAGTCACCTACAGCAGGTATATACACACACACTGACACCCAGTCCTGAGTCACCTACAGCAGGTATTCACTCACACACTGACACCCAGTCCAGAGTCACCTACAGCAGGTATTCACACACACACACACACTGACACCCAGTCCAGAGTCACCTACAGCAGGTATTCACACACACACTGACACCCAGTCCAGAGTCACCTACAGCAGGTATACACTCACACACTGACACTCAGTCCAGAGTCACCTACAGCAGGTATTCACACACACACTGACACCCAGTCCAGAGTCACCTACAGCAGGTATTCACACACACACACACACACACACACACACACACACACACACACACACACACACACACACACACACACACACACACACACACACACACACACACACACACACACACACAGTCCAGAGTCACCTACAGCAGGTATTCACACACACACTGACACCCAGTCCAGAGTCACCTACAGCCGGTATTCACACACACACACTGACACCCAGTCCAGAGTCACCTACAGCAGGTATTCACACACACACTGACACCCAGTCCAGAGTCACCTACAGCCGGTATTCACACACACACACTGACACCCAGTCCAGAGTCACCTACAGCAGGTATTCACACACACACTGACACCCAGTCCAGAGTCACCTACAGCAGGTAATCACACACACACTGACACCCAGTCCAGAGTAACCTACAGCAGGTATTCACACACACACTGACACCCAGTCCAGAGTCACCTACAGCAGGTATTCACACACACACTGACACCCAGTCCAGAGTCACCTACAGCAGGTATTCACACACACACACACACACACACACACACACACACACACACACACACACACACACACACATATATATACACACACACACACACACACACACATCTCTTTAATACTAAATCCTCTAACGTGTATATGTTTACAGGCAATCTGTCTGCAACTGTGCTGAGAGGAGACAGTGAGAGGCCAGTTGTCCCTAAACGGCGTGACAAAAACAGGGAACACACACACACTTACGCACAGACCGACGCACACACCAACACACACACCAACACATTCTCCGGCATGGAGACCATGAGAGCTGGGGAGAAAGAGTGGAAGGGGAGGAATGGGGAAGAGATGGAAAGAGAAGTGAGTGGAGAGGAGGAAGGGAAAGAAGATGGGAGTGTGGAAGAGGAGAGGAAGGAGGACAGGAGTGGAGGAGAGGAGAGCATGAAGATGGAGAGTTGGGTGGAGGTGGAGAATGAGAGGAAGAGTGCTGAAGAGGTGGATGAGAGGAGTGTGGAGGAGGAGGAGAGGAGGAGTGCGGAGGAGGTAGAGAAAGAACAGACTTGTTCAGTGGAGGAGGAGCTGGCGAGGATGGAGGAGAAGTGGGCGGAGCAGTGTGCTATCAACGAGACGCTTAAGCAGAGACTGGCCAATGAGGAGGAGCGATTCAGGGTAAGTCATCAACGCATACACACACACTATTCTCACACACACACACACACACACACACACACACACACCCAGTCTCTGCCAGGCTGATAAGGTTGTGTCTATGTCAGCCCTGTGAGGTCAGCTCAGTCTATATTGTTCCTCCTCTGGTCCCCATATTCCTGTGGACTGGCTCAGTGTGTGTGTGTGTGTGTGTGTGTGTGTGTGTGTGTGTGTGTGTGTGTGTGTGTGTGTGTGTGTGTGTGTGTGTGTGTGTGTGTGTGTGTGTGTGTGTGTGTGTGTGTGTGTGTGTGTGTGTGTGTGTGTGTGTGTGTGTGTGTGTGTGTGTGTGTGTGTGTGTGTGTGTGTCTGTGTCTGTGCGCAAGCGTGTGTTTCTCATGAGTAAGTATGTACTTCTCTCAGAGTCAGTTAGGCGTGTGTGTGTTTGAGTTCTGTGAGTGAGTGTATGCTCATCTGTGCAGTAAATAGTAGGCTTTTTCCTTTGATAGTGTCTCCAGATAGAGGTAAATACACAGACACAGTTAGTAACCCTAGCCCTAATGCTCCGGAGAGAGATAAATACACAGACACAGTTAGTAACCCTAGCCCTAATGGTCCGGAGAGAGATAAATACACAGACACAGTTAGTAACCCTAGCCCTAATGCTCCGGAGAGAGATAAATACACAGACACAGTTAGTAACCCTAGCCCTAATGGTCCGGAGAGAGATAAATACACAGACACAGTTAGTAACCCTAGCCCTAATGCTCCGGAGAGAGATAAATACACAGACACAGTTAGTAACCCTAGCCCTAATGCTCCGGAGAGAGATAAATACACAGACACAGTTAGTAACCCTAGCCCTAATGGTCCGGAGAGAGATAAATACACAGACACAGTTAGTAACCCTAGCCCTAATGGTCCGGAGAGAGATAAATACACAGACACAGTTAGTAACCCTAGCCCTAATGGTCCGGAGAGAGATAAATACACAGACACAGTTAGTAACCCTAGCCCTAATGGTCCGGAGAGAGATAAATACACAGACACAGTTAGTAACCCTAGCCCTAATGCTCCGGAGAGAGATAAATACACAGACACAGTTAGTAACCCTAGCCCTAATGGTCCGGAGAGAGATAAATACACAGACACAGTTAGTAACCCTAGCCCTAATGCTCCGGAGAGAGATAAATACACAGACACAGTTAGTAACCCTAGCCCTAATGGTCCGGAGAGAGATAAATACACAGACACAGTTAGTAACCCTAGCCCTAATGGTCCGGAGAGAGATAAATACACAGACACAGTTAGTAACCCTAGCCCTAATGGTCCGGAGAGAGATAAATACACAGACACAGTTAGTAACCCTAGCCCTAATGGTCCGGAGAGAGATAAATACACAGACACAGTTAGTAACCCTAGCCCTAATGCTCCGGAGAGAGATAAATACACAGACACAGTTAGTAACCCTAGCCCTAATGCTCCGGAGAGAGATAAATACACAGACACAGTTAGTAACCCTAGCCCTAATGCTCCGGAGAGAGATAAATACACAGACACAGTTAGTAACCCTAGCCCTAATGGTCCGGAGAGAGATAAATACACAGACACAGTTAGTAACCCTAGCCCTAATGGTCCGGAGAGAGATAAATACACAGACACAGTTAGTAACCCTAGCCCTAATGGTCCGGAGAGAGATAAATACACAGACACAGTTAGTAACCCTAGCCCTAATGCTCCGGAGAGAGATAAATACACAGACACAGTTAGTAACCCTAGCCCTAATGGTCCGGAGAGAGATAAATACACAGACACAGTTAGTAACCCTAGCCCTAATGGTCCGGAGAGAGATAAATACACAGACACAGTTAGTAACCCTAGCCCTAATGCTCCGGAGAGAGATAAATACACAGACACAGTTAGTAACCCTAGCCCTAATGCTCCGGAGAGAGATAAATACACAGACACAGTTAGTAACCCTAGCCCTAATGGTCCGGAGAGAGATAAATACACAGACACAGTTAGTAACCCTAGCCCTAATGCTCCGGAGAGAGATAAATACACAGACACAGTTAGTAACCCTAGCCCTAATGCTCCGGAGAGAGATAAATACACAGACACAGTTAGTAACCCTAGCCCTAATGGTCCGGAGAGAGAGACACACACACACACACACAGTGAAGAGGAGTAGAGGAGATGCATCAGAGATGAAGGGAGGATAGAAGGAAAACGAGCGGAAGGAAGGAGAGAAGAAAAACGAGGCATCTATGCAAGGGAGAGAATTGAGAGGGACCTGCTCGTCAAAAATGTCATTCCAAAAACATGGGCATTAATATGGAGTTGGTCCCCCCTTTGCTGCTATAACAGCCTCCACTCTTCTGGGAAGGCTTTCCACTAGATGATGGAACATTGCTGCAGGGACTTGCTTCCATTCAGCCACAAGACCATTAGTGAGGCCCGGCTCGCAGTCAACATTCCTATTCATCCCAAAGGTGTTCGATGGTGTTTTGGTCTGGGCTCTGTGCACGCCAGTCAAGTTCTTCCACACCGATCTCGACAAACCATTTCTGTATGGACCTCGCTTTGTGCACGGGGCATTGTCATGCTGAAACAGGAAAAGACCTTCCCCAAACTGCTGCCACAAATTTGGAAGCACAGAATTGCTAGAGCTGCCCCGGTCTCTGGAGTGATGGCGACGCGTGATTCATCACTTCATAGAATGGGTTTCCACTGCTCCAGAGTCCAATGGTGGCGAGCTTTACACCTCTCCAGCCAAAGCTTGGTATTGCGCATGGTGATCTTAGGGTTGTGTGCGGCAGCTCACCCATGGAAACTCATTTCATGAAGATCCCAACAAACAGTTCTTGTGCTGACGTTGCTTCCAGGGGCAGTTTGGAACTTGATAGTGAGTGTTACAACCGAGGACAGGCGATTTTTATGCGCTTCAGGACTCGGCAGTCCTGTTCTGTGAGCTTGTTTGGCCTACCACTTTGCGGCTGAGCCGTTGTTGCTCCTAGACTTTCCACTTCACAATAACAGCACTTACAGTTGACCGGGGCAGCTCTAGCAGGGCAGAAATTTGACAAACTGACCTGTTGGAAAGGTGGTATCCGATGACGGTGCCACGTTGAAAGTCACTGAGCTCTTCAGTAAGGCCATTCTACTGCCAATGTTTGTCTATGGAGATCACATAGCGGTGTGCTCGATTATATACACCTGTCCACCACGGGTGTTGCTGAAATAGCAGAATCCAGTCATGAAGGGGTGTCCACATACTTTTGGCCATGTAGTATACAGTACATATACTTTAGTACATTCGGAAAGTATTTTATTTTCCTCATTAATCTACACACAATACCCCATAATGACAAAGTTAAAACTGATTTTTCAGACGCTTTACCCAGCACTTTGTTGAAGCACCTTTGGCAGCGATTACAGCCTTGAGTCTTATTGGGTATGACGCTACAAGCTTAGCACACATGTATTTGGGGAGTTTCCCCATTCTTCTCTGCAGATCCTCTCAAGCTCTGTCAGGTTGGATGGGGAGCGTTGCTGTACAACTATTTTCAGGTCTCTCCAGAGATGTTCGATCGGGTTCAAGTCCGGGCTCTGACTGGGCCACTCAAGGACATTCAAAGACTTGTCCCGAAGCCACTCCTGCATTGTCTTGGCTGTGTGGTTAGGGTCGTCCTGTTGGAAGGTGAACCTTCACCCCAGTCTGAGGTCATGAGCGCTCTGGAGCAGGTTTTCATCAAGGATCTCTCTGTACTTTGCTCCGTTCATCTTTCCCTTGATCCTTACTAGTCTCACAGTACCTGCCGCTGAAAAACATCCCCACAGCATGATACTCCCACCACCATGCTTCACTGTAGGGATGGTGCCAGGGTTCCTCCAGACGTGACGCTTGGCATTCCAATTCAATCTTGGTTTCATCAGACCAGAGAATCTTGTTTCTATTGGTCTGAGTCTTTAGGTAAACTCCAAGCAGCCTGTCATGTACCTTTTACTGAGGAGTGGCTTCAGTCTGGCCACTCTACCATAAAGGCCTGATTGGTGGAGTTCTGCAGAGATGGTTGTCCTTCTGGAAGGTTCTCCCATCTCCACTTAGGAACTCTGGAGCTCTGTCAGAGTGACCATCGGGTTCTTGGTCACCTCCCCGACCAAGGCCCTTCTCCCCCGATTACTCTGTTTGGCTGGGCGGACAGCTTTATGAAGAGTCTTGGTGGTTCCAAACTTCTTCCATTTAATAATGAGTTCTTGGGGACCTTCAATGCTGCAGAAATGTTTTGGTACCCTTCCCCAGATCTGTGCCTCGACACAATCCTGTCTCGGAGCTCTATGGACAATTCCTTCGACCTCATGGCTTAGTTTTTGATGTGAAATGTGAACTGTTGGACCTAACATAGACAGGTGTGTGCCTTTCCAAATCATGTCCAATCAATTGAATTTACCACAGGTGGACTCCAATCAAGTTGTAGAAACATCTCAAGGATGATCAATGGAAACAATTTTGGGTCTCAGAGCAAAGGGTCTGAATACAAAACATTTCTAAAAACCTGTTTTAGCTTTGTCATTATGGGGTATTGTGTGGAGATTGATGAGGTAGTATAAGGCTGTAACTTAACAATGTGCATACAGTGCCTTCAGAAAGTATTCACACCCCTTGGCTTTCTCCCCAAAAATGTGTGTTACAAATTGTGTAGATCCAGATGGTAGAGAGGGCCATGGAGGTGACAGAGCTGAAGGAGAGTCTGGCTCAGGCCCTCAGAGAGAAGAACCAACTCAAGGAGGTACTATGAACATTCACCAGTTATAACCGTTTTTATTAAGTGCTTTCATAGAGCTACTACTGAAGCCTGCAAGAGTTTATATTATATTTATATAATATATATATTTTTTACATTTAACCTTTATTTAACTTGGCAAGTCAGTTAATAACAAATTATTATTTACAAAGACGGCCTACCGGGAACAACTGCCTCGTTAAGGGACAGAACGACAGATTTTTACCTTGTCAACTCGGGGATTCGATCCAGCAGCCTTTTCGGTTACTGGCCCAACGCTCTAACTACTATGCTACCTGCCGCCCCATAATAAGCCTACCAAAAGCACTGGATTTACCTACCTACTACAATTTATGTAGCTTCCTCCCTCTCCCCCAATATCTAGATTCCAACTAATGATACTGTACTGCCATGATACACTAACCATTAAATGGTGCAAATGTCATCCTCTGTGTTTGTTTCACCCCGTGGTCAGCCGCGTTTAAATGTTAACTTCATTAGTGCAGGGCTATCTAGTTTATCTAGAGAGGGGGGAGGAGAAAGAAAATCGGTCTTTTCACAGAATTGCCACAAACTATTATGACCCCTCTATGGAAAGATGAGACTCACGATGGCATGCTCCCTTTTGCTCTACGGCCCCCACAAGTGTATTGGGACTCGTCTGAAGTCGGTACAGCCGATCTGCCATCTTCTGTCTGTAGCGTCCCAACAGTTTGGGCTACTCAATAATATGACCCCTCTGTGGAAAGGTGAGACTCTCACGAACGCGTACATGTTTTGCTCTAGGATGCCCACAGGTCTCACAAGACTCCTCTGAAGGTCCCCCTATACCAGTTGAAAAAATGAATGGAAGTACAGTACCAGTCAGGTTTGGACACACCTACTCATTCCAGGTTTTTTCATAATTTTTACTATTTTCTACATTGTAGAATAATAGTGAAGACATCAAAACTATGAAATAACACATATGGAATCATGTAGTAACCAAACAAGTGTTAAACAAATCAAAATATATTTTACATTTAAGATTCTTCAAAGTAGCCACCTTTGCCTTGATGACTTTGCACACTTGGCATTCTCTCAACCAGCTTCACCTGGAATGCTTTTCCAACAGTCTTGAAGGAGTTCCCACATATGATGAGCACTTGTTGGCTGCTTTTCCTTCACTCTGCGGTCCAACTTATCCCAAAACCTTGGATGAGTAGGTGTGTCCAAACTGTTGACTGGTACTGTATATATGGAGAATGTTTAGTGCCAAAAATAAGGGGTTAAATACAGTAAAAATATTTCATGTTTCCTGATCTTTCTTATATCTCTCAGATATAGGACAGACACTTCAGAATAAACGTCCTTAAGTTTTTTTGGGGGGGACGGACTAGCTGTTGTTCCATGTAGTGAATCTGTTAGTCAATACGTTTGTATGGGTTAATAGCAAAGGCCAAATTCATTTATTTTTTTTTGATACTTAAAGGGGTATTCAAATATAAAATCAAATAGCAAAATTATCCTTGGTATGAGTCATGACCTTCTTTAAAACAATTCCATAAAGCTTAGCGCTTAGACTGTAATGGGTTAAAGCTAGAATCCTTAGTTGCTACATCCATCCTGGACCTAATTCCATAAAGCTTAGGGCTTAGACTGTAATGGGTTAAAGCTAGAATCCTTAGTTGCTACATCCATCCTGGACCTAATTCGTGATATATACTCATTGATTCTTGAAAAATATAATAAATAATAATATAAAAATATAACTTCTAAATGCCTCATGAGTTTAGTTCAACTGTCGAACCCCATCAAAACCCAACATAACGCTTGTTTTACTCCAATGTTTAACAATGTAAACAAACACTGTATAGCCTGAAAACATTGTTAAAACTATCATTTCGATATGTATGGTCAGTCCTTGCATCTATAGCTCTGTCTATGAATTTGAGAGTGGTAACATTTCTCCAGGCCATTTCTCTTTTTACCAAAACAGAGGTGAGGTGACCCTTTGTTATTGTTTCAGTTAAGGCCTCTAGCTGTTAAAGTCGGGTAATGTCAAGAGGAAACCACGCCCCTTGACATTGGTTTTGTTGTTGGACCTCAATAGAAATAAGCCTTCAGACTTTGTTTTTATCCTCAATCATTTTTTATGTAAATGTTGTCTCCGGCAGGAGCAGCATACTGCTTTTAATTATCCAATACATTTAATCAACCAATCAAACAAACAAACCCTAAATTATTGAAAAGATAAGCACCGTCTGATTACCTGGTTTTCTTGGTTTTATTCGGTGCTAAAATCTTTTCCAATAATTTGTTTTGTTTTAAGTTGTCCTCACTGTCCATCTTCTCCCCATGCCAGGAGCTGCAGCAGTGTCAGGGCCGACAGAGCGAGCAGGAGGCTGATGGTCAGGGGTCAGAGGTCAAACAGCCTGTGTTGCTGCGCTACCCACTTCCCTACCCCCAGGACCCCTCCCCACCCCCCCTGGTACCCCAGAGACCTGCAGAGCTGCAGTACGGGAACCCCTACTCCACCGACAACACTCGAGGTGAGACCCCCCCACACCTAGCTACACTACATGTAAAAAGTATGTGGACAAATTAGTGAATTCGGCTATTTCAGCCACACCCATTGTTGACAGGTGTATAAAAATCGAGCACACCGCCATGCAATCTCCATAGACAAACATTGGCAGTAGAATCGCCCGTACTAAAGAGCTCAGTGACTTTCAATGTGGCGCTATCATAGGATGCCACCTTTCCAACAAGTCAGTTCGTCAAATTTCTGCCCTGCTAGACCTGCCCCGGTCAACTGTAAGTGCTGTTATTGTGAAGTGGAACATCTAAAAGCAACAACGGCTCAGCCGGTAAGTGGGAGGCCACACAGGCTCACAGAACAGGGCCGCCAAGTGATGAAGCTTGTGGCGCGTAAAAATCGCCTGTCCTTGGTTGCAACACTCACTCCCGAGTTCCAAACTGCCTCTGGAAGCAACGTCAGCACAAGAGCTGTTCGTCGGGAGCTTCATGAAAGGGGTTTCCATGGCCGAGCAGCCGCACACAAGCTTAATACTCTGACTACACCACTCGCGTCGCAAAATAAATGTAGAAATCTATGTTATTCAATTATTGCACCCATACTTCTCACGCGCGTCAACGAGCGTCTGCATTGCAAGGGCTAAACTAGAAGTCCTTTCTATTTCTGACGCAGATCGCGCTGCAAGTCCTGCCTCTCCCATCTCCTCATTGGTTTATAGAAGCAGGTATCCACGTGCCATCTCCTCATTGGTTATACCCACGTGGGTGATTGAAAGACGAACTGTTTTGCTGGTTGTCGTAGTAATACTATGAAAGTTTACATGCCAATCACCATATAAGTTCAAAGATGAATAATCCTGGAAGGAGGCGAGATGACAAATTAGCTAGCAAGTGCAAGCTAACTAGCTAAATTGCCATAAATGTTTAATGCTTTTCGACCTGTCCCCAAATGAATGTCATTGGTTCAGAGTTTGTTTTGATATTCTAACCTGTGTGTCGTGATTGCGTTTGGTGTAGGGGGACAACATTTATGCACGATGGTGCACGTGCGCAGCCGGTTTGGGTTCCGTGTAAGATCACAATGCCAAGCGTCGGTGTAAAGCTCACTGCCATTGGACTCTGGATCAGTGAAAACGCGTTCTCTGGAGTGATGAATCACACTTCACCACCTGGCAGTCCGACAGACAACTTTGGGTTTGATGGAGGCCATGAGAACGCTACCTGCCCCAATGCATAGTGCCAACTGTAAAGTCTGGTGGAGGAGGAATAATGGTCTGGGGCTGTTTTTTAGTTCCAGTGAAGGGAAATCTTAACGCTACAGCATGCAACATTATGGACGATTCTCTGCTTCCAACTTTGTGGCAACAGTTTGGGGAAGGCCCTTTCCTGTTTCAGCATGACAATGCCCCATGCACAAAACGAGGTCCATACAGAAATGGTTTGTCGAGATCGGTGTGGAAGAACTTGACTGGCCTGCACAGAGCCCTGACCTCAACCCCATCGAACACCTTTGGGATGAATTGGAACGCCGACTGCGAGCCAGGCCTAATCGCCCAACATCAGTGCCTGACCTCACTAATGGTCTTGTAGCTGAATGGAAGCAAGTCCTTGCAGCAATGTTCCAACATCTAGTGGAAAGCCTTCCCAGAAGAGTGGAGGCTGTCATAGCAGCAAAGGGGGGACCAACTCCATATAAATGCCCATGATTTTTGAATGAAATGTTGCGTGTCAACATACTTTTGGCAATGTAGTGTGTCTGATCCGTCTGTCTCTGGCTGTAATCTCTGTCCCATCTCTGTCTAGCATTGTCTACGCTGTGTTTCTATGTCCCAGCTTCTGTACTATCCGTCTGATTCTATCTTAGACATGCGCAGCCTGGGAGCCTGTCTCTCTTGGTCTCTATCTCTCAATACTGTCTCTATCTAGCATTATCTACACTGTGTTTCTATTTCCCAGATTCTTTTCTATCGCTCCCAGGCTACCCATCTCTCCCTCTCTCCATTTCAGCCTTGTCTGTCTCTCTTGGTCTCCCTCTCTCCATTTCAGCCCTGTCTGTCTCTCTTGGTCGCCATCTCTCCCTCTCGCCTCCATTTCAGCCCTGTCTGTCTCTCTTGGTCTCCATCTCTCCCTCTCGCCTCAATTTCAGCCCTGTCTGTCTCTCTTGGTCGCCATCTCTCCCTCTCTCCTCCATTTCAGCCCTGTCTGTCTCTCTTGGTCTCCCTCTCTCCTCCATTTCAGCCCTGTCTGTCTCTCTTGGTCTCCTTCTCCTCTCTCTCTTCCATTTCAGCCCTGTCTGTCTCTCTTGGTCTCCCTCTCTCTTCCATTTCAGCCCTGTCTGTCTCTCTTGGTCTCCCTCTCTTCTCTCTTCCATTTCAGCCCTGTCTGTCTCTCTTGGAGAGATGGAGACCATCTTCTGCACACACACTCTTAAACACTTCCTGTGTTGTTTTGTCCAGACGGGGCAGACGGCGCCCTGTCCCCGGAGCAGATGCTCCGCCCCCCTCCTGAGGCCCCTGGTGCGTGCGCCCCTCCGGCCCCCTCACCGACCCCAGGTGCAGACTGGGAGAGAGAGGTGGTCTGCATCCAGCCCTCTTCCTCACGAAGCATGAGCCCCCCTGACGGACTGGAACACTCCCCCGAGGAGCCACGCAACGTGAGTTCACACACACACACACACCCCCTCACCTCAAACATCAGGGAGGGAAATGCAAAACTGAGTTAGATCAATGTATAGGGGTGACTTGTTCTGTTCCCTTATTGGGAGGACATCACACATCCTCTATCTCTATTAACACACTATTAAACTGAGGAGAGAGCTGTCAGTGAGGTGTGTGTGTGTGTCTCTATACTGTAGGTCGGTGATGGGGAGCAGCCTGCCTGCAATCATCAGGCCAGCAGCAGACTTACCGCTAACAGGAGCAGCTTCTGTTTCGACCCCAGGTAACACACACATATGACCCACACAGACAATACACAAAATACTATCCCAGCTAACCCAACACTCTCTTTCTCCCCCCTGCTCTCTCTCCCCCCTCTGCTACTTCTCTCTCCCATCTGATCCTTCTCTCTCTCCCATCTGATCCTTCTCTCTCTCCCATCTGATCCTTCTCTCTCCCATCTGATCCTTCTCTCTCTCCCATCTGATCCTTCTCTCTCTCCCATCTGATCCTTCTCTCTCTCCCATCTGCTCCTTCTCTCTCCCATCTGCTCCTTCTCTCTCCCATCTGATCCTTCTCTCTCCCATCTGATCCTTCTCTCTCTCCCATCTGATCCTTCTCTCTCTCCCATCTGATCCTTCTCTCTCTCTCTCCCATCTGATCCTTCTCTCTCTCCCATCTGATCCTTCTCTCTCTCTCCCATCTGATCCTGCTCTCTCTCATCTGATCCTTCTCTCTCCCATCTGATCCTTCTCTCTCTCCCATCTGATCCTTCTTTCTCCCTCCACTCAGTGGTGAGGTTCACAAGCGCTGTCCGTTGTGCGAGGTGATTTTCCCGCCCCACTTTGAGCAGCGTAGCTTTGAGCAGCACGTGGAGAGCCACTGGAAGGTGTGTCCTGTGTGCTCTGAGCAGTTCCCTCTCCACTGCCATCAGCAGCTCTTCCAGAAGCACGTGCTCACACACTTTGACGGCCATGTGCTAAACTTCGCCAACATGGAGTAGCAGGGCAGTGTGTGTGAAAGGGAAGGTTTGAATTAAGGGATGTAAAGAAAAATAAAGGAACATTTACTCAAATGGGGGTCGGGATGATTTCATTACAATTTAACTCGGACCAAGAAGGGAGATTCCAAATCAAGATGAGAAAAGTCATTGGGGGTAAATTTTACTTTTAATGTTGGAAATGGAATTAACTCCAGCCCTGGCCTCACACACTTCCACGAGAACATGCTACCTTTCAAAAACATCAAGGAGTGTGTGTATGACTTTGTAAAGGGGGGAGTTTGTCAGTTTAGGGAAATTACAACAACAACAAAAACTTTTGCGTGAGGTTTCGGAGCTCTTTGGTTTTGTCCCATGTTGATGATATCATCACTGCATGTGTTTAGTATCTGTAGGATTCATCTGCGTTAATCAGCCAGTCAATAGTAGCTACTTTACAATACTTTTGTGTTTCTGTTCCCAGTCACTCTGTAGCCACATGTAGAAACAGGTGACATCCAGGGATGGGAGGGATGGGAGGGAGGGGGTAGGATCTTGGGAGGAGATATGTGGTCTTGAAGCACCTCCAGCCCAATGTAATGTACAGTATGATTCAAACTCTTGTCAGCAAAAGACGTCAGACGGTTAAAAAATAATTCGCACTATTGTTTGACTGCACTGAAAATACTTTTATTCTGAATGTATAGTGTGTGTGTGTATAACTGGGTGGTTCAAGCCCTGAATGCTGATTGGCTGACAGCTGTGCTATATTAGACCGTATACCACTGGTATGGCAAAACAACTATTTTTACTGCTCTAATTACGTTGGTAACCAGTTTATAATAGCAATAAGGCACCTCAGGGGATTGTGATGTATGGCCAATATACCACGGCTAAGGGCTGTGTCCATCGTGCATAAAGAACGGCCCTTAGCCATGGTATATTGGCCATACACCACACCCCCTCGGGCATTATTGTTGAAATAAAAAAATATATATGAGAAGTAATACTATTATGGAGAAATGTTTCAATTGCTGTTGTGACAATGTATTCCCACATGTTTTAGTAATGACAGATTGTTTTACTTCCTGGTCTCCATTCACTGGATAGGCTAATATTCTCCTGGACATTCCGCTTCAGTTGATTGGAGGGAAGGTAACATGAACGCTATAGAAAACTACTGTACTCTTGGCTATGGACTCTTTCACCGTGTTAAGATTCTAACGATTGTCATCTTTACCTCCTTTGTTTGGGTCAAAGTAAATTGTTGTGCGTCTCTGACTCCTGTCAGTCTGAGATTTTACTGTTCTTTCAATGTGACCACAGTGCTGTACTTTTGGCTTCAAAAGTTTCACACGTGTGTCTGTCATGTCCAAATGCGGCCCTTTGAAAGTGTGTGTGTAGGTTTGTATGTGAGCATTAAAAATAAAGTACGCTTGTCAAATGGATACAATTGTCTTTCCATCTTCTGGGTCAAACCCCCCCCAACCCCATTCAGACAGTTCTGGCTAACGTTGTCTTTATTTTTTCATGTAATAGTGTTCACATTTATGAAGCAGCAGCTTATGTAAAAACAGTTTGATATAGTACACAGATCTCCTTCCTCACACCCTCTGTTGCCTCCATACAAATAGGAAACATTGTTCTCCACAACATATGAAAATATCATTTAAACGCACTTGACACACATTACAATACATTCACTGTACACAGTATATCGGAATAGTCCCCCTCACACACGCTTGTACTGTACTCCTCACATCCCCGCTGTGTAATACTGTCAGGCTCCCTGTTAAACTGTGTATTTAAACTGTAACCATAGTGACCTGCATCTCTGCGGGGAGAGGACAGGTTTACAAGTGTTTGACAGATCCCAACCTGGCGAACTCTGGTCTCTGTCGAACTCCCTCTCTGATCCCTCGGCAAAATGCGCTGGAGCCAAGGCTTCCAGGTACGGAAAACCCGGCAGACACTCCGGAACGTGTTCTGTACAGCCACAATCAAAAACACTACCCCAACAATGCTACCTTCCTCTTTCACTGACAGTTTGTTTCTGTCTTGTATTCACATAGCGTCTCAGTAGGAGTGGTGTTCTAGGATCAGGTCCCCGCTCGTATTCATTATGGTTTCAAAGGCTTCTGTTTTTTGTGAGGCACTTACTCTGAGACGCCTTGTGAATACAGGTGCACTTTGCCACACCCATGTCAAGGGTTGTTATGGCAACAGTCAAGCGTATGTGTTGGGGTACCTTCAGACTCAGACCATTATCACAGAACAGGTTAGAAATGTTTTCGGGCCTGGAAAGGGGTAACATTTTGCCAACGGGCACCACTTTTTGACACTACACCACTCTGCTGTACTCTGAAGGCAAGGTATCACAAATAGGCCAGAACATGCTTACCTTGACACAATTTGACAGTACATCAGACTGCTTCTGTAAAGCAGGAGGCTATGGGCAAGGTCCTGGTTATGACACTATCTGCATCCCAAATGGCATTCCCTATACAGTGCACCACTGTTGACCAGGGCCCATAGGTAGTGCACTTTATGGAATAGGGTGTCATTTAGAACACAGATTTCATCTAAAATGTCACTATTCCCCGTATACAAAAATAGGGTGTCATTTGAGACAGCCGTATATTATAACACTATGGAGGACTGTAACAGAGAAGGCTGAATAATAACACAAGAAGCTGAAAAGCTCAGATACTGCAGAAAGACTTGGCTAAGAAGCAACACACTCACACAGACTGTACTGGAATGCTGTAGTCTACAACGCAAGGCAATCAAAGTTTGTAGATGTAATCTCTGGAGATACACCCTTTAAGACAAACACATGCACAAAAACAAAACATACCATCGACACTCCCACACATACACAGTCACACACATACACACTGGAGGCGCAATGAGAGCCGTGTTCCCTTGACACGTTTGCGCACCTCTTTGATGAAATCGTAAGACAGTCTCTCTCCCCCCTCCCCCCTCAGGCACATGGTAATGTAAATGTTTGGCAGTAGAGAGCTGTTGGCAATGATCATGGAAAAGTAACCAGAAACAATACTTGGCAACTGGAATAGAATAGAGCATGATGCCTCAACTGGTCTGCTCACACTGTAAAGTCTGGAATAACCTTCTGGAATACAGGATGATGCCTCAACTGGTCTGCTCACACTGTACAGTCTGGAATAACCTAGAATACAGGATGATGCCTCAACTGGTCTGCTCACACTGTACAGTCTGGAATAACCTAGAATACAGGATGATGCCTCAACTGGTCTGCTCACACTGTACAGTCTGGAATAACCTTCTGGAATACAGGATGATGCCTCAACTGGTCTGCTCACACTGTACAGTCTGGAATAACCTAGAATACAGGATGATGCCTCAACTGGTCTGCTCACACTGTACAGTCTGGAGTAACCTAGAATACAGGATGATGGCTCAACTGGTCTGCTCACACTGTACAGTCTGGAATAACCTAGAATACAGGATGATGCCTCAACTGGTCTGCTCACACTGTACAGTCTGGAATAACCTTCTAGAATACAGGATGATGCCTCAACTGGTCTGCTCACACTGTACAGTCTGGAATAACCTTCTAGAATACAGGATGATGCCTCAACTGGTCTGCTCACACTGTACAGTCTGGAATAACCTTCTGGAATACAGGATGATGCCTCAACTGGTCTGCTCACACTGTACAGTCTGGAATAAACTTCTAGAATACAGGATGCACAATCCATTCCGAAATCATTAGGGAGAAGTCCTAGAACCGTTCTAGAACAGAGGGAATGAAGAAATACTAGTTTCCTTGTTTCTCTATATGGGCTGAACGCTAACATGAAATCTGTGCATTAAAATCAATTCAGAACTGTGAAAAATGTATTTCGGGACGCAGATCTCAAGTTAGGATTCAAGCCATAGTCTCTTTGTTTTTGCTGCTGGGGATATCTAGACCTGAGGTCACCTAGCTGTTTCAACTTTGACCTATGACAACAGAACAAGTTGTCTCGGGGTTGAGGAATGAAAAAAAAAAAAAACACTTACTGATGAAATATCAAAAGAAAATAATATCTGGAAAATATATTGAAAAAGAATATAAAAAATAAAGCTTGAAAATAAAGTGGAAAAACTTAGTATATGCTGATGAATACTTATATTTGTATATATATCTATATATAGACTGTATAATCCAACTCAACATCCACACCTTCCTCCTCCTCTTTTACTTTACTCCTCTCTTCTTCTGTTTTGTTTTTTCTTTCTTTTTCTTTGTTTTCTTTTTGTTAGCACCGTGTGTCAATACAAAAAGTAACGGAAATAGTTGGGATAGCGTAAGAATGTGCAAATGTACAAACAACAAAAAAAGCCTATAAAGATGCATATCATTAAAATAACAAGAGATAGAGTAACATGTGAAAACCAAAGAACATAATACAAGACATAAACAAGTTAAAGCATGCACTAGATCCTTTAGTGTGTGGGAGGAAGGGATAGGGGTTTGGGTTGTTACCCCTAAGGTTGGGCTAGAAGGGATAGGGGTTGTCACCCCTAAGGTTGGGCCAGAAGGGATAGGGGTTTGGGTTGTTACCCCTAAGGTTGGGCCAGAAGGGATAGGGGTTTGGGTTGTTACCCCTAAGGTTGGGCTAGAAGGGATAGGGGTTGTTACCCCTAAGGTTGGGCCAGAAGGGATAGGGGTTGTTACCCCTAAGGTTGGGCTAGAAGGGATAGGGGTTTGGGTTGTTACCCCTAAGGTTGGGCTAGAAGGGATAGGGGTTGTTACCCCTAAGGTTGGGCCAGAAGGGATAGGGGTTGTCACCCCTAAGGTTGGGCTAGAAGGGATAGGGGTTTGGGTTGTTACCCCTAAGGTTGGGCTAGAAGGGATAGGGGTTGTCACCCCTAAGGTTGGGCTAGAAGGGATAGGGGTTTGGGTTGTTACCCCTAAGGTTGGGCTAGAAGGGATAGGGGTTGTCACCCCTAAGGTTGGGCCAGAAGGGATAGGGGTTTGGGTTGTTACCCCTAAGGTTGGGCCAGAAGGGATAGGGGTTTGGGTTGTCACCCCTAAGGTTGGGCTAGAAGGGATAGGGGTTGTCACCCCTAAGGTTGGGCTAGAAGGGATAGGGGTTTGGGTTGTCACCCCTAAGGTTGGACTAGAAGGGATAGGGGTTTGGGTTGTCACCCCTAAGGTTGGGCTAGAAGGGATAGGGGTTGTCACCCCTAAGGTTGGGCTAGAAGGGATAGGGGTTTGGGTTGTCACCCCTAAGGTTGGACTAGAAGGGATAGGGGTTTGGGTTGTCACCCCTAAGGTTGGGCTAGAAGGGATTGGGGTTTGGGTTGTCACCCCTAAGGTTGGGCTAGAAGGGATAGGGGTTTGGGTTGTCACCCCTAAGGTTGGGCCAGAAGGGATAGGAGTTTGGGTTGTTACCCCTAAGGTTGGGCTAGAAGGGATAGGGGTTTCGGTTGTTACCCCTAAGGTTGGGCTAGAAGGGATAGGGGTTTGGGTTGTCACCCCTAAGGTTGGGCTAGAAGGGATAGGGATATGTTTTGGTTGGTTGGTCAAGGTGGGGTGGATATTGACATTGAAAAAGTGTGGGGTGGTTGGGTTGGGAGTGCTGGTGGGGAATAGGGAAATGTTTGGGGGGGGCTCTCTAGCCCTGCATCTTGCGGATGATGTCGGCTGAGACGGGCGGGTGGAAGTTGATGGTGTGGTGTCTCAGGCCCTGGGACGTCTTGTAGCTCTTCCCACAGCGGCACTTGAAGGGCTTCCGCACACGGATCTGGGTCCGGTGTCCGTTCTTGGCATGGTATTTAATACCGTTCACATTCTGAATGAGGGGGAGAAACAGATTAGCAGGCCTGGCGTGGTCTAGTGGCTGCCTCCAGAATACAGGTACCTGTGCGAGCGTGGGTTCACATCCGACCGACTGCTATTCTAGCATCCCCTATCCTCCTTCCTTTCCTGTCTGTCCTTTACTGTCCTACCTAATAAAGAATAAAATACAAAAGGAGTGGGACTGCCCCACTCCTAGAAAAATAATAATTCCCCTTACATTATCTTAGTGAAAAACCCTAAAAGCAACATCCAGGAACAACATTGCAAACGTTGACATTGAGGAAACTCCCCCTCACATCCTGAAGTGAAAACCTCCACTACACAGATCATAGGCTACACTGAACTGATATATAGAGGACTAGCGTGTAGCAGAATAACAGAGCTAGGGACTGTTCTATAAACTGGGGTTGTGTGTGTACTGCACCTTGTATCTCTTCTTGCAGCCAGGCACAGGGCAGGCGAAGGGTTTCTCCTCTCCTCCATTCATACACATGGAGCTGAGGATAGACTCTGAGCTGATGGCACTCTCTGTGGTCCAGGACTCATCACTGTCTGACTCCTCATAGTCCACCTCCTCATCATCATACTCACTGCCTGGAGGGGGAACACACACACACACACACACACATCAGTTTGTGTGTCATGGGGATATGACTATACTGTCTCAAGTAGAGGGGCATGGAGCATAGAACAGAGGACGGTTTAGTGTGTGTGTGTGTGTGTGTGTGTCTCAAGAGTACCCAGGGGGAGGGGTTTGGCTCCCTGAAACAGATCATTAAATGGGAGGTATCCTCATTGCTCTGATTTAGTAAGTGCACCACTTTTTCCATTCACACACACCGACTCTCACAATCCCCAACCCCAATGTGCGCACGCACGCACGCACGCACGCACGCACGCACGCACGCACGCACGCACGCACGCACGCACGCACGCACGCACGCACGCACGCACGCACGCACGCACGCACGCACGCACGCACGCACGCACGCACGCACGCACGCACGCACACACACACACACACACACACACACACACACACACACACACACACAGGAAATGCTGCACCTCAGCAGGAGGAAATGGATGGCACCCTGGCACATGTTAAAAGGATTTCAACAAGGGTGTATGTGTACGCGTGGTTGTGTGTTAACGCAAATATTTGGGCAGGAATTGGACCATCTGCTAAAGGGCTCTGAAACACACACACCCGTGTGAACAGTGTGACAGCTGGTGTGTAATTACCTGTGTAGACTGGGACCACTGCAAGAACACTGGCTCTCTACTGAACACACTAGAACACTCACAATAGGAATGTTCCATTTCGCTTAAGGGGGACCCATGAAAGACTGCAGGGTCTCTATGTCCTTCTGCAGCTTTGTTGTTTGGTCTAAAATGGTGTCCCCTCCAGGACCAAACACTTAGACCAGGGAGATGGGGAGCTCCATAAAGGGTTTCTTCACGGAGGCCAACATCTTTGTCGATGACAGCCCAAGCGGTCTGCGTGATGAGATGATCATAGACAAGGCTTTGCCATTAGCACGTGACATCTCAGCGTTTAAGAGGGAGAGGAGTCTGGACACCGGAGTCTGGACACCGGATTCTGGACACATTTCAGCCATCAGCTCAGGGTCACCGTCAGTGGACAGGCGAGCTATCAGACCGTGCAGGTATGCCAGATGAGGTCCCGGTGGACAGTGGGGAGACCTACCAATGATCTCGTCTGGGAGGACCATGGCCGCAATAATGGGGTCCATGACTGGGTACTGGCCCAGTCCCAACTCCTCAGGAGAAGCCATGATGGTCCATGAAGGCTTTCACTGGCTTGAGACATGGGACCTTGAGTTCACCTTAGCCCAAGATTGACACAGTTCATTGGAGAACTTGGAGCACTGAGGAATGTACACTCTGGCCAGGTTGCGGTTAGGATCTGGATTAATATCCAGAGCTTTCAGAACTCTTTAGAGGAACTCCTGCATATCAGCTGACGAACAGGGGCTTCACTCTCAGCCCCCTCTGAGCCATGGTTCGCTGACCCAGAACCAGCCTCAGAGGTCTCTTCGTCTAGGTCATTACCAGCAAAGACGGGGATAGCGCCAGGATCCTGTCTTAAGTCTTCAACGGAGCCTGTCAGGCTGAGAGAGCAGAGCTGCAAAGACAGAGAGGCTGACTGGGCCGCCTCCTCATCCAGAGTAGGGGGAATCCACAGACTGAATGGAAGGCTCTAAGCCCTGGCACATAATACAGGTGGAACGGGCATCAGTCGAAGCCAAGCCAGCATTGCATTTATTGCAGTAGTATGGCATGGATGATATTCTCCCCGTCTAGACAGAAGCAGAAATACAGATATGTCTTATAGACAAGATAATCTGTATAACACCACATTCTACAGATATATTGGAGAAATTCCACTCACAATCCCCAAAAGGTATGGACGTGAGGAGCTCAACTCAACTGACAGTGACAGACTAGGTGTGAGGAGAGGTCATGAAAACAGACTGGCTAACTCTGGCGAGATTAGTGAGGCACACGTCCTCTGAATCTCACTCTGGCAACAGCTGCAGCTCGAGCCAGTAAGATAGTACGCGAAGTTTGGACGTCAAGGTGCGACTCGGTGTTTAGCTAGAGAGTCTCCCCTAGCCTGGGTAGGCGCGGTACCCAATCTCAAACTCCAGAGAAAAGAGGCTAGCATCCAGCTGAAGCTAACAAGCAACGGATAACGCAATTAGCCGGGAGGCTAACCGGCGGACAAGACAACTAAGCCTCGCGCGGTGAACAGGTTGGCCCGACCCGTTCACCCTACTTCGTAGCAAGGTGTCAAACTGTAAGAAAAAAATGAAGATGACAAAACACTGCAGAGCACTCCTGGGAGGAGCAATCTTCACTCAAAATGGAGTATACTGGACACACTCAACGACAGCTACATCCACAACTCACTCACCTGCGGCGCCGAGGGAAGAAAAGAGGACGTGATGCTACGCTGGGTGTTTATAGGGGGTGGGGGCACGGAATTTCTCTGATATTAATATCTCGGCTCATCCTGCCGCCAGGCGAAAGGATACCCATTGAGTGACTAGCATAGTCCCTAGTTCATTGAACCCTGGTTACGTGAGTAACCTTGGTTCCATTGACCTTCAGTCTAGAACACTAGAGGCAATGCCATTTAGCAGATGCTTTTATCCAAAGTGACTTACAGTAGCGTGGAACCCAGCGGTAAGCAAAACCACAATCCTGCTGTTGCAATCACCACGTTCTACCCAGTGAGCCACGCGTCGGACCACAAGAGGCAAAAGGCAACACATCCCATGTCTCCACTTTCGCTTACCTGTGGGCGTGCTGCTACGGAAGGAGGAGGAGGGTGTGATGGGAGGAGTCACGGGGGGAGTCAGGTTGCCGTTGCTGTGCCGTGGAGGTGTGGCCACGCTGTTCCGAGACACGCCACCTGTGATTGACAGGGAAAGTTTGGGTGTGGCCTTCTTCTTCAGGGTCTCCTGCTCCCGACGTGCCGCGTCCGTCATAAACCTGGACACAAACATTGCTACACAGGTTACACACACACACACACACACACACACACACACACACACACACACACACTACTTAAACAATAAGTATTATTTATCTCCCTCTCTTCTGGATCCTTCTTTTCTCTCACCAATCCTCCACCCACACTAGCACTGTGACGTTTAAACGAATTTGGGATTGTTAACGTTTAGGAAAAAAAACTGACCAATTAAAATCACAGTGCAGTAATCACAAATCTACCATTAACAGGTTACAATCATGATCATAAAGGCAATAATAAAAATTCAACAAATACCTAAACGCAACAATGCTGTAAGGAGATGGCTATGCATCTTTCAAATGATTTGCCACTCTGCACATCAAATGGTGAGACAGGGTGGCGACAGTGTCGAAGTCCTGCATGGCAATACTTTGAGAAATTAAATGAGAAGATGTTGAAATGCAAACTTTGCGAGGTGGAATTGAGATACAGTGGTATATACAGGTGCAATGCTGAAAGGAAAGCCCGGTGAGACCCAACCTGCTGCTGGCAGCAGTGCGATAAGGGACGGAGTGAAAATCACAGCGCTGATTACAGAAATGATTGATATGCAGCCATTGTCAATGGTAGAGGATATCAGCTTCAATGTCCTAATGGCATATCTAGAACCAGACTACAAGATGCCATGTGGAAAAACTGTGACAGCCTGAAGGAGGAAAGTGCTGCAGGGACTTGCATCCATTTTGCCACAAGAGCATTAGTGAAGTCAAGCACTGATGTTGGGTGATTAGGCCTGGATCGCTGTTGGCCTTCAAATTCATCCCAAAGGTGTTTGATGGGGTTGAGGTCAGGGCTCTGTGCAGGCCAGTCAAGTTCTTCCACACCGATCTCGACAAACCATTTCTGTATGGACCTCGCTTTGTGCACAGGGGCATTTTCATGCTGAAACAGGAATCAAATCACATTTTATTTGTCACATGCGCCGAATACAACAGGTAGACCTTACAGTGAAATGCTTACTTACAAGCCCATAATCAACAATGCTGTTTTTTTTAAGTATAAAAATAGTTAAGAAAATAATTCAACTAAAGTAAGAAAAATGTAACACAATAAAATAACAATAACGATGCTATTTACACGGGATACCGGTACCGAGTCAATGTGCGGGGTTACAGGTTAGTCGAGGTAATATGTACATGTAGGTAGTGGTGACTATGCATAAATAATAAACAGCGAGTTGCAGCAGCTTAAAAAAGCAGGTCAACACAAATGTATTTATTTATTTATAGGGGACAATGCACATTAATCAACAGCAATATTACAATAACACAACATCCATGTAAATATGACGGAGTTAGCCAAAAGCTAATTTGCAGCCGTAGTCCCAGGACAGCTAAGGACAATTACACAGTCACAATACACATACAAATACATTATATCCAATAATACATCATTCTAACGACAACAACAACACTATCATCTTACATACAGTTGAAGTCGGAAGTTTACATACACTTAGGTTGGAGTCATTAAAACTCGTTTTCAACCACTCCACAAATTTCTTGTTAACAAACTATAGTTTTGTTAACAGTCATTTTTCCAACAATTGTTTACAGACAGATTATTTCACCTATAATTCACTGTATCACAATTCCAGTGGGTCAGAAGTTTACATACACTAAGTTGACTGTGCCTTTAAACAGCTTGGAGAATTCCAGAAAATGATGTCATGGCTTTAGAAGCTTCTGATAGGCTAATTGACATCATTTGAGTCAATTGAAGTTGTACCTGTGGATGTATTTCAAGGCCTACCTTCAAACTTAGTGCCTCTTTGCTTGACATCATGGGAAAATCAAAAGAAATCAGCCAAGACCTCAGAAAAAAATAGGAGACCTCCACCAGTCTGGTTCATCCTTGGGAACAAATTTCCAAACGCCTGAAGGTACCACGTTAATCTGTACAAACAATAGTACGCAAGTATAAACACCATGGGACCACGCAGCCGTCATACCGCTCAGGAAGGAGATGCGTTCTGTCTCCTAGAGATGAACGTACTTTGGTGCGAAAACTGCAAATCAATCCCAGAACAACAGCAAAGGACCTTGTGAAGATGCTGGAGGATACAGGTACAAAAGGATCTATATCCACATTAAAACATGTCCTATATCGACATAACCTGAAAGGTCTCTCAGCAAGGAAGAAGCCACTGCTATAAAATCGGCATAAAAGAGCCAGACAACAATTTGCAACTGCACATGGGGACAAAGATTGTACTTTTTGGAGAAATGTCCTCGTCTGATGAAACAAAAATAGAACTGTTTGGCCATAATGACCATCGTTATGTTAGGAGGAAAAAGGGGGAGGCTTGCAAACCGAAGAACACCAACCCAACCGTGAAGCACGGGGGTGGCAGCATCATGTTGTGGGGGTGCTTTGCTGCAGGAGGGACTGGTGCACTTCACAAAATAGATGGCTTCATGAGGCAGGAAAATGATGTGGATATATTGAAGCTACATCTCAAGACATCAGTCAGGATGTTAAAGCTTGGTCGCAAATGGGTCTTCCAAATGGACAATGACCCCAAGCATACTTCCAAAGTTGTGGCAAAATGGCTTAAGGACAACAAAGTCAAGGTATTGGAGTGGCCATCACAAAGCCCTGACTTCAATCCTATAGAACATTTGTGGGCAGAACTGAAAAAGTGTGTGCGAGCAAGGAGGCCTACAAACCTGACTGCGTTACACCAGCTCTGTCAGGAGGAATGGGCCAAAATTCACCCAACTGATTATGGGAAGCTTGTGGAATGCTACCCGAAACATTTGACCCAAGTTTAACAAATTAAAGGCAATGCTACCAAATACTAATTGAGTGTATGTAAACTTCTGACCCACTGGGAATGTGATGAAAGAAATAAAAACTGAAATAAATCATTCTCTCTACTATTATTCTGACATTTCACATTCTTAAAATAAAGTGGTGATCCTAACTGACCTAAGACAGGGAATTTCTACTAGGATTAAACGTCAGGAATTGTGAAAAACTGAGTTTAAATGTATTTGACTAAGGTGTATGTAAACTTCCAAATTCAACTGTATGAGGAACCACAGATAACTCATGTGTACATGTTTGGATAGATTTTAGCCATGTTTTCAATTCAAATTGAAAAGTGCAATAAATCAGTGCAGCCTCTCAAGTCCATGGGCATTGCATTCCAGTATATTGTAGCTCTAACAGAGAAGGCCAATTGGCCGATTTTACTGTGTCGAAAAGGGACAATGCAACCCCCTCTAGTTACTACCCTTGTTATCCTGGAGGTGCTTTCCTTGGGCATGATATGCCGGCATAGGGGTGGCTGGGCAAGACCAAGCAGCATCTTAAAGACAAGGCTTGCATCTGCATTCTGCTTAAAGCTATCCAGACTAAATACATTATGTTTGGAAATGATATGACAATGGTGGTAACTGTTTGGTTTGTTATCAAAAAGGTTTTTTTGTAGAGTGATGCAAATTGGTTTCAGAATAGTAGCTCCTGCTTGGGACCAGCATGTGAGGCAATATCTCAGATGTGAGAAGATCATAGCATACATAGTTTGGCGGCCCCCGAGGAAGGAAAGGTCTTAGAAACCTAAAGTTGGATAATCCAAACTTAACCGTGTTAAAAGCTTCTACCTCCAAGCCATTAGACTGCTAAACAGTTAATGAAATGGCTACCTGGACTACTTCCCAACGAGCTGTTCCTGTTAATTATGGATACGTGGGACAGTAGCGTCCCACCTGGCCAACATCCGGTGAAATGGCAGAGCGCCAAATTCAAATTAAATTACTATAAATATTAAACTTTCAAGTGAAATACATTAAAATAAATCTTAACTTGTTGTTAATCCAGCCAAGGTGTCAGATTTCAAAATGGCTTTATGGCGAAAGCAAACCATGCGATTATCTGAGGAGAGCGCCCAGCACACAAATGCATAACAAATCATTTTCAACCAGGGAGTTGCGACACGAAAGTCAGAAATAGCGATATAATATATGCCTTACCTTTGAAGATCTTCTTCTGTTGGCACTCCAAAAGGTCCTAGTTACATTACAAATAGTCCCTTTGTTCGATTAAGTCCTTTATATCCATAAAAACTCAGTTTAGCTGGCGCGCTTCAGTCAATAATCCACTCGGTTTCCCTCCTTCAAAATGCATACAAAATGAATCCCAAACGTTACCAATAAACTTATCCAAACAAGTCAATCAACGTTTATAATCAATCCTTAGGTACCCTAATACGCAAATAAACAATACAATTTAAGACAGAGAATTGTTATTGTCTTTACCGGAGATAAACAAAAAGAACGAGCTCTCTCGGCCATGCGCTTGGAAACACTACAGCCAAAATGGGAGCCACTTAGAAAAACTACAACTTCTCCCTCATTTTTCCAAAAACCAGCCTGAAATTCTTTCTAAAGACTATTGACATCTAGTGGAAGCCCTAGGAACTGCAATCGGGGACGATTTCGCCCTATTATAAAAGTACCAGGCATTGAAATCAGTAGTATGCTGAATTCTTTTTTTTTTGTTGTTGATGGTTTGTCCTCGGAGTTTCGCCTGCCATTTCAGTTCTGTTGTACTCACAGAAATTTTTTAGTTTTCTATCCAAATCTACCAATTATATTAATATCCTAGCTTCTGGGCCTGAGTAGCAGGCGGTTTACTTTGGGCATGCTTTTCATCCGGACGTCAAAATACCGCACCCTATCCCAAAGAAGTTAATTGGGAGAATCTGAAAGTTGTGTCTAACTTCATGTATCTTGGTGTCGTTTGGACTCCAACTTGACATTTAAGAAACATGTGAAGAACGAGGTCCCACCTAGTCATCAGCCAGTGGAATCGCGTGGTGCGAAATACAAATACCTCATAAATGCTATAACTTCAATTTCTCAAACATATGACTATTTTACACCATTTTAAAGACAAGACTCTCGTTAATCTAACCACACTGTCCGATTTCAAAAAGGCTTTACAGCGAAAACAAAACATTAGATTATGTCAGGAGAGTACCCTGCCAAAAATAATCACACAGCCATTTTCAAAGCAAGCATATATGTCACAAAAACCAAAACCACAGCTAAATGCAGCACTAACCTTTGATGATCTTCATCAGATGACACTCCTAGGACATTATGTTATACAATACATACATGTTTTGTTCAATCAAGTTCATATTTATATCAAAAAACAGCTTTTTACATTGGCATGTGATGTTCAGAACTAGCATACCCACCACAAACTTCCGGTGAATTTACTAAATTACTCATGAATAACGTTCACAAAATACATAAATTATTTTAAGAATTATAGACACAGAACTCCTTTATGCAATCACGGTGTCAGATTTTAAAATAGCTTTTCGGCGAAAGCACATTTTGCAATATTCTGAGTAGATAGCCCGGCCATCACGGCTAGCTAATTTGACACCCACCAAGTTTGGCCCTCACCAAACTCAGATTTACTATAAGAAAAATTGGATTACCTTTGCTGTTCTTCGTCAGAATGCACTCCCAGGCCTTCTACAACAAATGTTGTTTTGGTTCGAAATAATCCATAGTTATATCCAAATACCTCCGTTTTGTTCGTGCGTTCAGGTCAGCATCCGAAGGGTGACGCGCGAGCGCATTTCGTGACAAAATATTTCAAAATATTCTATTACCGTACTTCGAACCATGTCAAACGCTGTTTAAAATCAATTTTTATGCGATTTTTCTCGTAAAATAGCGATAATATTTCAACCGGGCGACGTTGTATTCGTTCAAAGACTGAAAGAAAAACATGGAGTCCTCTCGTGGACGCGCACTCCAGTGTCATTGTTCCCTGCCTGACCACTCACAAAAACTCCTGCTGTTTTTCGCCCAGAGACTGCAGAGATGTCATTCCACTTTCTGGCGCCTTCTGAGAGCCAATGGAAGCCTTAGAAAATGTCACGTTACAGCAGAGATGCTGTATTTTTTATAGAGATGCCACAGAAGGAGAACAAATTGTCAGACAGGGCACTTCCTGTATGGAATCTTCTCAGGTTTTGGCCTGCCATATGAGTTCTGTTATACTCAGAGACACCATTCAAACAGTTTTAGAAACGTAAGAGTGTTTTCTATCCAAATCTACTAATTATATGCATATTCTCGTTTCTGGGCAAGAGTAGTAACCAGTTTAAATCGGGTACATTTTTTATCCGGCCGTGCAAATACTGCCTCCTAGCCCCAACAGGTTAAGGAGCCTTTTGGACCTAGACTTGGCGCTCCAGTACCGCTTGCCGTGCGGTAGCAGAGGAAACATTCTAAGACTAGGGTTGCTGGAGTCTTTGACCGTTTTTAGGGCCTTCCTCTGACACCACCTGGTATAGAGGTCCTGGATGGCAGGAAGCTTGGTCCCAGTGATGTACTACACTCTGCAGCGCCTTGTGGTCTGATGCAGAGCAGTTGCCATACCAAGCGGTGATGCAACCAGTCAGGATGCTCTCGATGGTGCAGCTGTAGAACTTTTTGAGGATCTGAGGACCCATGCCAAATCTTTTCAGTCTCGAGGGGGAATAGGGGTTGTCGTGCCCTGTTCACAACTGTCTTGGTGTGTTTGGACCATGATCGTTTATTAGTGATGTGGACACCAAGGTCCTTGAAGCTCTCGACCCGCTCCACTATAGTAGTCCACAATCAGCTCCTTTGTCTTGCTCACGTTTAGGTAGAGGTTCTTTGTCCTGGCACCACACTACCAGGTGTCTGACCTCCTCCCTGTAGGCTGTCTCATCGTTGGCGGTGATCAAGCCTACCACCGTTATGGCGTCAGCAAACAATGGTGGTGTTGGAGTCGTGTGTGGCCATGCAGTCGTGGGTAAACAGAGAGTACAGGAGGGGACTAAGCACACACCCGAGGGGCCCCGATGTTGAGTATCAGTGTGTCAGATGTGTTGCTGCCTACCCTTACCACCTGGGAGGCGGCCCGTCAGGAAGTCCACGACCTAGTTGCAGAGGGAAGTGTTCAGTCCCAGGGTCCTTAGCTTAGTGATGAGCTTTGAGGGCACTATGGTGTTGAACGGTGAGTTGTAGCATTCTCACGTAGGTGTTCCTTTTGTCCAGGTGGGAATGGGCAGTGTGGAGTGCAATGGAGATTGCATCATCTGTGGATCTGTTGGGGTGGTATATGAATTGTATTGGGTCTAGGGTTTCTGGGATGGTGGTGTTGTGAGCCATGACCAGCCTTCCAAAAGCACTTCATGGCTACAGACATGAGTGCAACGGGGCGGTAGTCATTTGGGCAGGTTACCTTGGCATTCTTGGGCACAGGGACTATTGTGGTCTGCTTGAAACATGTAGGTATTACAGACTCCGTCAGTGAGAGGTTGAAAATGTCAGTACAGTCGCATGCTCTGAGTACGCGTCCTGGTAATTCATCTCGTCCTGCGGCCTTGTGAATGTTGACCTGTTTAAAAGGTCTTACTCAGTCATCCGGAACAGCCGGTGCTCTCATGCATGGTTCAGTGTTGCTTGCCTCAAAGTGAGCATAGAAGGCATTTAGCTCGTCTGGTAGGGTCGCGTCACTGGACAGCTCGCGGTTAGGTTTCCCTTTGTAATCAGTAATAGTTTGCAAGCCCTACCACATCCAACGAGTGTCAGACAATGTAGTAGGATTCAGGAGCCAGTGTAGTAGGATTCAATCATAGTCCCTTGTTGATGCTTTGCCTGTTTGATGGTTCGTTGGGACTTTATTTAATTTATTAGGATGTATTAGGATTAGCCGATACCAATGAAAACAGCTAATTTTACTGGGGTTTGGCATACACAGTACCAGTCAAAAGTTTGGACACACCTACTCATTCAAGGGTTTTTCTTTATTTTTGCTTTTTTCTACATTGTAGAATAATAGTGAAGACATTAAAACTATGAAATAACATGTATGGAATCATGTAGTAACCAAAAACGTGTTAAACAAATCAAAATATATTTTATATTTGAGATTCTTCAAAGTAGCCAACCTTTGCCTTGATGACAGCCTTGCACACTCTTGGCATTCTCTCAACTAGCAGGTGTGCCTTGCTAAAAGTTCATTTGTGGAATTTCTTAACGCGTTTGAGCCAATCAGTTGTGTTGTGACAAGGTAGGGGTGGTATACAGAAGATAGCCCTATTTGGTAAAAGACCAAGTCCATATTATGGCAAGATCAGCTCAAAATAAGCAAAGAGAAACGACAGTCCGTCATTACTTTAAGACATGAAGGTCAGTCAATCCAGAACATTTCAAGAACTTTGAATGTTTTTTCAAGTGCAGTCGCAAAAAACATAAAGCGTTATGATGAAACTGGCTCTCATGAGGACCGCCACAGGAAAGGAAGACCCAGAGTTACCTCTGCTGCAGAGGATAAGTTCATTAGAGTTACCAGCCTCATAAATTGGCAATTACTGCACCTCAGATTGCAACTCACAGAGTTCAAGTAACAGACACATCTCAACATCAACTGTTCAGAGGAGACTGTGTGAATCAGGCCTTCATGGTCGAACTGCTGCTAAGAAACTACTACTAAAAGGACACCAATAAGAAGAAGAGATTTGCTTGGGCCAAGAAGCACGAGCACTGGACATTGGACCAGTGGAAATCTGTCCTTTGGTCTGATGAATCCAAATTTGATAGTTTTGGTTCCAACTGCTGTGTCTTTGTGAGACGCAGAGTAGGTGAACAGATCTCCGCTTGTGTGGTTCCCATAGTGAAGCATGGAGGAGGTGGTGTGATGGTGCTTTGCTGTCTGTGATTTATTTAGAATTCAAGGAACACTTAACCAGCATGGCTACCACAGCATTCTGCAGCGATACTCCATCCCATCTGGTTTGCGCTTAGTGGGACTATCATTTGTTTTTCAACAGGACAATGACTCAACACACCTCCAGGCTGTGTAAGGGCTATTTGACCAAGAAGGAGAGTGATGGAGTGCTGCATCAGATGACCTGGCCTCCACAATCACCTGACCTCAACCCAATTGAGATGGTTTGGGATGAGTTAGACTGCAGAGTGAAGGAAAATCAGCCAACAAGTGCTCAGCATATGTGGGAACTCCTTCAAGACTTTTGGAAATCATTCCAGGTGACGCTGTTTGAGAGAATGACAAGTGTGCAAAGCTGTCATCAAGGCAAAGGGTGACTACTTTGAAGAACTTTGAATATAAAATATATGTTTTATTTGTTTAATGCTTTTTTGGTTAATAAATTATTCCATTTGTGTTTTTTCATAGTTTAGATGTCTTCACTATTATTCTAATATGTAGAAAGTTGTAAAAAATAAAATAAAAACCCTTGAATGAGTAGGTGTGTCCAAACTTCTGACTGGTACTGTATAACGAAAAAGATATTACAGACAAAAAACTTTACTATTTACATACATTTAAAAACATCTACCACGTCGCAGCTGAGCCGTTGTTGCTCCTAGATGTTTCCACTTCACAATAACAGCATAGCTGACCGGGGCAGCTCTAGCAGGGCAGACATTTGATGAAATGACTTGCTGGAAAGGTGGCGACCTATGACGTAGCCACGTAGAAAGTCATTGAGCTCTTCAGTACGGCCATTCTTCTGCCAATGTTTGTCTATGGAGATTGCATGGCTGCGTGTTCAATTGTATAGACATGTCAGCAACGGGTACGGCTGAAATAGCCGAATCAACTAATTTGAAGGAGTGTCCACATACTTTTGCATATATAGTGTATATTTTTGGTCTTAATTTAAGGTTAAGGTTAGGCATAAGGTTAGCAGTGTGGTTAAGGTTAGGAGTTAGGTTTAAAATCACATTTTTAAAAGATCATTTCAGAAATAGGTGGGCTTTATGACTTTGTGGCTATGGCAACTAATGACGACCAGTAGGTAGGTAGCCATCACTGCGGTAGATTGAACTGCATTGCCCCATAGCAGTCATATGCAGAATTTATGCAGGATTGTGAATTCACCTCATTGGCAGTTTAAAAGTTAAGAACATTTGTCCATTCGTCAAATCCCTAACTCACACACAGTATGATTTAAGAGGTGTGAGATTGGACATGAAGCTTTGGGATAAACACACATCTCATTCTCATTTCTGTGTTTGGCTAGGCTGTAACTGTGTAGAGAGAGCGTTTCGCTTCTTCTGTGGTTTTCGGTGCTTCTAATGACAACACTGTTTCTCTGGGAAGGGATCAGTCATCCCAACACAAACAAGACACACTCACAGTCATACCAGCACGGTCACAAAAACACAAAAAGCACCATAACACACTCAGGACAATTAGACTATCACAACACAACTGCAAAACAATGGTCAAACACAAGTCTGATACACGCCTCAGAAGAAGTCGTATCAGATTTGCTACTAGACAGAATCATGTTTTTCAAACCAAAAGCCTGAAGAAAACCAAGGATGTGGTAGAACTGAAGCCAGGAATGTTGATCAAACTTCTGTCCCAGTATGCTAGTCTTTGTTGAAACGGCTACATCAGTGGAGCAACACTGCCCTGTGTGTATGTTACCTGTTAATGTAGCTCAGGGCCAGGTAGGTGGGCTGTTGTTGCTCCTGTTTCTCCAGGACACGAGGATCTGTGTCTAAGAGAGCGAGAGAGAGAGAAAGAGAGAGAGAGAGAAGGAAATAAGAAGAGAGTAGGGTATTTAGTTACCGTAGAATAAATCTAGATAGATCATATGGATATTTAGTGCCTTCAGAAAGTACTCACACCCTGATTTAGACATTTTGTTGTGTTACAGACGGAAATCAAAATGGATTAAATTGTGTTTCTCACCCATCTACACACAACACCCAATAATGACAAAGAAAACTTTACTGAAAATGAAATACAGAAATATCTACATTTACATAAGTATTCATACCCCTGAGCCAATACTTTGTAGAAGCACCTTCGGCGGTGATTACAGCTTTAAATCGTCTTGGGTATGTCTGTATCAGCTTTGACTTGTCTTGGGTATGTCTATCAGCTTTGACTTATCTTGGGTATGTCTATCAGCTTTGACTTGTCTTGGGTATGTCTATCAGCTTTGACTTGTCTTGGGTATGTCTGTATCAGCTTTGACTTGTCTTGGGTATGTCTGTATCAGCATTGACTTGTCTTGGGTATGTCTGTATCAGCTTTGACTTATCTTGGGTATGTCTATCAGCTTTGACTTGTCTTGGGTATGTCTATCAGCTTTGACTTGTCTTGGGTATGTCTGTATCAGCTTTGACTTGTCTTGGGTATGTCTGTATCAGCATTGACTTGTCTTGGGTATGTCTGTATCAGCTTTGACTTATCTTGGGTATGTCTATCAGCTTTGCACATCTGGATTTGAGGATTTTCTCCCATTCTTCCCTGCAGATTTTCTCAAAGTTAGATGGGCAAAGACGGTGAACAGTCTTTCCACAGATTTTCAACGGGATTCAAGTCTGGGCTTTGGCTGGGCCACTCAATGACTTTCCCTTTCTTATTCTGAAGCCATTCCAGTGTATGCTTTGGGTCATTGTCCTGTTGGAATGTAAATCTTCACCCCAGTCTAAGGTCGTTTGCACTCTGAAGTAGGTTCTCATCAAGGACTTGCCTGTATTTGACTCCATTCATTGATCCATCTATCCGTCCCAGTCTCACAGTCCCTGCTGATGAAAAGCATCCCCACAGAATGATACTGCCACCACCATGCATCACGGTAGGGATGGTGTTAGACAGGTGATGAGCTTTGCCTGGTTCTCCAGAAATAGTGCTTTGCATTCAGGACAAATAGTTACATTTCTGTCTCATCAGACCACATAATATTTTGCCTTATGCTCTGAGTCTTTCACATGCATTTTTTGCATATTCCAGGTGTGCGGTCATGTGCCTTTTTCTCAGGAGTTGCTTCTGTCTGGCCACTGGGTTCTTGGGTCACCTCCTTCTGCCTGGTTATTCAGTTTGGTCTGACAGCCAGCTCTAGGCAGAGTCTGGGTAGTTCCATCATTTCTCAATGACGGAGAACACTGCTCTTAGAAACATTCAACACTCTAGAAATGGTTTTATACCCTTCACCCAGATATATGCCTCATCACACTTCTATCTCAGAGATCTACGGACAGTTCCTTGGACTTCATGGTAGTTTCTGCTCTGACATGCACTGTAGTACCTTCTATAGACAGTTGTGTTTCATTCTAAATCATGTCCAAACAATTGAATTGGCCACAGGTGGACTCCAATCAAGTTGTAGTGACATCTCCAGGATGACCAAAGGGAACAGGATGCACCTGAGCTACATTTGGAGTGTCATGGCAAAGAGGTGTGAATACTTACAGTACCAGTCAAGTTTGGACACACCTACTCATCCAATGGTCTTTCTTCATTTCTACATTGTAGAATAATAGTGAAGACATCAAAACTATGAAATAACACATATGGAATCATGTAGTAACCAAAAATGTGTTAAACAAATCAAAATATATTTTATATTTGAGATTCTTTAAATAGCCACCCTTTGCCTTGATGACAACTTTGAACACTCTTGTGCAAAGAAATGATAAAAACATGTTTTCACTTTGTCACTGTGGGGTATTGTGTGTAGATGAGTGAGATTTTTTATTTTTTTTAATCCATTTGGAATTTGGGCTGTAACACAACAAAATGTGGAATAAGTCAAGGGGTATGAATACTTTCGGAAAGCACTGTAGATCACGAATATGGAATTGGCGTCGGAGTCTTGAAATCTTTCAGTATGTATCCGCATAGTAAATCAGATGTGCAAGGGAAGGCGAAATGGTATCAAACATCCAGTACAGTACACCGTTTTTTACTGAAAGTGCTTGTATATGGGGTTTATGACTTGATTTGTGGAGGAAATCAGTATGCAGTAAGGTGAGATGGGTGTGTGTGCAAATTCATGTCCGATTGATACTTTAAGATACTCACACTAGTCTCTCTGTTCCAATGTCGTGTGTGTGGACTATTAGTAAAGAAAGCCCATATTCTGTCCACCGTAACAGAGGGTATCTAATTTACAACCCCTGGTTTCATGAAGTGTTCTTGGTTACATAGCCCTCTGTGTAACATGGTGCTACTGTGTGTACACTGCATGTCAGGGAGGTTGATAGATATACTATATAATCACACACACACACTTTTTCCAGCATATTTGCCAACTCAGTAACATTGCAGCAGGGAGCTTCCACTGCCTGAGGCCACCAGTCCAAACTTCAAAAGCTAGCTCAGCGTGTGTGTGTGTGTGTGTGTGTGTGTGCAATGTGATGAATGTGTGCTGAGTCACAACTGCATACTAGCACTGCCACCATGTGGTCAACAGGGTGACATTCCACTACATTGAATAGAAATACAGTCAAATGACGAATACATATGCAACGCAATAGCTTGTGGTGAATGTGTACAGCCTAATTTACTTGGCCTACCTTACATACATACGCAACTCAAAAACGCAATTACCTAAGCAAAATGGCGATCCTTAAAATTGCGGGCTGTCGCTGCAAACGCCTGCTACACAACTAGGCAGTGTAGTGTACTTGCTTGACTTTACATGTATCTGATGTACACTTATCAAGAGTCAAACATACTGTGCTACCGTGCATATACTATGACATATGTTGAACTTTTAGAATGTATTGTGTTACTGAGTATCAGTACAGTGTAGATGAGTCTCCATACATGTATATGTTATTGTGTGTGTATGAGAGAGCGAGAGAAAAAAAGGAGTTGCATGTTTTGTTGATTTTAAGAATGCTTTTTGATTCCATATGACATGATGGATTAGATTACAGAACCCTCAAGCGGCATTGGGGGTAAAGTATACGACATCATAACATCTATTTAAGTCCAACCCCGTTCAAAGTTTACATCAACCAACTAGCATTGTTGTTGGACACACCCCTCAAAGATGAGGTCAAATTCCTGCTCTACGCAGATGACCTTGTCCTACTGTCACCAACAGAGTAAGGTCTAACCAGATGACCTTGTCCTACTGTCACCAACAGAGTAAGGTCTAACCAGATGACCTTGTCCTACTGTCACCAACAGAGTAAGGTCTAACCAGATGACCTTGTCCTACTGTCACCAACAGAGTAAGGTCTAACCAGATGGCCTTGTCCTACTGTCACCAACAGAGTAAGGTCTAACCAGATGACCTTGTCCTACTGTCACCAACAGAGTAAGGTCAACAGGAACAACTTAACATTCTTTAGGAATAGAGCATCAACTGGGCAATCAACTTTAACTTTCAGAAAACCAAAGTCGTGATTTTCTATAAAAAAGGCCAGGAATCAATGCAACAGACACTCCTTCCAATTAGGAAATGGTTGAACATGCCCAAATGGTACAACTACCTGGGACTACAAATCAGTGCGTCTGGTGGATTTAGTATGGGAGTGAATTCACTAAAAATAAAAAATCTGCAAAGCTTTTTACTCCATATAAATATATATTTTTGAAATAAATATTCCTATCCAAATCTAGTGCTAAATATTCAAGCGTAATTTTACCAATTGCACTTTACAGAGGCACGGTTTTGGGTCCAACCTGGAACTTTACGGAGGCACGGTTTTGGGTCCAACCTGGAGTTATGATTATAAGCATTGGGAGAAAAACCCAATAGAAAATCTACATACAGAATTCTGCAGAATTATCCTAAATACCCAAAAGAAAGTACTAAATAATGCATGCAGAGCGGAACTCGGATGATTCCCTTTAATCGTTAATATAAAGAAAAGGACACACATTTTGGAACCATTTTGAAATGAAGCCCCAAAACATCCTTACAATTCAAAGCACTGGAAACCCAATCAAATGTATTTATGAAGCCCTTTTTACATCAGCCAATGTCACAAAGTGCTGTACAGAAACCCAAGAGCTGAAACCTGAAAATAGTCCCATATGCCAGCTGTTAAAAATACTAAATAACCGTATTATCCAAACACACAAATCAATTAGATTGAGAATCAGATTGGATAATACAAACACACAAACCAACCATAATCATATTGTTATAGAAATGAAAACCTCCTATTTGACAAATTGGGAAATTAAACAAAATCACAGAATAAACGAAATTGCTATGTCCCTCAAAAGATAATACAAATTGGCAGAATATCTTTACTCTGTCAGAGATAGTAAATAAAGACAGGTCCTGACCAAATACAGACTCAGCGTCTACCAATTGGCAATAGAAAAAAGGTAGACGTAATGGCAACCCAAAAGTGTCTATGTAGTCACTGTATGACAGGGGAGGTAGAGACAGAGAGGCACCTTTTCCTCTACTGTGAGAAATACTTCCAAATTAAATAAGAAAATATCTCAATCAATTCCCAACTTCTGTGCATTTACTAATGACAAATAATTATTCTGAGTGAGGGAGAAACTCCAAATATTACTGCTAGATATGTATAAGGTTAACATAGCCTGAGGAACATTCCAATTGTATATAACTTACAAGTAATACAGTGCCTTCAGAAAGTCTTCACACCCCTTGACTTTTTCCACATTTTATTGTGTTACGGTCTTACTTTAAATTGTTTACATTTAGATTTTGTGGAATGTTTTTAGAAATGTTAACAAATTAATAAAAATGAAAAGCTGAAATGTATTGAGTCAATAAGTATTCAAATATTTTGTTATGGCAAGCCTAAATAAGGTCAGGAGTACAAATGTGCCTAATAAATCACATAAGTTGCATGGACTCACAATAACTGTGTTTAACATGATTTTTAATTGACTACCCCATCTCTGTACCCCACACCTAATCTGTAAGGTCCCTAAATTAAGCAGTGAATTTCAAGCACAGATTCAACCACAAAGACCAGGGAGATTTTCCTCATGTTCGCAAAGAAGGGCACCAATTGGTAGATGGGCAAGAAGAAGAAGAAAAAGAGCAGACATTGACTATGCATTTGAGCATGGTGCAGTTATTAATTGTACACTTTGATGGCGTATCAATACACCCAGTCACTACAAATATACAGGCACCCTTACTAAATGAGTTGCCGGAGAGAAAGGAAACCACTCAGGGATTTCACCATAAAGCCAATGGTGGTTTTAAAACAGTTACAGAGTTTAATGGCTGTGATAGGAGATAACTGTGGATGGATCAACAACATTTTAGTTACTCCACAATACTAACATAAATGACAGAGTGAAAAGAAGGATATTTCAAAACATGCATCCTGTTTGCTATAAGGCACAAAAGTAATGAATGTGTGTATGTAATTATGGTTGCGCGTATAATGGATCACAGATGTACTACATCCAAAGCCATTACAGACCAGAGCTAGATGATCTCTGTGCCATATTTAACAGTCGTGTGTGTGTGTGTGTGTGTGTGTGTGTGTGTGTGTGTGTGTGTGTGTGTGTGTGTGTTTGGTCTTGGCAGCACTTTGGCTTCAGACTTTCACACCTCATAATTAAGAATGAATGCATTCTATCTTGCATTTCCTCTCTCTCTCACACATATGAGGTGGTCCACTGAGGTGGTCTTAATTAGGTTTTTACTGCCCTACTTTAATCATTCTACCTGTTGCTGAGATCCAGAAACCAGAACACTTAACTTAGCCTACATACACTCTCAGAGAGAGAGGACTGAATGTGTGTGTGTATGAGAGAGAGAGGCTGGTGACTTTTTAAAAGGACAAAAAGCCAGGCCCAGCCAATGAGAATGAGTTTTCCCCCACAAAAGGGCTTTCTTACAGACATACTCATCAGTTTCATCAGCTGTCCGGGTGGCTGGTCTCAGATGGTCCCGCAGGTGAAGAAGCCAGATGTGGAGGACCTGGCGTGGTTACACATGGTCTGCGATTGAGGCCAGTTGGACGTACTGCCAAATTTTCAAAAACGACACTGGATGAGGCTTATGGTAGAGAAATTATCATTCAATTTTCTGGCAACAGCTCTGGTGGACATTCCCGCAGTCAGCATGCCAAATGCACACTCCCTCAAAACTTGAGACATCTATGACATTGTGTTGTGTGACAAAACTGCATATTTTATAATGGCCTTTTATTGTCTCCAGCACAAGGTGCACCTGTGTAATGATCATGCTATTTAATCAGCTTCTTGGTATGCCACACCTGTCAAGTGGATGGATTATTTTGACAAAGGAGAAATGCTCACTAACAGGGATGTAAACAAATTTGTGCATAAAATTTGAGAGAAATAAGCTTTTTGTGCATATGGAACATTTCTGGGATCTTTTATTTCAGCTCATGAAACATGGAACAAACACTTTACATGTTGCGTTTATATTCTTGTTCAGTATAGTTAGCATCCTATTGATTAATTATATGTCCCAAAAAATGTGCGCAAACACAGTGAATATAATGTAGACTTAACTGTTGGGGTAACTTGGGGTAAACCGCCACTGGGGGTAACACACCACCTGCCTTTACTTCTCACAGAAACCACTTAATGTCACCATACCCCACCCCCACACAAATATACTCCAAATTAAAAAAAAAAAATTCTTAACTCCATTTCTTGAACTGCATTGTTGGTTAAGGGAATTTAAGTAAGCATTTCAAGGTAAGGTCTACACCTGTTGTATTCGGCGCATGTGACAAATAACATTTTATTCGATTTTCCCTGGTTGCCACTACTCTAAAAATGTCCTAATTCTCATCACAATTTTTTATTACATAACCCAAAAATATTTTGAGGTAGGGTGGCATTTGACTAATTACCTGGCAAGTTACTAATTACCTACAATTGATCCGTGTTATATTTAGCCCCACTCTCCCATGTTCACTAACGGTGTATTGCAGAGCAGTAACATGCTTAACCATGCCGCTGCTAAAAAGTCTGGGTTGAAAAAGTTCCCCCATTTTAACAAAGGCCATTAAAACTGCTGCTTTCCCTGCGATTGCAAGAATTGTTGTGCATTGACTTGTCAGAATGCAGGTTTCCCTCCCTATTGCACTCGTAACTTGAATGCGCCTCAAGAGGAATATTTATCTCTCATAGAACATCAACTAGCTCTCACAGTCTCACGTCAGATTTAGACGTTCATCCATGTTTCTCAAACATCACATTTCGAAGTTGTTGCAAACATTACATTTCTAAGTGTTTTAAGGTTAAGGTTAGGCATTAACTCGAATGGTTAAGGTAAGAGTTAAGATTTGGGATAGGCCTAAAACAAAAATCTGAAAACCAACTTTCTATTGCTGGATTCGAACTTGCAACCTTTGGAAGAGGCAGATGCTTACACCCATCCACAACACTCTCGGAAAACCGAAACCTACTTGAAGGTAACAGCGCTTACTGTTGCCTCATGTGGCTGGTTTCCACGTCATCTCCCGATGTCCTCAGACATGGATGGACATCGAATACCGACTTGTAACACACGACTTGGCTGTAGAACACACAACACCAAGCCGACTAGGTAAATATATAAACTTGTCTAATATGGGGTAGTCAGATTTTTCTATTCATTACTTATTTTGTTTGCAGAGGAAAAGTAAATGTGGACTGTTCTTGCATCTTCTAAGTACGCTTCAACAGAAATATTTTTTTAAGTTACATATTTTAATGCCGTGGAGGCAATTATTTTTGCCGTGGCGCAGTGCCACAGATAAAATGACTGCAGAGGAAACACTGAGCTCCCCAATGCCAACCACATACTGTAGCATGTTACCTATTTGGTACATAATGTTACCGCTACCGTCTCTTATGACTGAAAATAACTTCTGGACAACAGGACTGCTGTTACTCACCATGGACTGGTAGAATCCTACTTTTCCATTAAAGAGTCTGACGAGCCCGATGCGAACGATATACTGCTTTCTCGGGAACAGGCCCATATCCCCGTGATTTGCGTGAAGAGGAGGCGGAGAAAAAGGGGACAAAGGGCGGGCTGCCTTCTGAGAATTCATAGGCGATCGAATAAATCCCCACTTCCCTCCATTTAGTTAGCGAACGTGCAATCTTTGGAGAATAAAATAGATGACCTACGCGCAAGATTAAACTACCAACGGGACATTCAAAACTGTAATAGCTTATGCTTCACGGAGTCGTGGCTGAACAACGACACTATCAACATACAGCTGGCTGGTTATACGATGTACCGGCAGGATAGAACAGCGGCTTCTGGTAAGACACGGGGCGGCGGACTATGAATCTTTGTAAATAACAGCTGGTGCACGATATCTAAGGAAGTCTCGAGCTATTACTCGCCTGAGGTAGAGAATCTCATGAAAAGCTGTAGACCACCCTATCTACCTAGAGAGTTTATCTGTATTTTTTGTAAATGTCTACATACCACCACAATCAGAGACTGGCACTAAGACAGCATTGAATGAGCTGTATTCCGCCATAAGCAAACAAGAAAATGCTCACCCAGAGGGAGTGTTATTTGTAATGCAGGGAAACTTAAATCCGTTTTAATGAATTTCTATCAGCATGTTAAATGTGCAACCAGAGGGGGGAAAAAAAGAAGAAAAAAACCCCAACACTGGACCATCTTTACTCCACACACAGAGACGCATACAAGCTCTCCCTTGCACTCCATTTGGCAAATCTGACCATAATTCTATCCTTCCGATTCCTGCTTACAAGCAAACATTTTAAGCAGGAAGCACCAGTGACTAGATCAATAAAAAAAAGTGGTCAGATGAAGCAGATGCTAAGCTACAGGACTGTTTTGCTAGCACAGACTGGAATATGTTCCAGGATTCTTCCGACGGCATTGAGGAGTACACCACATCAGTCAGTCATTGGCTTCATCAATAAGTGCATCGATGACGTCGTACCCACAGTGACCGTACGTACATACCCCAACCAGAAGCCATGGATTACAGCAAATACATCCGCACTGAGTTAAGGCTAGTGCTGCCGCTTTCAAGGAGCGGAACTCTATCCCGGAGGCTTATAAGAAATCCCGCTATGCCCTCTGACAAACCATCAAATAGGCAAAGCTTCAATACAGGACTAAGTTCGAATCGTACTACACTGGCTCAGATGTGGCAGGGTTTGCAAACCATTACAGACTACCAAGGGAAGCACAGCCAAGAGCTGCCCAGTGACACGAGCCTACCAGACGAGTTAAACTACTTCTATGCTCGTTTCGAGACGAATAACACTGAAACATGCATGAGAGCACCAGCTCTTCCGGAAGACTTTGTGATCACGCTCTCCGCAGCCGATGTGAGTAAGACCTTTAAACAGGTCAACATTCACAAGGCCGCAGGGCCAGGCGGATTACCAGGACGTGTACTGCGAACATGTGCTGACCAACTGGGAAGTGTCTTCACTGATATTTTCAACCTCTCCCTGTCCGAGTCTGTAATACCAACATGTTTCAAGCAGACCAACATAGTGCCTGTGCCCAAGAACAGTAAGGTAACCTGCCTAAATGACTACCGACCCGTAGCACTCACGTCTGTAGCCATGAAGTGTTTTGAAAGGCTGAACATGGCTCACATCAAGACCATTATCCCAGAAACCCTAGACCCACTCCAATTTGCATACCGCCCCAATAGATCCACAGATGATGCAATCTCTATTGCACTCCACACTGCCCTTTCCTACCTGGACAAAAGTAACACCTATGTGAGAATGCTATTCATTGACTACAGCTCAGCGTTCAACACCGTAGTGCCCTCAAAGCTCATCACGAAGCTAAGGACGCTGGGACTAAACACCTCCCTCTGCAACCGGATCCTGGACTTCTTGACAGGCCGCCCCCAGGTGGTAAGGGTAGGTAACAATACATCCGCCACGCTGATCCTCAACACAGGGGCCCCTCGGGTGCGTGCTCAGTCCCCTCCTGTACTCCCTGTTCCCTCATGACTGCACAGCCAGGCACGACTCCAACATCATCAGTAAGTTTGCCGATGACACAACAGTGGTAGGCCTGATCACCGACAATGACGGGACAGCCTATAGGGAGGAGGTCAGAGACCTGGCCGTGTGGTGCCAGGACAACAACCTCTCCCTCAACGTGATCAAGACAAAGGAGATGATTGTGGACTACAGGAAAAAGAGGACCGAGCATGCCCCCATTCTCATCGACGGGGCTGCAGTGGAGCAGGTTGAGAGCTTCAAGTTCCTTGCTGTCCACATCACCAACAAACTACCAACTGCTCGGCCTCCGAACGCAAGGCACTACAGAGGGTACTGCGAACGGCCCAGTACATCACTGGGGCCAAGCTTCCTGCCATCCAGAACCTCTATATCAGGCAGTGTCAGAGGAAAGCCCTAAAAATTGTCAAAGACTGTTCTCTCTGCTACCGCATGGCAAGCGGTACCGGAGCGCCAAGTCTAGGTCCAATAGGCTTCTACCCCCAAACCATAAGACTCCTGAACATCTAATCAAATGGCTACCCAGACTATTTGCATTGCCCCCCTCTCTCTTTTTTGCTGCTGCTGTCTCTTTTTTATTATCTATGCATAGTCACTTTAATAACCCGTACATTGACTCTGTACCGGTACCCCCCGGTAAATAGTCTCGCTATTGTTATTTTACAGCTGCTCTTTAATTACTTGTTAGTTTCATTTCTTATTGTTATCCATATTTATTTAAACTGCATTGTTGGTTCAGGGCTCGTAAGTAAGCATTTGATTTCATTTCATTCGGCGTCTGTGACTAATAAAATTTGATTTGATGTTTCAGTATGGTTAGCATGTAGCTAGCATACAACAGACACTTAACCCTAATTGCTCCTGTAAGTCGCTCTGGATAAGAATGTCTGCTAAATGACTAAAATGTTTATGTTTCAGTATGGTTAGCATTTAGCTAGCATACGTACAGTTGAATTCGGAAGTTTACATACAATTAGGTTGGAGTCATTAAAACTCGTTTTTCAACCACTCCACAAATTTCTTGTTAACAAACTATAGTTTTGGCAAGATGTTAGGACATCTACTTTGTGCATGACACAAGTCATTTTTCCAAAAATCGTTTACAGACCGATTATTTCACTTAATCACAATTCCAGTGGGTCAGAAGTGTACATACACTAAGTTGACTGTGCCTTTAAACAGCTTGGAGAATTCCAGAAAATGATGTCATGGCTTTAGAAGCTTCTGATAGCCTCATTGACATCATTTGAGTCAATTGAAGTTGTACCTGTGGATGTATTTCAAGGCCTACCTTCAAACTCAGTGCCTCTTTGCTTGACATCATGGGAAAATCAAAAGAAATCATCCAAGACCTCAGAAAAAAATAGGAGACCTCCACAAGTCTGGAAATTGTTCCCAAGGATGAACCAAACACCTGAAGGTACCACGTTCATCTGTACTAACAATAGTACGCAAGTATAAACACCATGGGACCATGCAGCCGTCATACCGCTCAGGAAAGAGACGCGTTCTGTCTCCTAGAGATGAACGTACTTTGGTGCGAAAAGTGCAAATCAATCCCAGAACAACAGCAAAGGACTGGAGGAAACAGGTACAAAAGTATCTATATCCACAGTAAAGCGTGTCCTATATCGACATAACCTGAAAGGTCTCTCAGCAAGGAAGAAGCCACTGCTATAAAATCACCATAAAAGAGCCAGACAACAATTTGCTACTAAACATGGGGACAAAGATCGTACTTTTTGGAGAAATGTCCTCTGGTTTGATGAAACAAAAATAGAACTGTTTGGCCATAATGACCATCGTTATGTTTGGAGGAAAAAGGGGGAGGCTTGCAAGCCGAAGAACACCATCCCAACCGTGAAGCACGGGGGTGGCAGCAGCATCATGTTGTGGGGGTGCTTTGCTGCAGGAGGGACTGGTGCACTTCACAAAATAGATGGCATCTTGAGGTTGGAAAATTATGTGGATATATTGAAGCAACATCTCAAGACATCAGTCAGGATGTTAAAGCTTGGTCGCAAATGGGTCTTCCAAATGGACAATGACCCCAAGCATACTTCCAAAGTTGTGGCAAAATGGCTTAAGGACAACAAAGTCAAGGTATTGGAGTGGCCCATCACAAAGCCCGGACCTCATTCCTATTAAAAATTTGTGGGCAGAACTAAAAAAGCGTGTGCGAGCAAGGAGGCCTACAAACCTGACTCCGTTACACCAGCTCTGTCAGGAGGAATGGGCCAAAATTCACCAACTTATGGTGGGAAGCTGGTGGAATGCTACCCTTAATGTTTGACCCAAGTAAAACAATTTAAAGGCAATGCTACAAATACTAATTGAGTGTATGTAAACTTCTGACCCACTGGGAATGTGATGAAAGAAATAAAAGCTGAAATAAATCATTCTCTCTACTATTATTCTGATATTTCACATTCACTGACCAAAGACAGGGAATTTTTACAAGGATTAAATGTCAGGAATTGTGAAAAATTGAGTTTAAATGTATTTGGCTAAGGTGAATGTAAACTTCCGACTTCAACTGAATATATATATTTGGGTATAATGTGTATATTTATGTTGTATATACAGGGCACATTTTTAAAAGAGACCTTGCAAAGGTAAATGGCCTGACTTAACTATATGCATTTGTTCGCCATCTTTGTGTCAAGCTCCCCAACGCTAACGATATACTGCAGTATGTTTAATTACGGTTAACATGTAGCTAGCCTAGAACAATGCTTACCAATAGCTTGAGGAGGGGATTATGTAAACCAGGTGCTGAGCGGGAGAGCAATAAATGTTCCAACTTTATGGCTTCCGTTCACCTAGCAGGACAGGAAGCAACTACACTCTTGATACCACCACTGTAACAAGAAGGGGTACACACTTAGGGCGAATGCACGCACACATACACACACACACAGGTCTGTTGGTTCTATCATAACTAATATTTTGTATCATAGCTGTCACACTGGTCTAGTTCTCCCCTAAAGACAGTGTGTGTGAGCGTGTGTATTTGTGTGTGTCTATATGGGTGTCTGTACCTGACTGTGTATAAGACCAGTAAGTTGGGAGCACAAGGGAGTCATAAATATACTCCAAATTAGCATTCCTGTCATTAAAATCAGCTACACATCAAACAGAACTCTTCTCATTTCAACACAACATTGCTTTTCTGACCAACAGTCCACTACTGCCTCCTACTGGTCAAAGATAAGGCCACACCAAATCAAATCTTATTGGTCACATACACATAATTAGCAGATGTTATTGCGGGTGAAATGCTTGTAAAAAACGTTCAGGGCTAATAGTGTAAGAAATAACACACCAAAAAACTAAATACTGCAAAGTTGCTAAGGAGCAAAAGCAGAGCTGCCATGTCTGTCGGCGCCATCTTCCACCAGTGTGTGTGTGTGTGTGTGTGTGTGTGTGTGTGTGTGTGTGTGTGTGTGTGTGTGTGTGTCTAGCGGGTGTGTCAAAGTAGGCCAAGAATGCGGGTCTTGTTTTCCAGACTGCTAATTAAGCCACAGAGAGTGTTTTAATGTGTTTCTGAAACAGCAGGTCACCGGATGGAGAGAGGGAAGAGAGAAAAACGAGGAGAGTGGGGAAAGAGAGGGAGGGGAGAGGGGGGGTACATCCCTCTATAATTAGACTTCCCAGTGCATGGTGAGGCGCTCCAGCCCTGCGACTTCCGATGGTGTGAGTGTGTATGTACAGTGGGGGAAAAAAGGATTTGATCCCCTGCTGATTTTGTATGTTTGCCCACTGACAAAGAAATGATCAGTCTATAATTTTTATGTTAGGTTTATTTGAACAGTGAGAGACAGAATAACATAAAAAATATCGAGAAAAACGCATGTCAAAAATGTTATAAATTGATTTGCATTTTAATGAGGGAAATAAGTATTTGACCCCCTCTCAAATCAGAAAGATTTCTGGCTCCCAGGTATCTTTTATACAGGTAACGAGCTGAGATTAGGAGCAGACTCTTAAAGGGAGTGCTCCTAATCTCAGCTTGTTACCTGTATAAAAGACACCTGTCCACAGAAGCAATCAATCAATCAGATTCCAAACTCTCCACCATGGCCAAGACCAAAGAGCTCTCCAAGGATGTCAGGGACAAGATTGTAGACCTACACAAGGCTGGAATGGGCTACAAGACCATCGCCAAGCAGCTTGGTGAGAAGGTGACAACATTTGGTACGATTATTCGCAAATGGAAGAAACACAAAAGAACTGTCAATATCCCTCGGCCTGGGGCTCCATGCAAGATCTCACCTCGTGGAAATGCAATGCTCATGAGAACGGTGAGGAATCAGCCCAGAACTACATGGGAGGATCTTGTCAATGATCTCAAGGCAGCTGGGACCATAGTCACCAAGAAAACAATTGGTAACACACTACGCCGTGGAGGACTGAAATCCTGCAGCGCCCGCAAGGCCCCCCTGCTCAAGAAAGCAGATATACATGCCCGTCTGAAGTTTGCCAATGAACACCTGAATGATTCAGAGGACAACTGGTGAAAGTGTTGTGGTCAGATGAGACCAAAATGGAGTTCTTTGGCATCAACTCAACTCGCCGTGTTTGGAGGAGGAGGAATGCTGCCTATGACCCCAAGAACACCATCTCCACCGTCAAACATGGAGGTGGAAACATTATGCTTTGGGGTGTTTTTCTGCTTAGAGGACAGGACAACTTCACCGCATCAAAGGGACGATGGATGGGGCCATGTACCGTCAAATCTTGGGTGAGAACCTCCTTCCCTCAGCCAGGGCATTGAAAATGGGTCGTGGATGGGTATTCCAGCATGACAATGACCCAAAACACACGGCCAAGGCAACAAAGGAGTGGCTCAAGAAGAAGCACATTAAGGTCCTGGAGTGGCCTAGCCAGTCTCCAGACCTTAATCCCATAGAAAATCTGTGGAGGGAGCTGAAAGTTTGAGTTGCCAAACGTCAGCCTCAAAACCTTAATGACTTGGAGAAGATCTGCAAAGAGGAGTGGGACAAAATCCCTCCTGAGATGTGTGCAAACCTGGTGGCCAACTACAAGAAACGTCTGACCTCTGTGATTGCCAACAAGGGTTTTGCCACCAAGTACTAAGTCATGTTTTGCAGAGGGGTCAAATACTTATTTCCTTCATTAAAATGCAAATCAATTTATAACATTTTTGACATGCGTTTTTCTTGATTTTTTTGTTGTTATTCTGTCTCTCACTGTTCATATAAACCTACCAATAAAATTATAGACTGATAATTTCTTTGTAAGTGGGCAAATGTACAAAATCAGCAGGGGATCAAATACTTTTTTCCCTCACTGTATATGTATCGGGGTGGTGGTGTATTTTCCATTCTTGGACACACTAATTGCCTCTTTACACCCAGACAGGTAATTTGGAGCATACACATACAAAGACACACACACACACACGTTATTCTACGTTATTCTACCCCCTTACCATAACCACTTACCCTAATTGTAATCCTAACACTAACTCCTAAGCTTAAAATAGCCTTTGTCCTCATAATTTTCCATGTTTTACTATCCTTGTGGGGAATAAGGGGATTTTAGGTCCCCAGAATGATAGAAAAACGAACCCACTCACACACAAGGACACAGACTCCTTCCGTGTAGTGTCCCACCTCAGCATTGAAGGAGAGAGGAATTGTTAATCAACACACCAGGCATCAACAAACACAAACATGGACCCTGTTCAAATACTTATACAGTGCACCCTTCATGTCCTGGATTAAATCACTAATCTGACACTGACTAGGTTAACATGACTAAATGTACATGACTGGTTTAGTAAACTATGCTGTGGAGGAGTCATTGCTTTCACATCCTACACACAATACGTAATCACACAAGACCACATAGGCATACTCCAAAAATGTAGTTGAGAAAAAAAACACAACACAGAAAAGGAAGCCCCTGAACAGAGAAACACTCCAACGTTGTGAACAGAAACAGCAAATGATGCCATAGTCAGTAAGAGCTCAACAGAACAGTGAGAGAAAACAAAAGGTGCTATACTGACACCTTCTGGACACAGGTGGATATGCAGGACCTACACCATCATTACATTATAGTAGCAGAATCTCGGATACACAAGCTTAGCTTACAACATACAGCAGGAGCTGAGAACAGTTGTACTGGCAACACTTTGGGAAGCACTATTTATATGTGGTGTATGCTTCTCTTTCTCTGTTCCCCTCTCCCTCACACTCTTCCCCCCCTCTCAATTCAATTCAAAGGGCTTTATTGGCATGGGAAACATATGTTTACATTGCCAAAGCAAGTGAAATATATATATATATATTTTTTAAACATTACACTCAAAAAAGTTGCAAAGGAATAGAGACATTTCAAATGTCATTATGTCTATATACAGTATTGTAACAAGGTAAAACTGGTGGGAGAGGGGAAGTGGTGGTTTTAGGTGAGAGGCAGGTATCTACTTGTTCAGGTAAAGACAACAGAACACTGGTAGTCTGGCACACAGCTAGACAAGGATGACATCACTACATTCCTTTTCTCTGACTTCACAGAGAGAGAGAGGGACAGACAGAAAGACCTATCTAACTTAGAGACACGATCATAGATGTAGCCTACATACAGGACAAACAGTAATCTCAGAAACACTCCCCCACACACGCAGGTATACACAGAGTCCTTAGGGACCCTGAACGTCTGATCATTTCTCCCATAGACTTCATGTCTATGGTGGGATGGCACTTTGAAAGCAAGAATTCTTTAGAGGAGGCACCGTTAATATTGATGATGGAGTTCCTTTTCAAAATACTGCAACACAACCTTGCATGATGCCACTGAATAAACTCTACCAATGGTCCTGGAGTTCCAGCGGATGATGAACAGCATACTATTAGATTCTCTGACTCTAGAGGGCAGCGTTGTATCTCTAAATATGGACTTCCCACTTGCTGCAGCTGAACGTGTCTGAGTCCTGGGGAAAATCTCAATTGGTTTGAAAAAAGGTCAAAGGTAATCGAGGAGCAGCGGCGAGAAGAGGAAACATGGAAACGAATGTACTTGTATGAAATAAGGTTGTCCTCCGCTCGTGCATCATCAGACGGGACTCGAAAGAGTAAGTGATGGTACAGGAGGCAGACGAGCAGGCATCCTAACGAGACTACTTTAGCGAGCAAATAAACCTCTTCTACCCTCTGTTCTATTGGCGAAAGTAGTCACTAGAGAACAAACTGGACGAGCTCCGTTCGAGACTATCCTATCAACAGGACCTGAAGAACTGTAATATTCTATGTTCCTTGGAGTCGTGGCTGAAAAAGGACAAGGATAAAATACACTACATGCCCAAAAGTATGTGGACACACCTTCAAATTGCTGGATTCGTCTATTTTAGCCACACCCGTTGCTGACTGGTGTATAAAAACCAAACACACCGCCATGCAATCTCCATGGACAAACATTGGCAGTAGAATAGCCCGTACTAAAGAGCTCAGTGACTTTCAACGTGGCACCGTCATAGGATGCCACCTTTCCAACAAGTCAGTTCGTCAAATTTCTGCCCTGCTAGAGCTGCCCCGGTCAACTGTAAGTGCTGTTATTGTGAAGTGGAAATGTCTAGGAGCAACAACGGCTCAGTCGCAAAGTGGTAGGCCACACAAGCTCAGTAGAACGGGACCGCTGAGTGATGAAGTGAGTAAAAGTCACCTGTCGTCGGCTGCAACACTCACTATCAAGTTCCAAACTGCCTCTGGAAGCAACGTCAGCACAAGAACTGTTCGTTGGGAGCTTCATGAAATGGGTTTCCATGGCCGAGCAGCCGCACACAAGCCTAAGATCACCATGTGCAATGCCAAGTGTCGGCTGGAGTGGTGTAAAGCTCGCCGCCATTGGACTCTGGAGCAGCGGAAATGCATTCTCTGGAGTGATGAACCACGCTTTAGCATCTGGGTTTGGTGGATGCCAGCAGAACGCCACCTTCCCGAATGCATAGTGCCAATAATCTCCCCTGGTGGACAACCGAACCGGGCATATCAGCAATCTCCCCTGGTGGACAACCGAACCGGGCATATCAGCAATCTCCCCTGGTGGACAACCGAACCGGGCATATCAGCAATCTCCCCTGGTGGACAACCGAACCGGGCATATCAGCAATCTCCCCTGGTGGACAACCGAACCGGGCATATCAGCAATCTCCCCTGGTGGACAACCGAACCGGGCATATCAGCAATCTCCCCTGGTGGACAACCGAACCGGGCATATCAGCAATCTCCCCTGGTGGACAACCGGGCATATCAGCAATCTCCCCTGGTGGACAACCGGGCATATCAGCAATCTCCCCTGGTGGACAACCGGGCATATCAGCAATCTCCCCTGGTGGACAACCGGGCATATCAGCAATCTCCCCTGGTGGACAACCAGTCATATCAGCAATCTCCCCTGGTGGACAACCGAGCATATCAGCAATCTCCCCTGGTGGACAACCGGGCATATCAGCAATCTCCCCTGGTGGACAACCGGGCATATCAGCAATCTCCCCTGGTGGACAACCGGGCATATCAGCAATCTCCCCTGGTGGACAACCGGGCATATCAGCAATCACCCCTGGTGGACAACCGGGCATATCAGCAATCTCCCCTGGTGGACAACCGGGCATATCAGCAATCTCCCCTGGTGGACAACCGGGCATATCAGCAATCTCCCCTGGTGGACAACCGGGCATATCAGCAATCTCCCCTGGTGGACAACCGGGCATATCAGCAATCTCCCCTGGTGGACAACCGGGCATATCAGCAATCTCCCCTGGTGGACAACCGGGCATATCAGCAATCACCCCTGGTGGACAACCAAGCATATCAGCAAACTCCCCTGGTGGACAACCAGTCATATCAGTAATCTCCCCTGGAGGACAACCAGAATATCAGTAATTAAATGAGTCTGTTCGCCTGTACGGAGAATTTTCCTCTTCTGTATTGTAGTTACTGATTGGGTAACAATTGAATGGTGGACATGCTGCAGGGAAACAGCAGGAGAAGAACCAAAGACAAATAGAAACACACACACTCCTTGCTGGGTGGACAGATCTAATGAGAGTATTGATCTGATGATGTGTTATTAATGGTGTCAGTCATTGTAGAGATGCAGCAGTAGGGTCAACTCATTAACCCCACTGATCAGACTGGTGACACCTGTAGACCGTTTGCATGGCTTATTGGGTTGCACGATGAGTCGATTGTTGACAAGTGTAGCATTTTAGCTAAGCCTAACTATTTTCCTAACCCTACCCTCATTCTCCTAACCTGCCACGTTAATTGTCCTAACCTTACCCTCATTCTCCTAACCTGCCACGTTAATTGTCCTAACCTTACCCTCATTCTCCTAACCTGCCACGTTAATTGTCCTAACCTTACCCTCATTCTCCTAACCTGCCACGTTATTTTGTCCTAACCTTACCCTCATTCTCCTAACCTGCCACGTTAATTGTCCTAACCTTACCCTCATTCTCCTAACCTGCCACGTTAATTGTCCTAACCTTACCCTCATTCTCCTAACCTGCCACGTTAATTGTCCTAACCTGCTATGTAAACATTAAAGTGACATGTGGTGCACCTGGCTATGGCTGGTCTAACCAATAACGGAGCGCTGATGTTACACCCCATCCCTGTTGATCCACCCACTTATTTCGCAACGCCCACTTTCAGAAACCAAGTCTACAGTTAACCAAACATTGTACCGTTTCGTTGTTGCAAATCAACAGACTGGCAAAAATACATATAGTAAGCGCAAACAAATATCTTAACATTTTAGTTGACAACAAAATAATTTGATCAACTTTGACTTGCAAAGATACCTGATATGTAGGCTACTATACTAAACTAGCGGCATTTTGTCATCTAGGTGTGACTGAGTCAAATCAATTAGCTATAATTTACACCTACATCATTTTTTATGCATTTTCAGGGTGAGGACGTCTGTGCACATGGGGTGACAATGTCGAGAGTAAATTCCCCTATTCTAATCCACGAGCAGTGCTCCGCTGCATTGCAACGCGGGCCTAAACGTAAACACAGCGACCAATGCAAAACCTCTGCCTGGCCAGACACGGCTAGCCTAGCCACCTATGATAACGGTAGCTTTATTAATAACTACACAATAACACACAACTAAACTCATCCCAGGGAAAACTTGGTGTCCCCATTTTTATTCTGGACACAAAGATAGCTAATACATTTATTTGCAGCGAGCCGAGTCGGAAAATGTAACAACCAGGCATTCCGCATAGCGGAATGAAATGGAACCGTGTTCTTCTAGCCTAGCATTAGCCTAGCTAGCTATGCAACCTCTCCTCTCCCTCCGTGACTCACCGATGTGATTGTCCTCGATGTGGACGATTAGCTCGGCCAGAGACTCGAACTGGAGCCCACAACCCCCGAACCTGCAGGAGTTGGAGAAGAAAGACGCGGCGGCGATGCCTGTCATGGTTGCTGGCTAGTGCATTCACTGGGAGTTCGGTAGCCGGGGCGGTGCGAGGCGGGCTTCGGGTCCGGGGAAGGAGCGGGGCAGAGCGGGGAGCAGCGTAGCAGACACCGGGCAACCAGGCAGGACACAACAGCAGCTGGAGGAGCAGGAGGGACTGAGGGGTAAAAGAGGGAGGGGACGACGGCCTTACGTCATGTGTTTACCTGTTGCTTTTGTGAATGTATGTAAATGTTCCAGCGGGGAAGACTTTGCATTCCTCTCCAAAAATGCATTAACAAGGTTGTTGACTCACTAACTAGAGAGAGAGAAAGAGATGGGCCTCTAGATACCTCCTGAAGCATGTCTGGGGAGGCACTCTCCACTGAGAAACAGGGGCTTGGACCATCAGGTCAAGTCACCAGAGGGTCAGATTAACGCAATCATTTATTATAGGCTACATGTACTAGATTAGAATAGTCTGATTAGGCTAAATTATATTAAGTCTTTACCCTTAGATTGAAGGTTCAGTGTGGAGCCTTAATGTCACCACAAATACAACCACCAGGTATACATAACAATAACGTGTGTGTGCGTGCGTGTGTGTGTGCGTGTGAATAAAAGCATTAGAGGGTTGTTACAGTAATGAAAGCATCAGCCTATTGACTAAGGTATCAATTACATCCATAATGTTTACTGATTAATGTTCCTCCATTATAAGCCTAAATGCAATAGAGGAGTGAGCTCTGTGTGTGTGTGTGTGTGTGTGGATTTGTGTGTGTGTGTGGATTTGTGTGTGTGTGTGTGTGTCTGTGAGCGTGTGTTGGTTAGAGAGAGGGGAGAATGTCCATTAAATCATAGAGCTTGACCAACCAAGGCCAGTGATCGATGGTTAATCGACCGTTAAACTGGGAGTCATAAACCACTGACTAGTGACTTCAGTCAACATCCCAAGGAACAGGGAACACAGCCACACATTTTCCAGACTGCTCTCTGACCAAACAAGCATGTGAACACACACACAAATACACACAAACACATATAAACACACACAAGCACACTACAACGCGCACAAACAACACACCAGGCACATGCAGTCACCAGTGGTGTAAACTACCTATGTAGAAATACTTTAAAGTACTACTTAAGTAGTTTTTGGGGAGGGTATACATACTTTACTATTTATATTTTTTGACAACTTTGACTTTTACTCCACTACATTCCCAAACAAAATATAGTACTTTTTACTCCATACATTTTCCCTGACGCCCAAAAGTACTCGTTACATTTAGAATGCTTAGCAGGACAGGAAAATGGTCCAATTCACACACTTATCAAGAGAACATCCCTGGTCATCCCTACTGCCTCTGATCTGGTAGACTCACTAAACAGAGAACATCCCTGGTCATCCCTACTGCCTCTGATCTGGCAGACTCACTAAACACAAATGCTTATTTTGGAAATGATGTCTGAGTGTTGGAGTGTGACCCTGGCTATCCATAAAAAAATCTGGTTTGCATAATACAAGGAATGTGAAATAATTGTACTTTTATTTTTGATACATAAGTATATTTTAACAATGAAATTTACTTTTGATACTTAAGTATATTTAAAACCAAATACTTAAAGATTTTTACCTAAATTGTTTTTTACTGGATGTCATTTTCTATTAAGGTATCTTTACTTTTACTCAAGTATGACAATTGGGTACTTTTCCCAGCATTGAGAGTCATGGTGTCACGTCCTGACTAGTAAAAGGGGTAATTTGTCATTGTAGTATGGTCAGGGCGTGGCAGGGGGTGTTGTTTTTGTGTGTTTTGGGGTTGGTTTGTTTCATGGGGATTTGTTCTAGTTTTCATTTTCTATGTTCATTTTCTATGTGAGGCCATACTTAGGCAGCCTGTTTTTTCCTTTGGGTTTGTGGGTGGTTGTTTTCCGTATAGTCCGTGTACCTTACGGAACTGTTTGCTGTCGTTAGTTTTTTCTTTGTTTAAGTGTTCTCTTAAAATAAATGAGTAAGAACGAGCACTCTACACGCTGCACCTTGGTCTGTCCCTTACGACGCATATGACACATGGACTATGACATCACTGTAACACACACGCACACACATACACACACTGAGTCACACAGATGTTCCATCACACACCCACACACATCTACACAACCCCTCCTACATAAACATAGTGATATGGAGCACAGCCACACAGGCAGCTGTATTCCACACAGCCAACACATGGCGCACATCAGAGTTGTGTCAGTGACGCACTAACCTTAACACCGTTGAGTAAATGTGAAATGCTAGAATCTGTTGTTCTGGAGGGAGAGAGAAAAAGAGAGAGAGAAAGGGAGAGACAGAGAGAGGCAGATGGAGAGAGAGAGAGGTAAAGACAAGAGAGAGAAAGAGAGAGCACAAAAGAGAGAGAGAGACCAAGAGAGAGGAGAGAACAACTCAGCGAGAGACAGAGGGAAAAGAGAAAGACAGGGCAGTTTCAGTTTATGGCCGATGGCATGAGCAGTGTATTTAGTCTATTAGGCAAGTGGCTGTGAACCCAGATTACAGTGGAGTTGGATAGATTATTACCGGGTAGGTTGGATTATCTGGATTATCGGCGATAGATTTCAAGTCCCATTTAATGAGGCCAAGGACCAGACAGAGGAGCCAGATAAGGCATTAGAGGAGCAAAGACACTTGCACACCAACACACACCAACACACACATACACACACCAACACACACCAACACACACCAACACTAGTGCTCAGCGATTAGTGCTTTTTGAGGTCGGTTCGGTTTTGGTTTCTATTTTTTTATTTTATTACATTAAACATGCAATATGTAACTTTTTGGGCAACCGACCAAATTCACATAGAAATGTCAGTTATAGAGCTGTCATTCTCATTGAAAAATTCAGATTCAGAATGTTTAATAGTCACATGTACAGGTTATCAGGTGAGATTGCAGGGTACAGTGAACATTTTAGGCTTGGAACTCCAACATGCAGGACTAGTAAAATAAAATAATTAAAATGATAATAAAAATCAATAGAAATAGAAATAGAAATAGAACTATATAGTAATAACAACTGTAACAGTGATGAATAAATACATGACCATTGGGGTGGAGTCAGAGTAAAGACCGTTGAGTGGCTGGGGTGGAATGACCATAGGGAGAGTAGCAGCCTGAACATTGAGGGGGTGGGGTGGAATGACCATAGGGGGAGTAGCAGCCTGAACATTGAGGGGGTGGGGTGGAATGACCATAGGGGGGGCAGCAGTATGAACATTGAGGGGGTGGGGTGGAATGACCATAGGGGGAGCAGCAGCATGAACATTGACTGAAATAAAATCTAAAAAGTAAGAATATACATATTAATAACTGGAAAAGTGATGAATGTCATTGGCAAGCAAGTCTAAAAAGTGGTAGAGCTATTCTATGTTCACTATTTCTATGCTTCCCTTTATTAAATTTCGTTTTGCATCTTTAACTTTCGTTTTTTTGTATACCAGTTTCAAACAACTGAAAATACAATTTATTTGGTTATGGAAAATATATTCACAACGGTTTAGATGGTACAATGATTCTTTACTCTATACTTGATTGTTTTGTCACATAAACTGAAATTAGGTGAACTAATGGAATTTTAGCAACCAGGAAAGGGTCGGCACGATTTTGGCATAGTGCCCCTTTAAATGCGTTATGAAATAATTACATTAAAATTATTTCAGAGCTTTTTAATAGAAATTCTAAAGCCAAAAATAGTGAACATTCAATTGCCAAAATATGGAAATATTCCATTGTCTCTGTCTGGTCCACATTGAGTAGACATAAATAGAAAATTATTAAAATAAAATATTTCAGTTGTGTATGTTACTTAGTTAACATTTGATTACTTTATTATTTTTAATTTCTTAAAGTCATCATCTCATGTCAGTAGCAGCCAGCCAGCCAGGCAGCCAGCCAGCCAGCCAGCCAGCCAGCCAGCCAGGCAGTAGCAGCCAGCCAGCCAGCCAGGCAGTAGCAGCCAGCCAGCCAGCCAGCCAGGCAAGCAGTACCGGAGCCTCAAGTCTAGGTCCAAAAGGCTCCTTAACAGCTTCTACTCCCAAATATTAATCAAATGGCCACACGGACTATTTGCGTTAACACCCCTCCCCCCTTATTTATTTATTTTATTTTATTTAGTAAATATTTTCTTAACTCTATTTTCTTAAAACTGCGTTGTTGGTTAGGGCTTGTAAGTAAGAATTTCACCGTAAAGTCCACATCTTGTCACGACTTCTTCCGAAGTCGACGCCTCTCCTTGTTCGGGCGGTGTTCGGCGGTCGAAGTCGCCGGTCTTCTAGCCATCACCGATCCATTTTTCTTTTTCCATTTGTTTTGTCTCGTTTTTCCACACACCTGGTTCTCATTTCCCTCATTATGTGTTGTGTATTTAACTCTCTGTTTTCCCCATGTCTTTGTGTGGTATTGTTTATCTGTTCATGTATGCGCACGTTAGGCTGGTTAAGCTGGGTTATGTTAAACCTTTATTTGTATTTCGTGTTAGTTTGTGCCGTGTTCTTTTGGGTCGCCAAATAAAAGGCTCCGTTTTGCTACCAACTATCTGCTCTCCTGCGCCTGACTTCCTACAGTTCTGCCCACAGATTTTCTATAGGATGAAGGTCAGGGTTTTGTGATGGCCACTCCAATACCTTGACTTTGTTGTCCTTAAACCATTTTGCCACAACTTTGGAAGTATTCTTGGGGTCATTGTACTATTGTTTGTACAGACCTATTTGCGACCAAGCTTTAACTTCCTGACTGATGTCTTGCTTCAATATATCCACATAATTTTCCTCCCTCATGATGCCATCTATTTTGTGAAGTGCACTAGTCCCTCCTGCAGCAAAGCACCCCCACAACATGATGCTGCCACCCCCGTGGTTCATGGTTGGGATGGTTTTCTTCGACTTGAAGCCTCCCCCATTTTCCTCCTAACATAACAATGGTCATTATGGCCAAACAGTTCTATTTTTGTTTCATCAGACCAGAGGACATTTATCCAAAAAGTACAATCTTTGTCCCCATGTGCAGTTGTAAACCGTAGTCTGGCTCTTTTATGGCGGTTTTGGAGCAGTGGCTTCTTCCTTGCTGAGCGGCCTTTCAGGTTATGTCAATATAGGACATGTTTTACTGTGGATATAGACACTTTTGTACCTGTTTCCTCCAGCATCTTCACAATGTCCTTTGCTGTTGTTCTGGGATTGATTTGCAGTATTCGCACCAAAGTACGTTCATCTCTAGGAGACAGAACGCGTCTCTTTCCTGAGCGGTATGATGGCTGCGTGGTCCCATGGTGTTTATACTTGCGTACTATTGTTTGTACAGATGAACGTGGTACCTTCAGGCGTTTGGAAATTGCTCCCAAGGATGAACCAGACTTGTGGAGGTCTACAATTTTTTTTCTGAGGTCTTGGCTGATTTCTTTTGATTTTTGCATGATGTCAAGCAAAGAGGCACTGAGTTTGAAGGTAGATGTCAATGGTGTGCGTACTGGTAGCGGAGTCAGGTGCAGGAGAGCAGAGAGTTGTGAACAGGCGCACACTTTATTGAGGCAGGCGAAACCAACAGATGGACGCCACTGCGTCAAAACCTCCAGCCAATTGGCAAAACTGCAAAACGTGCAGTCACAATAATTATGTTCAAACAAATAAACATACCTCGTGACAAAACACGGAATATACGAACACCAGTCTGGCAAGTCAAAATTGACACGTAACACAAAACTATTTCATACAAAGACATGAGGGGGAACAGAGGAATAAATACATGCAGTGTGATTGGGGAATGAAAACCAGGTGTGCAGGGAACAAGACAAAACAAATGGATAAATGAAAAATGGAGCGGCGATGGCTAGAAAGCCGGTGACGTCGACCGCCGAACGCCGCCCGAACAAGGAGAGGAGCCGACTTCGGCGGAAGTCTTGACAGTAGCCCTTGAAATTCATCCACAGGTACACCTCCAATTGACTCAAATGATGTCAATTAGCCTGTTAGAAGCTTCTAAAGCCATAACATAATTTTCTGGAATTTTCCAAGCTGTTTAAAGGCACAGTCAACTTAGTGTATGTAAACTTCTGACCCACTGGAATTGTGATACAGTGAATTATAAGTGAAATAATCTGTCTGTAAACAATTGTTGGAAAAATTACTTGTGTCATGCACAAAGTAGATGTCAAAACTATAGTTTGTTAACACAAAATGTGTGGAGTGATTGAATAACGAGTTTTAATGACTCCAACTTAAGTGTATGTAAACTTCCAACTTCAAATGTTCATATAGGATATGTTTCTTAATTTGTAGCATTATGTGGTGATTTCCATCTGTCTATGTTGCAGAAATCAGCACAGCAGGGCCACCAGCAAACGTGTGGCAAGCTGGCATAGGCCCCAACATTTTTGATTCAGTTTGATAAAAAATAGTGACACAAAAACATTGAAAATAGAGACCAAGTACTGTAGTTTAGACAGATTTGATATATGTGTGTGATATGCATCTCTTTTACTCATTATTAAACCTATGTTTCTCCACTGTAGTATTCCTAATGATATGTTGTATTTATTAATGAATACATTTATATGTATCTGGTTTACCTTATGAGATACTTCCATGTATGTTTTATTTCCTTGTTTTCCCAGTTCACCATCCTGCAATATCCTTTCATGATTCAAACTGCAGTAATAAAATGGGCACCAGCCCATTCAACTGCAATCCTCCTATCTGTTTTAATGGACACAACACCATGACAGCCCCAACTCTAACCAGCAACAGTAACATCAAGATACAGTCCTTTATTCAAACCACAACTCTAACCAGCAACAGTAACATCAAGATACAGTCCTTTATTCAAACCACAACTCTAACCAGCAACAGTAACATCAAGATACAGTCCTTTATTCAAACCACAACTCTAACCAGCAACAGTAACATCAAGATACAGTCCTTTATTCAAACCACAACTCTAACCAGCAACAGTAACATCAAGATACAGTCCTTTATTCAAACCACAACTCTAACCAGTTTTTACAACACCCATCTGCACAAACCCACACACACTATAGTCAATCTGTTCTGTACATGAGGCCGGAGCTCTGACCCAGTTGAATAGGGATCAGTAACCTGTCTCTGTTTGTCCCATCTCCCTCTCACATCTACAGGCAGGGTGACGCAGGGCCCAGAGCAGGCGTCTAGGGGCAATAAAAACATGTTAAAAGGCTGGCTGAAGATGGCAGATAGTAATGGCTGATAATAATGGCTGAGTTATAGCTGTGGCTCTAACGGCAGTGGTGGCTGTGTCCCGAATGGCACCATATTCAACGGCAGCCCTAAGGACCGTGGTCAAAAGTAGTGCACTATAAAGAGAATAGGGTGCCATTTGGTATGAACCAGCGTCTGCTCTCAGCCATCCGCAGGAGTCTCACTGTCTGCCTGAATACAGTTATTACAGCAAGAGAACTATTTCTCTTCTCCCTCGTCTCTCTATATATTTTTGTATTTCTTTACTCTGTCTGTCATTGCCTTTCTCGTTCTCACCATCTCTTGTTCTGTGTATCTTGGTCTATCTCACTCTGAGTCATGTACGAACGTGCACAATCACACACACACACAAACAATGTTTTCTTGACCAGCCCACAGAGTGGCATGGACGCCCAAAGCTAGCTTGACATGTCAGTGTGTGTAATGTGACGTGAACACACCCCTCCTGAACACAACAGAATCTCAGTGATTCAGTTCCATATGAGGAAGAGCAGCTCCAGAATGCGGCCCTGTGCCGTCATCACTACTTCCTGTTTTCATGGTTGCCTTGGTCACCACTAGGCCTATTAGCATATCTGATGTTGGTTGGAGGTGAGTCACAGAGTCAGAGGGTTTAGTTTGGTTTTACACTTTGCCAACATCAACAACACAACCATATTAATAAAGCCTCTCAGAGTAGCAGTGTTGATCTGAGATCAGTTTTGCCTTTTAGATCACAATGAATAAGATTGCATGGACTGGGATGAACTGATCCTAGATCAGCACTCATATGAGAAATGTTACGAATGTCCAATTCACACAGCGTCTCTGTCCAGTCTCTACAGCCTCTGCAGGACATGAAGATATAGGCCTGACCAAATATGGCAAATTAATAAAATAAAAAAATGAGAGGTTCAACAGAAATTAATTGCTAATTTCTCTGTTGACTATTTCCAGACAAGACCCTTTTTTGCTGGAAAAGGCATGTTGCACTTGCAACAGAAACATTGTCAACTTAGTGCCAATGATCTAGAGATACAGCCCCACAGGAATCAGAATGAAGACTGAGAGAGTCCTTTGACAACTGCATGTCACTGTTTATATGTGGGCTATCATAGTAATAATGAATTCGCTTCATAAGTTTCATTACCAAAAACATGGACAAGGTAGCCTAATTTGACCAGGCAACAATAAGCCTATAGACTTTAAGTGAAATCCTTTTAGTCGATAGTAAGAATGACTTTCACTCAGTCACTGCATAACATCATAAACTGTCCCCTGCACTCCGCACAAGACGTCATCACGTCACTGGTTCATGTTTTATAGGCAATCTGAGGCAGCATTACACCTCCTAACGGAGTACTGGTGTCAACGTCTCAGTGTGCCATTAGTGGCTCGAGACCTGGTCTGAAATTCTGTCTGGTACCGGTGTTGTGACGAAAATCTCCCCCTCTGCTCTTCACTCCGTTGTCAGTTTAGCCTACATTTCACTGATCTCGTCATCTCTCCCAGGTCTTATTCGACTAGTATTTTTGAAAGTGAAAGGATAATAATTCAGCCATAGTTGTTCTGAAATGTTTATTGCTTGCGAACATTTTACTCCCTCCTCTATGTTTAATATAACACACATACATTAATTATTAATTTCGGTTGCCTATCCTGACATGAAGTTTGTTCTATAGAAAGTATTTGACTCTGATGTGTGTCACAGAAAGTTTTTGACTCTAGCCACAAATTAAAACAGAAAGTTTTTGACTCTAGCCACAAATTAAAACAGAAGGTTTTTGACTCTAGCCACAAATTAAAACAGAAGGTTTTTGACTCTAGCCACAAATTAAAACAGAAAGTTTTTGACTCTAGCCACAAATTAAAACAGAAGGTTTTTGACTCTAGCCACAAATTAAAACAGAAGGTTTTTGACTCTAGCCACAAATTAAAACAGAAAGTTTTTGACTCTAGCCACAAATTAAAACAGAAGGTTTTTGACTCTAGCCACAAATTAAAACAGAAAGTTTTTGACTCTAGCCACAA